>NC_058377.1:35770795-36372295 GCF_018350175.1 Felis catus
AAACTGAAGACAACACAATGGAATGGAAAGACTTTTCCATTCTTTGAAGAACAAATATTGATAAAATGTCTATACTACCCAAAGCAATCTACACATTTAATGCAATCCTTATCAAATTACTACCAACATTTTTCACAGAGCTAGAACAATCCTAAAATTTGCAAGGACCACAAAAGACCCTGAATAGCCCAAGCAACCTTGAAAAGAAAAGCAAAGATGAAGGCATAACAATTCCAGACTCCAAGTTATATCACAAAGCTTTAGTAATCAAAATAGTATAGTGCTGGCACAAAAATAGACACATAGACCCCCCAAAAATAGAATAAAAATCCAGAAATAAATAACATTTATATGATCAGTTAATCTTCAACAAAGCAGGAAAGATTATCCCATGGGAGAAAGACAGTATCTTCAACAAGTGTAGGGAAAACTGGACAACAACATGCAAAAGAATAAAAGTTTTCTTACACCATACCCAAAGATAAACTCAAAACGGATAAAAGACCTAAATGTGAGACCTGAATCATAAAATTCCTATAAGAGATCACAGGCAGTATCTTCTTTGACATCAGCTATAGCAATTTCTTTCTACATATGTCTCCTAAGGCAAAGGAACAAAAAGCAAAAATAAACTATTGGGACTACATTAACATAGAAAGCTTCTGCACAGTGAAGGAAACCATCAACAAAACTAAAAGGCACCTAAGGAATGGGAGAAGATATCTGCAAATGACAAATCTGATAAAGAGTTAGTGTCCAGGGGCGCCTGGGTGGCGCAGTCGGTTAAGCGTCCGACTTCAGCCAGGTCACGATCTCGCGGTCCGTGAGTTCGAGCCCTGCGTCAGGCTCTGGGCTGATGGCTCAGAGCCTGGAGCCTGTTTCCGATTCTGTGTCTCCCTCTCTCTGCCCCTCCCCCGTTCATGCTCTGTCTCTCTCTGTCCCAAAAATAAATAAAAACGTTGAAAAAAAATTAAAAAAAAAAGAGTTAGTGTCCATAATATATATAAAGAACCTATACAACTCATCACCAAAAAAAGAAATAATCCAATTAAAAATGGGCAGAAGGCATAACCAGATATTTTCCAAACAATACACACCCATGGCCAAAAAACATACGAGAAAATGCTCAACATCATTTACCATCAGGGAAATGCAAATCAAAACTACAATGAAATATCACTTCGCACCTGTCAGAATGGCTAAAATCAGCAACAGAAGAAACAAGTATTGGCAAGGATGTGGAGAAAGGGGAACTCCTGAACTGTTGGTGGGAATGCAAACTGTTATAGCCACTCTGGAAAACACTATGGAGTTTCCTCAAGAAATTAAAAACAGAAGTTGAAAACAGATCCGGCTATCATAGTACTAGGTATTTACCCAAAGAATACAAAAATACTAATTCAAACGATACAAGCATCCTGATGTTTATAGTGGCATTATATACAATAGCCAAATTATGAAAAAGAGTTCAAGTGTACATAGATTAATAAATGGATAAAGAAAATATTATATATATACATATATATATATATATAATGGAATATTACTCATCCATAAGAAAAGAATAAATTAAATCTTGGTAGATCAGCTAGTTAACTGTCTAATTTTTTATTTTGGCTTGGGTCATGATCTCACTCTTGTGAGGTGCAGCACTGCAGTAGCCAGCCAGCATGGAGCCTGCTTAAAATCCCCCCCTCCCTCTTAGTCCCTCCCTCACTCTCTCTCTGTCTCTCTGTCTCTCTCTCAGAACAACAACAACAAAACACCAAAAAAAAAAAAAAAAAAAAGAAAGAAAAACAATGAAATCTTGCCATTTGCAATGATATGGAGGGAGCTGAAAAGTATTATGTTAAATGAAATAAATCAATCAGAGGAAGACAAATACCATATGATTTCACTCATATTTGGAATTTAGGATACAAACAGGTGAATGGAAAAAAAAACACAGAGAGAGACACACTAAGAAACATACTCTTAACTATAGAGAACTGATGGTTACCAGAGGGGAGGTGGGTGGGGTTATTAGTTAAATAGATGATGGGGATGTGATAGAAAGTAACATTATTCTGTATGTTAACTAACTAGAATTTAAATAAAATATTTAAAAAATACACAAAACTTGTATATTAATGTCCATAGCAACATTATTTATAATAGCCCTAAAGTGGAAACAACTCAAATACCCATCAATTGATGGATAAATACCAAGTTATATATCTATGTACTGATATATAATTCAACAATAAAAAGAATTAAAGCTATTTGACATTCTATGATGTGGCAAATCCTTGAAAATCTTTTACTAAATAAAATAAATCATTAACAAAAGACTGAATTTTGTATGACATTTCCATGAAATTTCCATTATAGGCAAATCTATAAAAACAGAAAATAGATTAGTGATCACTTACAGCTGGGAATGAGGGTAGGGAAAGGAGTTTGTCGAGTGA
The DNA here is from genome assembly GCF_018350175.1 of Felis catus. NCBI lineage: Eukaryota > Metazoa > Chordata > Mammalia > Carnivora > Felidae > Felis > Felis catus. The sequence continues at coordinate 35,773,246 of NC_058377.1, forward strand.
TGATAAAGGGGTACAGGGTTTCTTTTTGGTATAATGAAAATATTTTTTGCACTGATGAAATTACTCTGAATATACTAAAAGCCATTGAATTATACATGTCATGTAAGTGAATTGTATGCCATGTGAATTATATTTCAGTTAAGTTGTTTACAAAGAGAAATTAAAAAGTATATACACATTTAAAAACACTAAGCTTATTTTATGAAATACATGCAGAATTATAAAAGAAGACAATGATGCTTGCCTATTGCCTATATATTGCCTCTTTTACAAAACACAGTGACAGTACTGTGCTGTGAACTAAGGAATGTAAATATCTCAAACCTCTGTGCCTGAGACCCCAAAAATACTAAAGGTTAATCCTTATTATGCTTATAATGAAAATTAAATGAGTTACAAAATGCCAGGCACACAAGAGATACTCAAGAGATTGGAACAAAGATTTTTATTAGATTTATTGTGAAGCAATAAGGGAGATAAAATGATATTCAGTATCTTAGGGCTTCTAGAACCCATTTCTTGGTTAAGGAACAGCACTGGACTTTAGCTGTCAGTGGTGTTCTTACCAAAAAATAAGAGAATTGACACTTCAGCTGTACAGAATACCAGGAGCAGTAATGATGAGGAATGGATCTCTACTTTTTACGCTGGAGCTCTGCTCTTCAAACTTTAACATATTTCAGATAGCTTTCTAAGACTTATTAAAATACACATTTCTGGGCCTCAGACCCAGAGCTTCTATTTCAGTAGGTCAGGGGTAAGCTTCAAAAATATAATTTTGTAGGGGTGGCTAGGTGGCTCAGTTGGTTAAGCATCTGACTGGATTTCAGGTCAGGTCATGATCTAGCAGTTCATGGGATCAAGCTCTGTGTCAGGCTCCTTGCTGACAGCATAAAGCCTTCTTGGGATTCTCTCTCTCCCTCTCTCTCTCTGCCTCCCCTGCTTGTATACTAGCCCTCTCTCTTTCTCTCAAAAATAAAGTTAAAAAATAATTTAATTTAATAATTATATTTATAGTATAAGATATAAAATATATTTTATAATATAAAAAGTTCTCAGATGCTACTGATGGTAGTGTCGGTCCAGGGACCTCACTTTGAGAATCATTGCATTAGAGTCTTAAAATGCAGCACACATGAAGGTTATTAAAAAAGGGAAAGGGTGAGGCAGGTCAGTTATGAGATGACAGTATGAGCACTATTCAGAATGGAAGTATAATGCAGATCCAGCCTCCAGCAAACAATCCTTAGGACAAAATCTGAATTCTAGGTATCTACTACTTAGGCCAATCATGGAGCATTCCAGATAAAAGTAATAGGACACAAAAATTGATCTTAACACAAAATGAGCTGAAGGCTAGACTATAAATTTCTTCCACTGTGCCCTTTGCTCCTTATCTGTACACTCCCAGGCAAATAAACAGTGAATCATATAAAAATCAGCCCTCATGTGTTAATTCTTCTCTATTAACCATAACCTTTGGATATTAAATGAAAAAATTTTGCAATTTAAAAATGCATATGGAACTTGTAATATAATCTTATTGACATTAAACAGAAATTAGGAAATGCCACAAATTGATACATAATTATAAGACTTAGTAGTTAAATTTAAGAACTAAACTTAGCTAAAATATAGATTAGCTATGTGACTATTGATAAGTCACTTAAGCCCTTTAAGATTATTAAATTATCTTTAATTTTGTTCTAAACTATTTACACATAGGACTTCTGGGGAAGATGGCAGAGTAGGAGGATCCTAAGCTCCCTTTGTTCCATGGATGCAACCAGACAACACTTACATAAGAAAAAAGAAACAGACCTTCACATAAAGCACCGCAGGAACAAGGAACCCACAAAAGGAAGAAAAATGTCCATAACATTTGCCTTTGAAAAACAGAAGGGCCTAATCTCATGAGTTCTTACAATCAGTGGGGATTTACCCCTGGAATTCTAAAAAAAAAAAAAAATCCGTAGCTCTGCTCTGGGATAGCCAGGAGGGTGATAGGAGACTGAGTCCCTATATTAAAGAGATAGCACAGTAAAGAGTCCTATGGAGATACAACATAGAAGCAGGAATTTAAAAACACTTGGGGTACACTGGAGGAATATCTATTTTCTGGTCTCAGAGTGTGTATTGAAGGGGCAGAGATATCTAAGAGACTCTCCAGAAACCAAAGAGCTGGTATGTGCCATCTACCTCTACTGCCTCTAAGCCTAAACACATGGACATCTGTAGGAACCAGTGCAATGCAACACTCTCCACCTAGCTTTCTAAAGCATGCCTTGCTCTATGTGCTTCTGCTGGTCAGCACCTTCCAACCTAGCCAGCCTTGGTCTTCCAATGGATGCAGGTCTCCTCCCACAGCAGACCAGCTCATACCTTGCTGACGCCATGCACTCCACCCTGACAGTCTGTGGGCCTTCACCATCCAACCCCATGGCAAGAGTTTTCTAAAGGAGCTACAGATCCTTTTCCACAGCAAACCAGCACAAACCAGGTTAACACTGCATGCTCTGCCACTGTGTTCTCCTGTGGACCTCTAAACATCCACAGGACCTCTAAACATCCACAGGTTTTAGAGGAGTGGCTTCCTCTAAAACATCCATGGCAGGATCCATCCAAGCAGTGCTGCAAGACTGGCAATGTGCATGCAGTACTGAGAAGGGCCAGCACCACTCCAAAGTGACTCCTGCATGAAGATAGGGAAATACAACCACACATGCCAGTCCCACTGCAGCCCTATCAGTGGGCTAGAGACAGACATCTCTGGCAAACTCCTGGTTTGAAGACTCAAACCCAAGGTAGGCCCAGATTGGCTAACTAATTACACAGGGACCAAACCTTGCCCACCATGGCAAAAAGAGCCATTGCACACAACTGGACTGAAGGCAAAAGTGACTCAGCCACAATAGTAATGTATACATAAGACACATAGGAGACACCATTGAAGCACCAGTTTCTGGTGAACAGGGGACATTGCCCTGCAAGAACTCTTATTCATAAGACTACTAGTTTCATGAGCAGAAGGCATAGGTAACTTTACTAACACATATAAACAGACATAGAGAGTTACACAAAATGAGACAGAAGAATATGTGTCAAATGAAAGAATAGGACAAAATCACAGCAAGAGAAAAGAGGAAACAGAGATAAAGTAATATGCCTGATGAAAAATTTAAAGTAATGGTAATCAAGATATTCACTGGACTTGAGAAAGAGTGGAGGACTTCATAAAAACTCTCAACAAAGAGGTAAAAAATAAAAATAAAAAATAACCAGAGATTATGAACTCAACTGAAATTAAAAATACACTACAGGTCATATATAGGAGACAGAAGAATAAGAAGAACAGATCAGTGGCCTGGAGGACAGAGTAATAGAAAGCAATCAAGCTGAACAAGAGAAATAGAAAATAATAAAAAAATAAAAATAGACTTAGAGAACTCAGTGACTCCATTAAGCATAAAAACATTGACACTATAGGGATCACAGAAGGAAAAGAGAGAGAAAAGTTGGCAGAAATTTATGTGAAGAAATATTTGAAAACATCCTGAATCTGGGGAAGGAAACAGACATCCAAATCTGGGAGGAACAGAGATCCTCCAACAAAATCAACCCAAGTGTGTCCATACCAAAACATAAAGTAATTAGAATGACAAAAAAAAAAAAAAATAGTGATGGAGAACTTTAAAAGTGGCAAGAGAAAACAATTACATACAAAGAAAACTTTATAGGGCTATTACTTGAGTTTTCAGCAGATACTTTGCAGGCCAAAAGGATGTGGCATAATATATTCAAAATTCTGAAAGAAAAAAAAAAACACACAGCCAAGAATACTCCATCCAGCAAAGCTGTCAGTCAGAAAAGAAGGAGGAATAAAGAGTGTTACAGACAAACAACAGAGAAAGGAAAGCATGACCACTAAAATAACCCTAGAATAAATGTTAAGGGGGACTCTGTGAGTGGGAATGAAAGAACATTAGTAGCAGTAAGAAAGGAAGAAAGTGGGGCGCCTGGGTGGCTCAGTTGGTTAGGTGTCCAACTTCAGGACAAGTCATGATCTCAGGGTTTGTGGGTTCAAGCCCCACAACCGTCTCTGTGCTGATGGCTCAGAGCCTGGTGCCTGCTTCAGATTCTGTGTCTCCCTCTCTCTCTGCCCCTCCACTTCTTGTTCTCTGTCTCTCAGAAAATAAATAAACATTAAACATTTTTAAAAGGTATAAGGAAAGCAAAAAAGCAATAAAAATAAATATATTTATAAAAATCAATCAAAGGATATATATTAGGACACCATACTCCTAAAATGTGGGAAGTGAGGAGTAAAAAGTGATTTCAAAAGTAAGTGACAGTGAACTTAATACAGACACTACATGTATAAGTTGCTAAATACACACCCCAGGGTAACCACAAATCAAAAACCAGTAATAGGTATGGAAAAAATAAAGAGAAAGGAATCCAAGTATATTACTAAAACCAACAAACCATGATAAAAGAGAGCAAGAAAAGAAGCAAACAGACAAAAACTACAAAAACAATCATAAATAACAAAATGGTATTAAGTACATACTTAACAAAAATTACATTGAGTGTAAATGGACTAAACACTCATATAAAAAGATATAGGGTGATGGAATGGATAAAAAATCAAGGCCCATTTTTGTGCTGCCTAGAGGAGACTCATATCAGACCTAAAGAAACAGGGAGATTTGAAGTGAAGAAATGAAAATGCACTAGTCACGCAAATGGAAGTGTAGCAAGCCAAGATAGCAGTACATGTATCAGACAATACAGACTTTAAAACAAATACTGTAATAAGAGACAAAGACATTATATAACCATGAAGAAAGCAATTCAATAAGAAGATATAACACTTGGAAATACTTATGCACCTGATATGAAAGCGCATACATAATGCAGATATTAACAAACATTAAGGAAGTGATCATGAGGAATACAATAATAGTAGGAGACTTTAATACCCCCTTACAAGGAAGCAGTGACTTTAAATGACATATTGGAAATATTTGAATAAACAAAATCAGAAATGAAATGGAGAAATAACAACCAATACCAATAAAACAATTATAACAGAATATTATAAAAAATTATATGCCAACAAATTGGGCATCCTAGAATAAATGGATAATTTCCTAGAAATATGTAACCTCCAAAAACTGAGTCAGAAAGAATTAGAAATTTGAATAGAATGATTGCCAGCAATCAGTTGAATCAGTAAGCAAAAAATTCCCAACAAACAAAAGGGCAGGAACAGACAGGTGAATTCTACCAACCACAAAGAAGAATAAATATGTATTCTCAAACTATTCCAAAAAACATTAGAGGAAGGAAAACGTCCAAATTCAGTCTATGAAGACAGCCTTACCCTGATCCTAATCCAAATAAAGTCACTCCATACCAGATAAACACAGACCAATATATCTGATGAACATCAACACAAAAGTCTTCAACAAAATATTAGCAAACCGAACCCAACAATACATTAAAAGAATCAATCACCATAACCAAGAGGGATTTATTCCTGGGATGCAACTGCGGTTCAATATTCACAAACCAACCAACCTGATACAGCATATCAACAAAAGATAGAAACCATATGATTATTTCAATAGATGCAGAAAAAAAATCATTTGACAAAGTACAGCATTCATTCATGATGAAAACCCTCAATAGTGTAGGTTTGGAGGGAATATAACATAACAAAAGCCACATTTGTAAAAGCCACAGATAACATGTTTGATGAAAAACTGTCAGACTTTCCTTTAAGCTCAGGAGCAAGACAGGAATGTCCATTCACAACACTTTAATTCAACATAATACTTGAAGTTTTAATTACAGCAATCAGACAAGAGAAGGAAATAAATGGCACCCAAATTGGTAAAAAAGAAGTAAAACTCTCACAATTTGCAGATGAGATGATACTGCATGTAGTAATTAAGTAGCAGAAAGGGAAATTAAGAGAATCATCCCATTCACAATAGCACCAAAAATAATAAGATACCTAGGAGTAAACTTAACCAAGTAGGTGAAAAAACTGTACTCTGAAAACTATAAAACACTAGTGAAAGAAATTGAAGATGACACAAACAAATGGAAAGATATTCCAAACTCATAGATGGGAAGAAAAATAAATTTTTGAAAAAAGATTTTAAAAATATCTACACTACTCAAAGCAATCTACAGATTTAATGCAATCCTTACCAAAATACCAACAGCATTTTTCACATACCTAAAACAAATAACCCTAAAATTTGTATGCAACCACAAAAGACCTCAAATGGTCAAAACAATCTTGAGAAAGGAGAATAAAACAGGATGCACCATAATCCCAGATATCAAGATATATAACAAAGTTATAGAAACTAAAACAGAATGGTACTGGTGCAAAAAATAGACACATAGATCAATAGAACTGAATACAGAGCCCAGAAAAAAACCCACAATTATATAGTCAGTTAATCTTTGACAAAGTTGGTAAGAATATGCGATGGGAAAAAGAGTCTCTTCCACAAATGGTGTTGGGAAAACTAGACAGCTACATGCAAAAGAATGAAAGACCACTTTCTTACACTACACACAAAAATAAACTCAAAATGTATTAAATAATCAAATATGAGCTTACAAACATAAAAATCTTACAAGAGAGCAGTATTTTCTATGAAATCGGCCCTAGGAACATTTTTCTAGACATTTCCTAAGGCAAGGGAAATAAAGCAAAAATAAACTGTCAGAATACATCAAAATAAAAAGCTTCTGCACAGCAAAGGAAACTATCAACAAAAAAGACAACCAACTAAATGGAAGAAGATATTTGCTAATGACATATCTAGTAAAGGATTAGCATCCAGAATATATAAAGAACTTACACAACTAAACACCAAAAATGCCCCAATAATCCAATTACAAGGTGGGCAGAAAACATGACTCCAAAGAAGACATACAGATGGCCAACAGATATATGTAAATATGCTCAACATCACTCAGCATCACGAAAATGTAAATCAAACTGTCATGAGATATCACCTCATACCTGTCAGAATGGCTAAAATTAAAAACACAAGAAACAACATGTTGGTGAAGATGTGGAGAAAAACAAACCCTCAGGCACCATTATTGGGAATGCAAACTGGTGCAGACTCTGTAGAAAACACTATAGAGGTTCCTCAAAAAGTTAAAAATAGAACTGCCATATGATCTAGTAGTTCCACTACTGAGTGTTTACCCAAGGAATAAAAACAAACAAAACAAAACAAAACAAAAAACACAATTTGAAAATATATATGCATCCCTCTGTTTATTGTAGCATTTTAAAAATTTTCTTTTTATTTATTTGAGAGAGACAGAACACAATTGGGGGAGGGGCAGAGGGGGACACAGAATCCGAAGCAGGCTCCAGGCTCTGAGCTATCAGCACAGAGCCCAATGCGGGGCTTAAACTCACAAACCATGATATAACCTGAGCCGAAGTCAGATACTCAAGGGACTGAGCCACCCAGGTGTCCCTATTGTAGCTGTCTTTAAATAATTAATTTATGGTAGCAGCCCAAGTTCCATTGATAGATGAATGGATAAGGAAGAGATGATTAGAGATAAAGAAGATACAGATAGATAAAGTAGAGATGATAGAGACAGACACAGAGATAGAGACAGAGATACAGATACAGATAGATAATGGAATATTACTCAGCCATAAAAAAGAATGAAATCTTGCCATTTGAATGGATGTAGAGAATATTATGTAAATGAAATAAATTAATCAAAGAAATATAAATTCTATATGCTTTCAATCATATGTGATATTTAAGAAACAAAACAAAGAAAAACAAACAGATTAAACAAAATTCAACTATAGACAACAAACTGATGGTTACTAGGTAGGAGGTGGGTAGGAGGATGCTTGAAATGGTTGAAAGGGTATAAGAGCAGATTTCTCATGATGAGCACTGAGTATTGTATAGAATTGTTGAATCACTATATTATACACCTGAAACTAATAATACACTATATATTAACTAACTGGAATTTAAATAAAAACTTGAAAAAAATCGATAATGGAATTTTTTTCTGTAGAAAATTTTGAGGTATATAATTGAAACATATACAGTTATATATCAGAAATTACAAATAAGAAATGAAATAAAGTATGTAAAAGAGAGTTATGATGAAACTGAATAAAAAAGGAATTATAATCCCCAATTAGAATGTGGGAAGTTCCAGGGGTGCCTGGGTGGCTCAATCGGTTGGGTGTCCAACTTTGGCTCAGATCATGATTTCATGGTTTGTGGGTTTGAGCCCCAGCGTTGCACTCTGTGCTTACAGCTTGGAGCCTGGAGCCTGCTTTGGATTCTGTGTCTCCCTCTCTCTTTGCTCCTCCCCCACTCATACTCTGCCTTAGAATGTGGGAAGTTCTGAAAATAGTCAACATAATGAAGTGTACAGCTGTATAACATCTAATTACTTAGGTATTTGCATTTCCACTCCTATAAATAATGATCTTTAAAATCAATTGTGTCAGTATTATGCCTACCTAAGTTTATTATTGTTCTTTATATATATATATATATATATATATATATATATATATATATTTCCTCGTCTATATTCTTAATGGTTCTGTTATTTGCTTTTAATTTTTTTTCTTTCTATCATGAAGTGACTACTTTTTATAGTGATGGTTAAATAGCTATTTTTTGTTAATGGTACTTCATAATTCTGTGACTCCAATCATTTTCCTATACATTATAGATAGATGATACACAGAAGACATGCATACATTTTTGCGTTTCTGTACACATGACACACTAAGGCAGACTCATATGTTTGAATAGAAATATTATCAGGGGACTCACCTTGTAGGTTTCTGTATCTTCATTGCCTTTAAGCAGAGCAACTTATCTTTTATGTGTTTATTCACTTTTATGTTTTTACATACAACTACTTGAAGAAAGAATAACCAGATGAAAAAATATGTTTAAAAATGAGCTATTTTAGGGGCGCCTGGGTGGCCGACTTCAGCTCGGGTCACGATCTAGCGGTCCATTAGTTCGAGCCCCGCGTCGGGCTCTGGGCTGATGGCTCAGAGCCTGGAGCCTGCTTCTGTTTCTGTTCCCCTCTCTTTGCCCCTCCCCCGTTCATGCTCTGTCTCTCTCTGTCTCAAAAATAAATAAAAACGTTTACAAAATTAAAAAAAAAATAAAAATGAGCTATTTTAGAAGATTAGCTTCCTTGCTGTTAGCAAGTTTCTGTATCTTACCATATCCTGGTATAAAGTGATCAGAGGCTTGAAAAATATGAGTTTCCTTTTGGCCTGCAGAGTATTACTAACCTCTTGAGATACAATTTTCTTTGTATAACTAATGAATTAAACAAGGTACAGAAACAATTACAGGTAATTTTAATTACAAAAAAATAAATTCAAATTAAAGGGAAAATATTCAGGTGTAATATGACCATTTTTTATGAGAATTATAGAATCGGAGTGTTCCTGTGTTAGTAGGATTTCTATGAAATTAAAGTTAAAGACCAGATCTGAAATTTAAAAATCTAAGAATCTCTTAGATTTATGTTTAGGACTACAGCTTGCTAAAGATGAAATATTTCACTTTTTTCCCTTCCAGAAAGTATATGCATAGAGATGAATTAACAGACTTGATTCTGCTTATATTTCAATAAGAGAATACTTATTGGAAGTGTATACTTAAGGAAGTGATTAAAAATAAATACTGCCATTAAATATCAAAGGAACAATAGCTAATCTTGAGAATCATGAATCATGAAAAGCTGTTTGTCTTTAGGACAAAAGTATGTATATAAGAGGGGCACCTGGGTGGTTCAGTCAGTTGAGCATCTAACTTTGGCTCAGGTCATCATCTTGTGGTTTGTGGGTTCGAGCCCTGCATCAGGTTCTCTGCTATCAGCCCAGAGCCCGCTTTGGATCCTCTGTCTCCCTCTCTTTCTGCCCCTCCCCCACTCATGCTCTCTCTCCCTCTCTCAAAAATAGACAAAGATTAATTTTTTTAATTAAAAATATGTATAAGATAAAAATACAATTCCACTCTTCCAGAATATCTGTATTTGACTCTATTAGTTAGGAGTCTACCCTATGTCATTGAAAGAAAAACATTTATTTTTTAATTGAATTTTCAGCTATCTATATGTGTCATGATATGTGAAGCTCAATCAAGTGCTGATTAATTGTCAATTAAGACAAATTTGGCTAAGACTGGGATCTGTGCAGAAGCTCTATAGGATGACTGTGTACTTAGTACCTGAATTAGGTGATAAGTTTACATTGTAGCTATATCCTAATTTGGCAGAATAAACACCTGCCATTAACAGTAGTATGGCACCAAAAACATGTGCAGGTGTGTTGTGGCCTTCATTTGGCCTTTTAAAGAAGCTAGAGATTTTAGTGACAGAAGTTGTTGATTTCTGTCCCTGACCCTATGAACAATAACATTCCATAACTCACAGTCCATCTAAAAAACAGTCAATTAACCACTAAGAAAAATGAGGGAGGTTTTTGACCTCAATTCCACAAGCACTTTCACCTTATTTCTGAAAGCATCCTACAGTCACCAGTCTGGCCACATGTGTGGCAGTCGAATTCCCTAGCAGGTGCTTTATGGTGAGCTAAAGCCTGGCTGGTAAGTTGGAGAAGCAGTTTAAGGGCACTAAAGCAGAAATTAAAGTGACACAGTACAGTGGCTTGTCTGCTGGGAAATAAGAGAGTAGCAGATGGAACAGACTAGAGAGCAGCAATCAAAACTGTGTACTATCAGAAACTTGGGGAAGATACGATACAGAGAAGGAGAAAAGCAAATTCTGCCCGGCTCTGCAAAATGTGACTAGCATCAATGGACAATTCTCATGGGTTCTTGTGAAACTTTATCCCATTGATTATGTTAGCATAGCATTACACAAATAGATGGGGAAAGGCTGTTTGAAATCCTATTTGGTATTTTAAATGCAAAAGGCACTACGCTAGGTCTTGGAAGGAATCAAATAAGAAGCAATCTATATTCTTAAGTACAACCCAGAGGAAAACGTATGGCTTCCACATGACTATATTCAACAACTATATGGATTATTTTTTCACCTACGCACTTAGATCAGTGCTGATAGGATGGACTAGCAGGGTAACATGTTTCAGAAAATCTGATATACCATAGCCAGCCACATGGAACCCCATTTCTAAAGGAAACTTGGCTCCCTGGGAATAATGATAGGGGCAACGGTGGCTATATAACCGAATATCTGGACTAAACATATCATATAAAATGGAGGCAATAAGGATTATTCTTAAATATGTACACAACCATTTTTATGGGCACGGAGGATAAAAGGAAGATAAATATATCAGGGTCTAGTTCTAAATATATACAACATTCAGTGATAAACTATGAATATGGAGTTACAAGAGAGCTATAGGAAAGATTTTCTCAATATAGTAGAAAAGTATAAGGGAGAATACATGTGGAAAGCACAGAGATAATGATTGAATAGGCCTTAAATAATAAGCACCAATTTGCCAGGCAGAAAATGGAGGATAGAATTCCAGGTATACCTAACTGTAAGTAGACACAGAATTTTAAGTATACTGCCATTAAATTCTTCAGTATGTTTCTAAAGTACTGCACTTTACTAATATTTTTATAGCTTATACTAAGTTTGTTAAGTTTATATAAACTCTTTAAACTTTCTAAAGTCTGTAAGGCAAATGTTTTTTATCCCCTGTATCTAGTACAGTGCTTCTCACTTAATAAATGTTTAGTAAGTATATTAATTGATAAATAGGATAGTGAAATTTTTGGTATGGTTATTAATATTTGCTGTATCATGATCATTATGACATGCTATCTGCTCTAGTGGATAAAACTCAAGATATCAGGAACTTCACACACTGTTTGGTTGTACTCACATCACACATTCCAAAGCAGGTGTACCTGATCCCACAGCTCACCTGCAATAGATAACATAGGATCCAGGCACGTTCCATTTTGTGGATGTTTGCTGTCTTCTGCTCATGGCTCCCAAAGTAATCCTGAGGATTTGACTGCATTTCTGTCAGCTATAAGAGGAAAAGGAAATGAAGGATTGTGTGTGAGATTCTTTGATTGAGGGGATTGAGGCCAGTTTACACAGGCTCATGGACTGCAAGCATGGACTATGTCAACACGCTTCTTTGTCCCCCAGCTTCTGGTTAAGCTCAGTCATTTGGAGGGAGAGGTAGGAAACTGAAGAATCAGAGCAGACTGGTATCAGGATTAGGATATTTATTCCTTGCCATGTCTTCATTGCTTGCCTCCACCCCCTCACAGAAGGACACAATCCTGTCAGGACACTTTGTATAACACTGTCATGAGATATTTATTTCACCAGTATACATAAGTGGAAGTGTTTAGGTCTTCTCTTATTCATGGCTCATTTCATCAGCTCCCCTTATTTATGTGTGTACTTTTTGAAGGTTTGCTAAGATTTAGAATTAAGAGTACACACACACACACACACACACACACACACACACTTCACACTATGTGGCTGCTATGTAAGTAGCTTGCAAGTTCTCTAAAAATGTAGCCTTTTGCTTCTGATGTGTTCAGATATATCTTGGGGTTTTATGGCAAAAATGGACTTTTAATAAATTATAATTGTCAGCAAACTACCATAATTTAGATAGTAATTTAATGCCTGTAAAAAAAAAAAAGTGGAATGGAGGCAAGTAAGAAGCCTAAAGATGTTACTTCATGTTATTAGTGAAATTCTCTGTCTTGATAATTGAGTCCCGGTAACATTACTTTTTTATCAATAACTATGCTCCAATTGTGCTTGAAAGTTTTAATAGCTTGCGTTGGAAAGCCAATATCTTATTCTAGAATAACTACTGATATTTTAAGCAAGATGTGCAACGGATTGATACTATAACATGAAATGTGATTTAAATTAGTCCTCAGCTTCAATTAAAACGCAGTGCTTACAGTGATGTTTCTGACAATTTTTATTTGGAAAACAAAAACTTAATTGGTTATGAAAGTACTATATTGAAAAAAATCTTTGAAATTCCATATTAATAGTTAATCTAAAATACAATTGAGTGACTGAACATCAAATTCTTATAATGTAAACAATCTATTCCTTATATCTGACTAGACTTGGATATATTTACAAACTCTACAATTTTCTGAAATGCCAGACTTGAAATAAAATGGATTGGGTGGACTCCAAAGAAAATAAGATTTCAATAACTGAGGGTATTCAACCATAGGCCTGTGACCATTGCAGGAAAGATGCTTCACAGACAGTCCAAATATTAGCCATTTTGTTGATCTTAGTTATTTTTAAGGTTAACCCATTAAATCTTTACTTTCTTGATCATTACTTCCATGACTCACAATGTAAAATTTAACTGAAATTTGAGTAGACTTTGCCAATCTCCCAAACACTCATTCAAAGCCATCAAATCTAACTAAGATAAAATTTATAAGGACACAAAGAGATTATTACATTACATGTTCTCATGGTAAATTGAGTGAAAGACAGTAAAATTTACTAAAAATGATGTGACAAAACTTGCGTGGTTTTTCAGTTAGGCTGAAAATATATACAAATATTTTGAGTATTTGATTATCTGTGCTTATATATCCAACTAATCATTTAATATGTACTTATTGAAACTACCATGTACAATACACTTTCTATATTTTGTGTGTATTTTGAAAATAAACAAGTTCATACTTTCTTCAAAACATTCTTTCAATATATGAAGGAAAGTTCAATAAATATACCTCACTAAAAGGCCTATTTAACTTCTAGAATGGAATAAGCAGCTTAATTTTGTACTTCAAAAAGCTCATTCACAGTTCTGTGATAAATTTATTGTATTCAGAGGAATTATTTATTTGTTTCACCAACTAGCCTATTGATTTCTAGAGGGGAAAGCACATATTTTATTTATTTTTTTTTAATTCAAGTTATCTGGAACAAATGACAAAATACAGCAGGATCTAAATAAATATGTATTTCTTGTGATTTCCAGGATGATCTGTTGTGTTAATCACGTTCAGGCAGAAAAAAAAAGGGTATCAAATTTAACCTGAGTAATTTCAAAAGTGTTCATGGGGCAGTTTACAAAGCTGTAGGTAGACATAAGGAACCCAACAAGTGTTAGTATAGTGCCTTGGGACTGCAACAACAGAAAGCCATTTACCCAATACCTGACAGATTGTCCTGCCACAAATCCCTTCCCCCAAAAAGAAAAAAAAAAGCTCTGTGCTGAGATTTGATTCATAGGAGTTGTGAACTAAAAACCAGTGAATATTTTTATGTGCTTCCAAATCTCCAGTTTCTTCCCAAATCCATGCTTTTGTTGTATCCAAATAAAAGCCAGAGAGCAAGATAACCCAAGTTTGGCGGTAAAAGAGGAAAGAAATACAAATACAAATTCAAGAATATTAAGATACAACCACAAAAACAAAAACCTGTAACCTTTATTTGAGAAACTATCACTATAAACAATTACTTTTCTTAATAAAATAATGAATGTTTGCTAGCTCTGAACACTGAAAAGTCTTAGAAGCTATAGCAATTTAGCATCAGTGAAGACCCTAACGCCTAACTTATCACGTTTAATACCATGTCCTAGAAATAATTTGGTCATTTTAGCCACTCTGACTGGCATGAGGTGGTATCTCAGTATGATTTTGATTTGTATTTCTCTGGTGAGGAGTCACGTTGAGCATCTTTTCATGTGCCTGTTGGCCATCTGGATGTCTTATTTAGAGAAGTGTCTATTCATGTCTTCTGCCAATTTCTTCACCGAATTATTTGTTTTTCAGGTGTGGAAATTGGTGAGTTCTTTATGTATTTTGGATACTAGCCCTTTGTCTGGTATGTCATTTGCAAATACCTTTTCCCATTCCATCTTTTGCCTTTTAGTTTTGGTGATTGTTTCCTTTGTAGGGCAGAAGCTTCTTGTCTTCATCAGGTCCCAAGAGGTGTTGATGCTTTCCTGTCTCACATTCAGGTCCTTTACCCATTTTGAGTTTATTTTTGTGAATGGTGTAAGAAAGTGGTCTAGTTTCATTCTTCTGCATGTTGTTGTCCAGTTCTCCCAGCACCATTTGTTAAAGAAACTTTTCCATTGGATATTCTTTCCTACTTTGTCACAGATTAGTTGGCCATACTTCTGTGGGTCTAATTCTGGAGTCTCTATTCTATTCCATTGGTCTATGCGTCTGTTTTTGTGCCAAAACCATGCTGTCTTGATGATTACAGCTTTGTAGTAGAGGTTAAAGTCTGGAATTGTGATGCCTCCGACTTTGGTGTTCTTCTTCAATATTACTTTGGCTATTTGGGGTCTTTTGTGGTTCCATACAAATGTTAGGATTGCTTGTTCTAGCTTCGAGAAGAATGTTGGTGCAAGTTTGATTGAGATTGCATTGAATGTGTCGATTGCTTTGGGTACTATTGACATTTTAACAATATTTAGTCTTCCAATCCATGGGAACGGAATGCTTTTCCATTTCTTTGTAGCTTCTTCAATTTTCTTCATAAACTTTCCATAGTTTTCAGCATACAGATCTTTTACATCTTTGATTAGGTTTATTCCTGGGTATTTTATGCTTCTTGGTGCAATTGTGAATGGGGTCAGTTTCTTTATTTGTCTTTCTGTGGCTTCATTATTAGTGTATAAGAATGCAACTGATTTCTGTACATTGATTTTGTGTCCTACGCCTTTGCTGAATTCATGTATCAGTTTTAGCAGACTTTTGGTGGAGTCTATCGGGTTTTCCAAGTATAATATCATGTCATCTGCAAAAAGTGAAAGCTTGACTTCATCTTTGACAATTTTGATGCCTTTGATTTCCTTTTGTTGTCTGATTGCTGATGCTAGCACTTCCAACACTATGTTAAACAACAGCGGTGAGAGTGGGCAATCCTGTCGTGTTCCTGATCTCAGGGAGAAAGCTCTCAGTTTTTCCCCATTGAGGATGATATTAGCTGTGGGCTTTTCATAAATGGCTTTTATGATGTTTAAGTATGTTCCTTCTATCCCGACTTTCTCGAGGGTTTTTATAAGAAAGGATGCTGAATTTTGTCAAATGCTTTTTCTGCATCGATTGACAGGATCATATGGTTCTTCTCTTTTCTTTTATTAATGTGATGTACCACACTGATTGATTTGCGAATGTTGAACCAGCCCTGCAGCCCATGAATGAATCCCACTTGATCGTGGTGAATGATTCATCTTATATGCTGTTGAATTCGATTTGCTAGTATCTTATTGAGAATTTTTGCATCCATATTCATCAGGGATTGGCCTGTAGTTCTCTTTTTTTGCTGTATCTTTGTCTGTTTTGGGAATCAAAGTAATGCTGGCTTCATAGAATGAGTCTGGAAGTTTTCCTTCCCTTTCTGTTTTGTGGAACAGCTTGAGAAGGATAGGTATTATCTCTGCTTTAAATGACTGGTAGCATTCCCCAGGGAAGCCGGTAAGAGTGGCTAAAATGAACAAATCAGGAGACTATAGATGCTGGCAGGGATGTGGAGAAATAGGAATCCTCTTGCACTGTTGGTGGGAATGCAAACTGGTGCAGCCACTCTGGAAAACAGTGTGGAGATTCCTCAAAAAATTCAAGATAGATCTACCCTATGACCCAGCAATAGCACTGCTAGGAATTTACCCAAGTGATACAGGAGTGCTGATGCATAGGGGCACTTGTACCCCAATGTTTATAGCAGCACTTTCAACAATATCCAAATTATGGAAAGAGCCTAAATGTCCATCAACTGATGAATGGATAAAGAAGATATGATTTATATATACAATGGAATACTACTTGGCAATGAGAAAGAATGAAATCTGGCCTTTTGTAACAATGTTAATGTAACTGGAGAGTGTTATGCTAAGTGAAATAAGTCAGGCAGAGAAAGACAGATACCATATATTTTCACTCATATGTGGATCCTGAGAAACTTAATCAAAGACAAGTCAGAAGGGGAAGGGGGAAAAAAGTTACAGAGTGGGAAGGAGGCAAATCATAAGAGACTCTTGAATGCTGATAACAAACTGAGGATTGATGGAGGGTGGGGGAGAGGGGAAAGTGGAAGATGGGCATTAAGGAGGGCACCTGTTGGGATGAGCACTGGGTGTTGTATGGAAACCAATTTAACAATAAATTACATAAAAATACATACATACATACATACATACATACAAATAATTTGGAAATCTTCGAATTTTTGATTAATTTCAGGTGTGATGCCCAAAGTGCTTCAGATGCAACATGATCATATTGTTGGGCCAGAACAAAAAGAAATCAAAGATGACTGACGTTTTGGGGTGCCTGGGTGGCTCAGTTGGTTAAGCATCTGACTGTAGCTCAGGTCATGCTCTCCCAGTTGGTGGGTTAGAGCCTAGCTTCCAGCTCTGTGCTGACAGCTCAGAGCCTGAAACCTGCTTCAGATTCTGTCTCCCTCTCCCTTTTTGCCCCTCTCCACTTGCTCTCTTTTCTCTCTCCAAAAAAATAAACATTAATTTTTTTAAATGACTGAAGTTTGATAAAAAGGATACAAGAAATCAGATGGATGGATTATGTCAATGTCAATGTCTTCATTGTGATATTGTACTGTAAATACGTAAGGCATTACCACTGGGGAAATTGGGTGAGGAGTATAAAGGGAACTCTAAATCTCTTATGTCTTACAACTACATGAAATTATACAATGATGTAAAAATTAATTTTTTAAATACATTGCTGGTGGGTATCTATTACAAAGAAAAATTAAAGAGGAGAAAGAGAAAAAAAGCAGGAACTTGAATGGACTTGAATGAACTTCCATTTAGCAGAAGCAAGAAAATTTGAACACCAAAAAAAAGTAAGACCTGCAGTTTCTACAAGGATTTGAAAGCTCTATAGATAAAAAGATTCATAATTGAGGCATCAATTATCCTGAATATTAATAAGTGAAAGGAAAAATTCAAATATTTAAACTACTCTACCTGGTAATTATGTTTCAGTTAAGTAATTAAATCATGAAAATATTTTGTATATAGGGGAACTGGACCTAAAAATTTGATTTTTTAAATTATTAATTTCCAGTCTATAATAAGACAATTGGCATATGCCATAATTATCAATGCAAACAATACTATTGGGTAAATGGTTGTGAGGGAATTTAGTATAAATAGATCAGACTGATAATATCTGACGCTACTGATGGTAAATAGTACGATTTCTGTTGTTATAAACAGAGTATAAGCCACACAACTTGTGGAATAGTTTTGCCAAATAAAATACTTTAAATCTAATCAAATAGCTATATCTATCTATCGAGGAAATAAGGGGTCAGTCGAGGAAGGGTTAAACAATTCTGTTAGAGAGTCAATTACAGTTTGTAGGAAATTCTGAGACCAAAGACCCATTTTTTCCAGGACACAGAAAAAAAGGGAGGGATGAAATTCCTAACATATTAGAGTGATGTAAGACCATAGCAGTGCAGTAAAATGTGTGAGGTTTCTGATATTCTGATTCTAACTGTGTAAATGAGTGCATTTGATTTTCTTTGAACATTCTATAATAAGAAGTGGGAAAATATTGAAAGTAAAACACTTAAAATGTTACTTAAGGATGAATTGTAACATATTTCAAGCAGGAAAATTGGGAATTACCATAATTACCTCAAAAAACAAAAAAGGGAGAGAGGATAGGGACAAGGAAAAGAAAGAATGATGAGAGATCAAAAGAGGAGGAGGAAGGAGAGGAAGAAGAGAAATACTAGCAGAAAAAACAATGTGTACCACATAACTAAAATTTGGAGTTTAGGTAGATCCTTGACCATTCCAGCAAGGCAAAGGCCTGATTTATTCAAGGTGAAGTAAATTTACTAGATGAAATAAGTTTTAGTGACTTCTTGAGGAAAGACACTTTCTCTCTATTATAACTTTCCTTCCTTTTGGATTTTAGAGTAGATAAATAAAAATAAAGTTTAATCTTTTTTGTGAAAAAGATCTTTGATATTTAGAGCCATTTTGTGTATTCCTTTTCAGATTTGTGGGCTAATCCATAACTCCAAATATCTGTGGTGGTCAAAGTAAAAAGATTCTTACTTTAATCTAAAATAGTTTTTTTTTTACAAGCCTAAGAGTTGAAACATATTTTATAATTTCGCTTAGAAAACAGTTTGAACATCTTTGTACTAAGGAAGTGATAATAATCAGTCAATTTGCTGTAGCTTTTCTATTCCTACTCAATTTCAAAAATTTCTTTATAGCACATTTAACTGAGGATTATTAAAATTCAAATGGATTGTTTTAATTCTGGTTTGGTTTGTCCTACCAATATATAGAATAATTGTTGTATGGCAGCATTAACAGCATGTGATTTTTAATAAGGAAATTATGAGCACACAAGATAGAAACTACCTACTATAATTTTTTCTTACATTTTCTTACATTTATTTATCTAAAAAATGTTTTGCCATTTATTTCCTTTTTCTGAATAACCTTAAAATTAGAAGTGCCACCACGTCCAAGGACATTTTTATTTTTAATTTTAATTCCAGTATAGTTAACATACAGTGTTATATTAGGTTCAGTTGTACAATATAAAGATTCAACAATTCTATACATTATACAGTGTTCATCATGATATCTATGCTCTTAATCACCTCCACCTATTTCATCTATCCCCCCTACACTTCCCTACTGGTAACCAACAGTTTGTTCTCTATAGTTAAGAGTCTGTTTCTTGATCAATTTCTTTTTAGTTTGTTCATCTGTTTGCCTTCTAAAATTCCATGAGTGAAATTATTTGGTATACGCCTTTCTCTGACTGACTTATTTCACTTAGCATTATACTCTCCAGCTCCATCCATGGTGTTACAAATGACAAAACTTCATTATTTTTTAGGGCTGAACAATATTCCATTGTGCATCTTCTTCATCTATTCATCGATCAATAAACACTTGGGTTGTTTTCATAATTTGGTTATTATAAATAATACTAAATAAACAGAGGGGAACAAAATTCTATTTGAATTAGCATTTTTGTATTCTTTGGATAAATACCCAGTAGTGAATTACTGGATGTTATGATAATTCTATTTTTACTTGTTGAAGAACCATGATACTGTTTACCACAGTGGGTGATAAGTTAGCATTCCTACCAACAGTAAATGAGTGTTCCTTTTTCTCTACATCCTCACCAACATATGTTTTTTTTTTTTATTTAATTTTAGCCATTCCAACAGGTGTGAGGTGATATCTCATTATTGTTTTGATTTGCATTTCTCTGATGCTGAGTGATGTTGGACATATTTACATGTCTGTTAGTCATCTGTATAACTTCTTTGGAAAAATGTCTATTTATGTCTTCTGCTATTTTTAATTGGAATGTTTGGGGAAATTTTTGATGCTGTGTCGTATAAATTTTTTAAGTTCTTTATATATTTTGGATACTAACCCTTTATCAGATATGTCATTAGCAAACATCCTCTTCCATTTAGTAAGCTGTCTTTTAGTTGTGTTGATAGTTTCATTTCCTGTGGAGAAGCTTTTTATCTTGATGTATTCCAGCAGTTTATTTTTGCTTTTGTTTCCATTGCCTTAGGAAGCAGGTCTAGAAAAATGTTGCCACAGCTGATGTCATAGAAAATACTGCTCTCTTGTAGGATTTTTATGGTTGTAGGCTCATATTTGAGTATTTAATCCATTTTGAGTTTATTTTTGTGTGTGGTGTAAGAAAGTGGTCCAGTTTCATTCTTTTGCATGTAGCTTTCCAGTTTTGCCAACACCATTTTTGATCAAACTGTCTTTTTCCCATTGGATATTCTTTCCTCCTTTGTCAAAGATTAATTGACTATATAACTGTGGGTCTTTTTCTGAGCTCTGTATTAAGTTCTATTGATTTGTCTGTCTATTCTGTGCCAGTACTACAGTGTTTTAATTTCTACAACTTTTAGTATATCTTGATATCTGGGATTATTTATTACAAAAAATCTGTAGATCATTTTGGGTAGTAAGAATGTTTAAACAGCAACTGTTCTTCCAATCCACGAGTATGGAATTATTTTCCATTTGTTTGTGTCAACTGCTTGCATGACTGTTTTATAATTTTCAGAGTGTGCAGGTCTTTCACCTCTTCAGTTAAGTTTATTTGTAGGTATTTTATTATTTTTGCTGCTGTTGTAAGTACGATAATTTTCTTACTTTCTCTTTCTGCTCCTTATTACTGTATAGAAATGCAAAATAAATATTCTATCCTGTGACCTTACTGAATTCACTTATCAGCTGTAGTAGTTTTGTGTGTATGTGTGTGTGTGAAGTCTGTAGGATTTTCTATAAATGTTATCATGTCATCTGCAAATAATGTTTTATTTCTTTCTTATTAATTTGGATGCACTTTGTTTCTTTTATGTGCTTGATTGCTGTTGCTAGAATTACCAGTACTATGTTAAATTACAGTTGTGATGGGGCGCCTGGGTGGCTCAGTAGGTTAAGCGTCCGACTTCAGCTCAGGTCACGATCTCGCAGTCCGTGTGTTCAAGCCCAGAGTCGGGCTCTGGGCTGATGGCTCAGAGCCTGGAGCCTACTTCTGACTCTGTGTCTCCCTCTCTCTGCCCCTCCCCCGTTCATGATCTGTCTCTCTCTGTCTCAGAAATAAATAAATTACAGTTGTGAGAGTGGATATCACTGTCTTGTTCCTTGCCTTAAGAGAAAAACTATCAATTTTTCACCATTGAATATGATGCTCACTTTGGGTTTTTTACTTATAGCCTTGATTATAATAGTGTATATTCCTTCTGGACCTACTTTTCAAGGATTTTTATCATGAATGAATGTTGTGCTTTGTCAAATGATTTTTCTGCATATATTGAAATAATATGTTTTTTATCCCTTCTCTTGTTGATGTGATGTATCATGTTGATTGATTTGTGAATATTGAACCACTCTTGCATCCCTGGAATACTTCACACTTAATCATGGTGAATGATATTTTGATGTATTTTTGGACTTGGTTTGCCTATATTTTGTTGAGGATTTTTGCATCTATGTTTGTCAGAGATATTGGCCTATAGTTTTCTTTATTTGGAGTGTTTTTATCTGGTTTTGGGAGCAGGGTAGTGCTAGCTTCATAGAATAAGTTTGGAAGTTTTCCTTCTGCTTCTATATTTTTGGAATAGTTTGAGAAAAATATGTATTAAATCTTCTTTAAATGATTGGTAGAACTTACCGGTGAAGGTGTTTTGTCCTGGGCTTTTGTTTGGTTGAGAGGTTTTCTTTGTTCATTTTTATTATTACTGATACCGTTTCATTGCTGGTAATCAGTCTGTTCAAATTTTCTATTTCTTCCTGATTCAGTTTCAGGAGATTATGTGTTTGTGGGAATTTATGTATTTCTTCTAGGTTGTCCAATCTGTTGGCAAATAATTTTTCATAATATTATCTTACAATTCTTTGTATTACTGTGGCATCTGTTGTTTTCTTTCTATCATTCATGATCTTGTTCATTTTCATTCTCTCTCTCTCCCTTGTTTGTTTGATGAGTCTGGCCAGAGGTTTGTCAACATCTCATAATATCCACACTAATAGAATTAAAGACAGTAAACAAAAATCTTTCTTCATTCATGTAATCAGCCAATAATCTTATGCCATTATTGATTGTTTTACTGTTAATTTTTATATATTTTTTATATTTTTTTATATATTTTCTATTATTCACAACCCTTGTGATTTATTTTCATACATTCATCAGAAAATATTTATTAAAGATAATTTTGAGTGAATATATAAATCTCACTTCTCTGTAGAATACAAGACCAAGGTGTCAAGTAAAATTTTCTCTGTCATTACATAAAGTCAGTAGTTTCAGTGTCTCCGATCTCTTTTTGAATTATTGCATAATTATATGTCAATAATGGAAATTTTATAATATTCAATAGAAATTTGCTATTCTCTGTTACTTCATGATATCCTATACGTGCAGAATACAAATATAATTATAATGTCTAATCTTAATGGATTTAATTATAGTTCCAAGATTGACAGGAACAGTCTTTATTCCATTATGTTTTGGAGCTAATAACTTTTTTTTTTTTACTTTTAGAATTTTCTTTCCTCTACATCCACTACTTCAGACATGTTCTGTCTCAAAGAAGTTAGTTTTTCTAAGTATGTTTCCCTTACGGATGCTAACCTACTGGCTTGTTTTCTTGATTGACAGGTTTTTATTCTATATTACTGACTCACTGACTGGAATTTTATCCTGACTATTTCCTAAAATTTTCAGCTAAGAGATATGATTGTCCCAAATCATAATAATTACTAACAAACATTTGTATTAATTTGGGTTTGGCACTGTTCTAAGCATTTTACATATAAAACATGTTAAATCTTAACTAAAAAAAATCATTTTAACGGAGAGATCTTTGACAGGCATTTCATCTGTTCACTAATATCTAGCTCTATAGTTGCAGGCACACAGAAGGTTTCATGATTCCATCAACCAGAAGTTAGACATGCTCATGTGACTTACCCTGGCCAATTAAATATGAGGGGAAATTATTTATTTTACTTAAAGATAGTATTACTTAATTGTCTGAATTCAACACCCTAGCCTCCTCATGGAAACTGAAGGGTTATATGATATTCTGGAGATGCTTTAGGATCAAAACAATCTGGGATTTTAAGCCTACTTATGGAGGACAGTTGACCTGTTGATTTATTCAAACCAGTAATAGACTTTGCATGAACAAGGAATAAACTTTAGTTGTGTTAATTCACTGAAGGTTTGATATCAAGATGTTAACCAAGATATTAATAAAGAATTCTCTGGAGATAAAAGCACTCATATACACAAAAGTGATTGATGTGTAGATAGTATTAAAAGTTATTGGACTGGAGGAGATAGTCAAGAGAAAACTGAGCCATGCAAACACTCAAATTAAGAAATCAAAGAGAAAAATAGAGAGCAGTAAAAGATTAGGAGAGGAGGAAAACAAAATCGACATAATCACTTTGTGAAAAGCTTCTGATAGATCAAACAAATTCACAATTAAGATTTGACAATTGCCAATTTGGCAACAGGTGGAATGTTGGTGATATTGACAGAAACCTTTTCAGAGGAGTGATATGGGAAAAATATTAATCCACAGCAATAAACTACACTATATATCAAGAGATCCATTTCATTAATGAAATTGAATGGTTGAAGTACAATATATATTTGGGCGACACCATAATTTGAGATTGTGCAATTGAAATTATTATTTATTATTTTGCTGGTCACCTGAACTGCTAAAAGTTTACTGCACTAAACATACCAATATGAGAACAAACTTGGACTCGAGATATAATCATTTATATATGCCACATTTATATCATTATTGCAATTTGGAAATAGTACTAGTGGTTGCAATAGGTTTCAAATCTTACTAAGATGTATTTTCCAGACTCTACTGATATGAATAATTTTTAGGATATTTAGCATTTCATATCAAATTCTTCCTGATTAGCAGAAGAGTGTTCACCAGAAGTGTATATTTCCCTTATTTCTTAGATAATATGACAGATAGTATATGACCAACACTGACCTCATGACAGTATTACAAAAGTCAATTTATGAGATGCTGACATTGAAACTATACTAACTCTAGTTTATTTTTTATTCTAGTGATTCAGAAGACATTTTGAGATACAGAAAATATTTTAGGTCTTTCTGGGAGCAAATGTTATGGATGCACTAAGTCTGAGAATTCTTGCTATTTTGTGAAGTGAAGAACAAATCACATTTTACTAATATGTGATAATGAGATCACCATTTGTACTGCCATTGACTTTGCTTGCAACTATTCTCACACTATCAATGTTGTGATAAAATTGTAATTTTAGTTTCTTTTAGCAAAGGATATTGACATGTAAATCATAGTATTGAGGGAGCAATACACTTTCTGAGTACACTGTAGAAAGTTATATTTTGGATTAGTATTTATTCAAAATGTATTAATTTTTCACGTATTATGTACTTATTTTTCCATGTTTGTAACCATTTTCATGAAAAAACATTTTATTTTAATAATGTGCATCTATTTAACAACAAAATAAATAAACATAAAATGGATGATATCAAATATATATTTGACTAATTATTAGAATTATTTAAATAATGGAAATCTACAAATTTTAATCAGTAGGTAAAAATGTTTCCCTCTTATTTTCATCACAACTTAGAAAATAAGAAATTTTGAATATCTTAATAAAAAGATTACAGATGAATATAACAAAATCCCGCTATGTTATGATTGTAGAGATGTTAAATATATTTACTCAGATGTTTCTGTTTTAATACTTATTTCCACACAGAAAGAGCTGAATTTCTTCCATGAACAACTAAAGACAAAATTAGATTTTAACTGACAATGTCAATGTTCCACTATCCATTGTTCTTTTTTTTTAAATTTCTTTCATTTTTAAGTTTATTTATTTTGAGAGAGACAGAGACAGAGTCAGTGGGGAAGGGACAAAGAGAGAGGGAGAGACAGAGAATCCCAAGCAGGCTTCACACTGCTTGCACAGAGCCTGATGTGGGGATAGAACTCACAAAACCATGAGATCGTGACCTGGGTTGAAATGAAGAGTCAGACCCTTAACTAACTGAACCACTCAGACACCCTTTATCGTTTTTAAAAGTACTAATATAGATAACGCGTTTTTATAATTTCTATTCTATGTATAAAGGGTGCAAGACCTCAGTTTTCTTATAACAGAACTCAGTGAGAAATCTGAACACTAGTGGCCAGGTATTTGTCATCAGTGTCTAAAAATGACAGACATTTACAAATAGTAACCTTTTGAAGAAAAAGGAAAAAATCGCCTCCAATTCAGTGTTTTAGTAGTGACTGAAAAGTGGTAAATCTAAAGTAAGCTCTAGATTCTCTGTGTTAATTGAAAAATAAATTTACTGGCTCACCTGCGGAGAACCTTATTGATAATGGGCAACTGTAAACATAAGTCTGGCCTGAGTGATTGCACTGAAGCAGAAGTAAAAGCTGAATAGTGCACATTAAATCTCTTCTACACAGTTCAGACAGAAAAAAAATCTTTCATTTTCTCAATTTCTTTTGGTTTTACTCTTGGAATTATGGGATTTGGTGAAGTAACAGTATAGGAAACTAAATGCATTAAGTCTATATCTCATTTTGACAACTAAACTTGTACTTAGAAAAACTCCACTGAGTCTGGACTTGCTTCTCTTTCAATTTTTTCTTATGTGGAATTTCTGTATTAATTTTTTTTTACAAATTACTTATTTGATTCTCCCATCCTTAGCATTCTACCTATTGAATAGTGTAGTAATTAATATAAATAATTTACAGTGAACTTAAAATACTGTATATTTTTTCACTTAATATGATATTTTCCTTACTTTATACTTCTTAATTTACTTCTATTCTGTGCAAGGTAGGTATGCCATAATGTATAAAGAATGATCTTTTATTTTGCTAAGGATCTTATAACGCATTAAAGGATAAAACAATTATGATAATACACACACATACGCACACATACACAGAAAGTTACATCATCCTAGTGTTATGAAGTGATATTACACTTCAGAGGAGACATGGATTCCTATAAAAATATTTTCTGTAAGGGAAGAATTTATGAATTTAAACCAATATGCTATTGACACAAGAGGTGAATTTGGAGTAATGGGCATAGACCAAATCATGAATATTCTTACAGGCAATATTTTGGAATGTTTAAAGTTTATCCTGATAACATTAGGAAGATATTAGGGAGAAAATACAATTAAATCAAATTTAAATGTTAGTGTATCACCCTCTCTGGTTGACTACCAACAGTGGTCTTTTGTCAATTTGTTAATTAAATTCATAAGCAGAAGAGACTCTCCTTATTACCAAGATTACTTATTTTAACAAAGAATGCAAGATAGACAACAATACAGATTTCATGGCAACAACCCAGGGGGAGCTGATGTCCCAGTTACTCTGTACTTGCAATATAATGATCAAAAATGACCATAAGTAAATAAAGACCATCTGAGTTAGGGAAACCATCATCTTTAAAATTGCCTAAACTTTTAAATCTTGTAATTTTATAATTAATTAGCTCCAATTGTCTAGAGTAACTGCATGTCCTCAATTCTGGCTGCTGACTATGTGATTAATGAAAAACCAATAGTAAATTATGGTGCACGGGGAACAGATGCTCATTTGTCTTGAAGCCATTAAATATATACTCCTATAAATTCCTTGAATTTTTGTTGTGAAGAAGATTGACCAAGGGTCCTATATTCAAGGGCTGCTAAAGCTAGAGGAAAACTGACATTCAGAAATAACTATAAACTCTTTTCTTCCAATTATACACTTCATTCTAGCCATAATATAAAATATGGATACAGAAGACAGTGATTTAAATTGGGCAATGGTCCTTAGGATAAAGAAAAGTTTATGTAGTCTATAGGTAGAGCTCACATAAGTTGATACTTGGTAAAATTTCAGGGATGATTTAGTGGGAAGAGTAAAGGATCATAAAACCTATAGTCCATGTTAGATAAATGGATGAATGAATATGATAGATATTCATTCATATAAAGAATAGTGGATCAGATGATAACAGGCTGGTATTAGAAATTGGAAATGGGGAATATGAAAAAATAATTAACTGAGTTCATAGATTTCTTAGAAACATTAGTCAGGTATTTTGGTTTGGCTAAACTATTAGTTTATAATTATAAAGATAGTGCTAAAATCAGGTCCTTAGTATTTAACTAAGAAGGGCTTATGTAGGGAAAACACAATTAGTATATAATTAAGACAAAATTAAATTTTTATATTGCCTTCTTCCAGCACTACAATTAATGAGGATGAAAAGTAAGGTCCCTAGAAGAGCATATGATAAAAGTTATCATATACCAGCTTGGAATTTAATCTGTGCAGCATGGAATTTGTTAGGGAGGGAGCGATGAGAAATGCTGGTGGCCATGTTGTAGAGGTTAAATTCCAGACACGTGCAGCCAAAGGATATAGATTTACTTCTTGTACATAAACCCACGTATGACAGGTCAGGAATACTGGGGCCCTAAAGTTGCTTCCGTATCTTGACTGTTGTAAGTAATGCTACAGTAAACATAGGGGTGTATGCATCTTTTTGAATTCGTGTTTTCTTTTTCTTTGGATGAGTATCCTGCAGTGGAATTACTGGATTGTATGATAGTTCTATTTTTAATTTTAGAGGAAACTTCATAATGATTTTCATAGTAGTTGTACCAATTTACATTCCCAACAACAGTTCATGAGGGTTCCTTTGTCTCCACATCTTCACCACTTGTGCTTTTTATTGTAGCCATTCTGGTAGGTGTGAGGTGATATGCCAATATTGTAATTTGCTTTCCCTGAGAGTTGGTGATGTTAAATATCCTTTCATGTGTCTATTAACCATCTATATGTTTTCTTTGGAAAAATGTCTATTCAGGTCCTCTACCCATTTTTAATAAGATTATTTAGGGTTTTTTTTGGGGGGGGGGGTGTTGAGTTTTTAATTATTCTGGACATTATGCTAAATGAAATAAATCAGACAGAGCAAGACAAATCCCATATAATATAACTTATATGTGAACTCTATAAACAAACAAATGAAAAAAAAACCAAAACAGAAACAACTCATAAATGCAGAGAACAAACTGATGTTGCCAAAGGGGAGAAGGGTGGAGGGATGGGAAAAATTGGTGAAGGGGATTAAGAAGTACAAAACTTTCTGCTACAAATAAGTCACAAGGATGAAAAGTGCAGCATAGTGAATATAGACCATAATAATGTAATACGGTTCCATGACAGAGGGTAATTAAACTTTTCATGGTGAGCATTGTGTAACATATAAAGTTGTTAAATCACTATGTTGTACACCTGAAACCAGTATAGCATTGTATAGTAACACACACACACACACACACACACACACACACACACACACACAAATGAGGCAAAACAATGCTATACATTTTAAATAAAAACAAGTTTTATTCTTTTGCATGCCAATGGTAGTTAAGAACAGAGATTTGGAGATACTCACTTGAGTGTTAACTTTAGTTCTACTTTCTACCTATGTATTCTTGGGCCATTTATTCAACCTCTCTATATTTCTGCTCTAACATGGGTATAATACTCCAGAGAGTAACACTACATAGTGATGTTATTGTGTCCTTTTACAGGTGCCATGGCTGGGGGCTCATGATATGCCTATATTAACTTTGATCACTCACATAAAAAAGATTCTAGTTTCTCTACTATATTTCTATTATTTTATTTACTCTTGCAACTAATTAGCAATCTGTTGGGAGACACTTGGAACCATGCAAATATCCTTTTCCCCCTGACTCAGCCCCTTTATCAGTCTCTGATTATATTTTTTAATAATATACATATTTATATAAGTGCCTTTCTTTTCTTTCTTTTTTTAAAAAAGTGTTAAGTTTTTTATTGAACAGGTTACAGAAGAGGTTTACTCAAAAAGACCAAAGCCCATGTCATCATCAGATTCCTTGAATTCTTTTTTCTTTGCTTTTACTTTATTCTCAGTTGCAACAGCAGAGATGGAGGGTGCAGAAACTCCTGCTGGTGCAGCACCCACTGCTGGGGTGGGTCCACTAGCCCCTACATTGCAGATGAGGCTCCCTACATTGGCATTGGCCTAAGCCTTTGCAAACAAACCCAGTCAGAAAGTTTCAACATTTACACGTGCTGTTTTGTTTTGTTTTGTTTTGTTTTGTGTAATATAATTTATTGTCAAGTTAGCTAACATACAGTGTATACAGTGTGCTCTTGGTTTTGGGGGTATATTCCTGTGATTCATCACTTACATACAACACCCAGGGCTCATCCCAACAAGTGCCCTCCTCAATGTCCATCATCCATTTTGCCCTCTCCCCCAGCCCCGCCATCAACCCTCAGTTAATTCTCTGTATTTAAGAGTCTTTTATGGTTTTCCTCCCTCTCTGTTTGAAACTATTTTTTCCCCTTTCCTTCCCCCATGTCTTCTGTTAGCTTCTCAAGTTCCACATATGATTGAAAACATATGATATCTGTCTTTCTCCTACTGGCTTATTTCACTTAACCTAATACCCTCCAGTTCCATCCACATTGTTGCAGATGGAAGTATACCTGCTGTTTTAATAAGGGCATTGATCTTATTCTCTGAGACCAGCACCTCCTTGTCATGCAGGATGAATGCCAGGTAGATGCAGGCAAGCTCACAGACAGAAGCCACTAGGCAGACAGACAGAGGAGTGCTGACTGGTGTTTGTTACCAAATGAAATGAGGGCCTCACCTCAATGAGGAAGGTATAAGTGCCTTTTTTAATAGAGTAACAGAATAATAGTTATGTTTAAGCCTGAATAATATGCCTTACTCATTTTTGTACTTCAAGTAGGCTAATTTAGGTACACTCCACTGGTCCATGATAGACATTCAACAAAGTATGTTTGAGAATAAATTAGCAGTTGTTCATTGGTATTAGTTAAATCAATGAAATTTAGCTTTGGTTTAATTACTTAAACCTTAATCACCGTTGATAATTGCCTTACAAGTAAAACAGCTACTACTAATATTGCTTCTATAATTTGTCATTAATAATCAATTTTATGTCACTTTTATGAGGTCATAATTATTATGGGTATAAAAAATCACTTTTACAATATTCATTATTAACATTTATTCTCTAGACTCATAGAGAGGCCATCTTTTTCACTTGCCAGCATGCTGTGCTCAAAAGCTCAGTCTCACATTGCTTCCTCCTCTCATCTCTACCATTTCAAATCCACATCTATTTCAAGACTCAGCACACATCAACTCTGCCATAAAGCCTTTATTTATTATTACAGTTCATTTTAATTTTACCCTTCTATATATTATAATGTCATATTCTGATAATAGTATGTACCAATTATATTGCCCTAATTATAATCAAATTATACAAGGAAACTTTTTCTATTTGATGACATATACTGAAACAAATATATCCTTTAAAAATCCCATAGTGTTTTAAAAATTATTTTATTTAGAATATGTTTTATTTAATATGATATCCTAGTCCTCAGCAAATTATCAAAAGTTTAGTATTATATTAATGTATATAGAGCATTGCAATAAATTGATTATCCAAAAATAAATTCTTTTGACATATCTTGACCAAAAAAAAGGTCTTTGCATGGTTATGGTTTATAAATAAATGATAAGGAATATTATAATTAATTAATAGTAATTATTATTTTTATTTATTTTTTAATGTTTATTTTTGAGAAAAAGAGAGAGCACAAGCAGATGAGGGGCAGAGAGAGGGAGACAGAGTCCAAAGCAGGCTCCACACTGTCAGTGCAAAGCCCAATATGGGGCTCAAACCCTTGCACTGTGAGATCATGACCTGAGCCAAAGTCGGAAGCTCAACAGACTGAGCCACCCAGGTGCCCCTACTTTTATTTTGCATAACAGATAAATAAGTGATTTTTAAAAATTGTGATTCAAAAGATAGTCCCTATAGACTCAGTTAATATTTGGATTAAAATAAAATCAGATGCATTATCTTCCAATCTACCTGTGTGAATCATGTTTCCATATGTTTGTTACTTAATAGAGTTAAGTCCTGTGAACAAATTACTGGGAAAATGGAAGAGTAGGATGACCCTAAGCTCACCTCCTTCTATGGATACAACTAGATAGGTAACCCAGTGTAGGTAACCCAGAAAATGACCCAAAGCCTGGCAGAACAAACCCTACGACTAAATGTAGAGAAGAGGCCACATTAAAGAAGGAAGGAAAGGATAGAAACATGGTGGGGAGCTAAACCAAACCATAGTCTGTCTGTGGGAGGGAGGTATCCACGAATGCAGGAAAGGGAGAGAAACAGACTTTCATACCAGTGAGCCTACATGTGGGAACACAAATTACCATAACATTTGGCTTTGAAAACCAAGGGAAGTTGATTTCATGAGTTTTGACAACCAGCAGGACTTAAAATCTGAAACTTTACAAATCATCAGGATCTGCTCTGGGATAGCTGGTGGGGACATAGGAAACTGAGTCCCTGCTCTTAAAAAGACACAACAACAAATAGCCCTCAGAGATACAACAATAGAAGCCACAGTTTGAAAAATGTCTAAGGCATACACATGAGGGAGAGTTATACTAATCTCAGAGCATGAGCTGGAAAGACAGAGATCCTTGGGAGACTCCTCCAGAAACAAGGGAGTTGGAAAGTGTCATTTCCCTCCCCTGCTCCAGCATAAACACATGGGAACCTGTGGAAACCAGTGCAGCACTCATGTTTGCTATCTGACTTGCTTATACTTCCCCCCTGTTCCATGTACTATGGCAGATCTGCCCCCTCAAGTCAGACCCGCCTCGGTCCCAGTGCTGTGGGTTCCCCTGCCAAGAAGATAAGTGCAAATATTGCTAACACCATGTCTCCTGACCCACATATTTTTCATATATACACCTTCCAACCCATCTGGACTTGGTCTTACTTGCAAGAGTGGCAGATCCCCTCTTGCAGAGGACCAGTGCACTAACCTTGCTAAAACATCCCCCTCCTGTGCATGGTGAGGATCTGCCGCCTCCAATACACTCTCAGACAGAGTCCATTCCAACCACAGCCACAAGCCTGGCAGTGTGCAAGCAGCCCGAACAGGGGCCAACACCACTTCATAGTGATTTCTGCCCCAGGAAAAGGGAAAGATAACCACATACAGAAGTCATATCGTGACTCCTGCAGTATGCAGGGGCATATAGCTGGTCAGATTACAGACCCTGGCCACCTACAAAATCTTCTTAGGGGAAAACATGGAGGAAACACCCTGAAGTTTGGTACTATTTCATCTCTGGCAAATGACTAGTCTGACTCAACGCAAGCCCAAGGCAGCCTCAGACTGGTTCACTATCACCATATGATCAAACACAACCCCATCAGGCAAAGAGACCCACTTCAGATGATTCAACTGAAGGAAAAATAGCAGCTCAACAATAACAGCAGGGAAAGGCAACACATAGAGGAGACACCCTTGATGTAGCACCCCTATTCTGATAAATAGGGGACACTGCACTACAGTGCAATACAGGACCTCTTCTTCATAAGACAGCTACTTTCAAGAGCAATAGACATAGCTGACTCTCCCAACATGTAGAAACAGACACAGAGAGTTAGACAAGATGAGGACACAGAGAAATATGTCCCAAATGAATGAACAAGACAAACTCACAGCAAGAGATGTAAGAAAAATGGAGGTAAGTGATACTCCTGATTGAGAATTTAAAGTAATAATCATTAAAGTACTCACAGAACTTGAGAAACAAGTGGAAGACATCAATGAGACCCTTAACAAAGACAAAAAAAATGGAGATGAAGAACATAATTAATTAGATTTTAAAAATATGGAAAAAATAGCAGACTAGAGTAAGCAAAGAATACATGAGTGACCTGGAGGACAGAATAATGGAAAGTAAGCAAGCTGAGCAGATGAAGGAAAAAAATATATATGCAAAATGAGAGTACTTAGGGAACTCAGCAATAACATAAAGTGCAATAACATTAGCATTATAGAGATCCCAGAAGAAGAGAGAGAAAAGGGAGCAGAAATTTTATTTGAGAAATAATATCTGAAAATATACCAAATC
Organism: Felis catus; assembly: GCF_018350175.1. Classification (NCBI taxonomy): domain Eukaryota; kingdom Metazoa; phylum Chordata; class Mammalia; order Carnivora; family Felidae; genus Felis; species Felis catus. The sequence continues at coordinate 35,806,952 of NC_058377.1, forward strand.
TAAGGAAGAAAACAGAAATCTAGGCCCAGGAGGTAGAGAGTGCCCTCAAGAAAATCAACCAAAGGAAACCCACACCAAGACACATAGTAATAAAAATGGTGAAAAGTAGTGATAAAGAGAGAATTTTAAAAGGGGAAAAAGAAAACAGTTTCACACAGGGAAACCCCAGCAGGCTGCCAATTGATTTCTCAGCAGAAACTTTGCACATCAGAAGTTTGTGGCATGATATATTCAAAGTTCTGAAAGAAAAAAAATCTGTAGTTTAGAATACTCAATTCAAAAAGTCTGTCATTCATAATAGAAGTGGAGATAAACAGTTTCCCAAACAAAAGTTAAAAGATTTACGATTAATATACCAACCCTACAATACATGTTAAAGGAGACTCGTTGAGCAGAAAGGAATGACCATAAGGAGTGAGAAAATTATGAAACACAAAAGGAGTAAAATTATGTATATTATAAAAATCAGTCAAAGAATTCCAAAAACTGAACTATGTGAAGTATGAACTATATAACTAAATTGTGGGGTGTGGAAAGAGGAGTAAAGAATGGAAGTGATCATCAGCTTCATGTAGAACTGCTAAATACATAACTTTTTTAACGTTTATTTATTTTTGAGAGAGAGAGAGAGAGAGAGAGCAAGAAGGGAGGGGCAGAGAGAGAGGGAGACACAGAATCTGAAGCAGGCTCCAGGCTCTGAGCAGTCAGCATAGAGCCCGACACAGGGCTCAATCCCATGGACCGCGAGATCATGACCTGAGCCCAAGTCGGATGCCTAACCAACTGAGCTACCCAGGTTTCCCTAGAACTGCTATATACATAAGATGTTATATATAAATCTAATGGTAACCATGAATCAAATACAGTAATAGACATGCAAAAAATACAGAGAAAGTATTCCAAGTATATTATTAAAGAAAGCCAACTTATTGTGAGATAAGTAAACAAGGGAAGAAAACAAAAACAACTAGAAAACTAATATATATATATATATATATATATATGAACATATATAGATATATTATGGTAGCATCTGAAGTGTCCATTGATAGATGAATGGGAAAAAAAGAGGTATGCTTATAAATATATGTACATATATGTATATAAATATACATATATCACCTTTTTTTCCATTCATCTATCAATGGACACTTCAGATGCTACCATAATTTAGCTATTTAAAAAGTGTTATAATAAACATAGGGATGCACAAATATTTTCAAATTACTTTTTTTTTAATTCCTTGGGTAAACACCCAGTAATGGAACTACTGGGTCATATGGTAGTTCGATTTTTAACTTTTTGAGGAAACTCCATAGTGTTTTTCAAAGAGGCTGCACCAGTATGCATTCCCATCCATGGTGCATGAGGGTTAGTTTTTCTTCACATCCTCACCAGCACATATTGTTTCTTGTGTTTTTGATTTTAGCAATTCTGACAGGTATGAGGTGATACCTCATTATAGTTTTGATTTACATTTTCCTGATGCTAAGTGATGTTGAGCCTATTTACATGTCTGTTGGCCATCTATATGTCTTTGGAGTCATGTCTTCTGCCCACTTTGTAATTGGATTTTCAGGTTTTGTTTTGTTTTGTTTTTGATGTTGAATTGTAGAAATTCTTTATATATTTTGGATACTAACCCTTTATCAAATATGTTATTAACAAATATCTTCTTCCAGTTAGTAAGTTGTCTTTTAGTTTTGTTGATAGTTTCATTTGCTGTATAGAAGCTTTTTATCTTGATGTATTCTAACCGTTTATTTTTGCTTTTGTTTCCCTTGCCTTAGGAAACATGTCTAGAAAAATGTTGCTACAACTGATGTCATAGAAAATACTGCTCTCTTGTAGGATTTTTATGGTTGTAGGCTCATATTTGAGTATTTAATCAATTTTGAGTTTATTTTTTATATGGTGTAAGAAAGTGGTTCAGTTTCATTCTTTTGTATGTAGCTGTCCAGTTTTGCCAACACCATTTGTTGGTCTTTTTCTCATTGGATATTCTTTCCTCCTTTGTCAAAGGTTAATTGACAATATAATCTTGGGTTCATTTCTGAGTTTTCTATTATGTTCTATTAGTCTATGTGTCTAGTGTGTGTGTGTGTGTGTGTGTGTGGGCCAGTACTACGCTATTTTGATTAGTACAGCTTTGTAATATAACTTGAAGTTTGGAATTGTGATTCCTCCAGGTTTGCTCTTCTTTTTCAAGGTTGCTTTTGTTCTCTGGGGTCTTTTGTGGTTTCATAAAAAAATTATGGTTGTTTGTTCTAGCTCTAAAAAAATGCTGTTGGCATTTTGATAGGGATTGTATTATAGTATAGACATTTTAACAATACTGGTTCTTCCAATCCATGAGATTGGAATGTCTTTCCATTTCTTTGTGTCTTCTTCAGTCTCTTTCATCAGTGTTTTAGTGTCCACAATACAAGTCTTTCACCTCTTTGGTTAGGTTTATTCCTAGGTATCTTATGGATTTTGGTGCAATTGTAAATGGGATTGATTCCTTAATTTATCTTTCTTCTACATTATTATTAGTGTATAGAAATGCAACAGATTTCTATACATTGATTTTTTATCTTTTGATTTTACCAAATTCATGTATCAGTTCTAGAAAATTTTTGGTGGAGTCTTTTGGGTTTTCTATATAGAGTATCATGTCATATACAAGTAGCAGAAGTTTTACTCCTTCATTGCTAATTTGGAGACCTTTTATTTCTTTTTGTTTTCTGATTCCTGTAGCTAGGACTTCTAGTACTATGTTAAATAACAATGGTGAGAGTGGACAGCCCTATCTTGTTCCAGAAAAAGCTCTCAATTTTTCTCCACTAAGGATATTAGCTATAAGATTTTCGTATATATGACGTTAACATATTTTCCCTGTATCCTTACTTTGTTGGTTTTTTTTTTATTATGAATGGATGTTGTACTTTGTAAAATGTAGATGACAGGTTTAATAAGTAGATTAATGTACATACAAGATTTGTCTTTGGAGGACACAAGATGAGTAGATCTCTGCACCCACCCACCAGAATCTCAAAATTTTACATAGAGGACTTACAGAGGTTCAATCACATAGAGTTCAGTTGGTTTCAACAGTATATTACTCTCTCAAGGTTGCCTACTTGAAGTGACTCTGGCTATGGGAACTGTGGATAGAACGTGCATTCCTAGGACAGGGCAGCATTTAAGGTATCTCTGCTTAGGTACAATTCTGTCCAGCTTCTGGGTCAATTGGCAATCACATACTCTCAATGACCTCCCTGACACTCTACCCCTCTTGACTGCTGTTACAATCTTACATGTCCCCTATCTGTAAAATGCCCTGAGAAGTCATCAAGGCGTGTTATTAGCATGGACGTTATTCATTTGGTGGCTAGCTGACTGTACTGGAGGCAGATGCCACAGCAACAATACAAGCACATGCGAGGAAAAGCACATGCAAGGATTAAGATGATTCCCAAAACAAGTAACAATTTTTTCCACCAAGAGTCCCCATGATCCAACCGGCAGTCATGTCGTCTTGATGACCTCTCTTCCCACAATAAAGAGATAGACACAGAGCTTCTGATTTTCAGGTATGAAAGTATTTAACTTCACTAAATATTTCCATATTGGTTATATACAGAGATCTCTCATATACGGTTTTTGAGAGCCCCTTGTTCACCATACCTTCACTGGTATTTGACAGTTTTAGTGAAGTCACACTTTTCTCAGACCTCTTATTTTTCCATGTGAAGGTATTTCAGTTACATTAACTATCATTTTCACTGGAGAATCTGAATGCTGGAGAAACCACTGACCATGCCCAGTGATTTCTCCTCTTGTCAGATCTGTGTGTTTGCAGAGAAGGTAAATTCTGATCTTTCAATATTATATAAAAAATGTGGTAGAACAGGCTCTGATCCTTTGCATGTGGCCTGTCTTTGATCGGTGCTGCCTCTGACTAGATGGGCACGATTATCAAATTTAGTGTGTTGCTAAGTCCATTTGCCTGCATGCTCAAGCCATGGCTTTCATTTAAGCCTTTAGCAGTCATGTAGCTGAATACTTGAAATCTATTATTTGATTTCCTGCTTAGACTTCAGGTAAGGAAGAAAAAAATAAATCAATCTCTTAAAACTCCAACAAGCATTATAACAATTTCAATATTTAGTTAAGCTCACTTCATTTTAATTTGCATCCCTGATTATTGGTAAGATTGAGTAAAATTTTGTGCTTGTTTAACATTTGTATTGTTTTTCCCCAAAATGGTCTGTTCAGATGTTTTATCCAATGAAAACAAAATGTGCAGATACAGCGAACACAGTTTCAGAAATTTTCTCATTTTTATAATGTTCAAATCTAAGACAAACCTGAATTAAGTTGTTGAATATTAAGGCAAGAGAATACTTTTTTTATGCAATCAAAACAAACTAAAGAAATTAAATACAAAAGGTAAAAATGAGCTGTTCCTAAAATTTTCATGGCAGTATTCAATATCAGAAAATAATATTTATAGAGTTCCAAGTTGAAAATATACCAAGATATCCAAAGGATATTCTATCCAGTTATTTAAGCATAACTGCAACAGGCAAAAATTTTCAAACATGAAAAAATTTAGATATACGATGCATGAGATACTGTTGAAAATTTTAAGATGTGAATCAAAATAATTTAAGGAGAGCAAAGTCACCGTACAAGAACTAGTGATTAGCATAAACAGTATTTAAGTCGATGAATGCCAAGCAATTTCACTACTTATATGGTTACAGAATAACCTATGTAATAATTAAAACAGTAGTTAACTATTTCATAGGACTTACTTTGTGAGGCAGATATAGTACTATTATTCTCATTCAATGCATAGAAACACTGAAGAAAAGTTAAATGAGTTGATTACATTAACAAAGTTATAAGTGACTAACTTGTAATTCGATCTGGGAGGTCTGACTTCAGGGTCCATGTTATTAATTATGTTATATAAAACAGAAAGTAAAGTATAAGCCTTAGATAGAGAAATAATTCAACTATTAAAACAATACCTAGCAATAGTAAAGACGAAAGAAATCCAAATCCATTATAATCAGTAACAATAAATGTTGACACTTCTAAAAAAAAAAAGTTTAAATAAATGAATTGCATTCTTAGGTGTGTTTTTCATAAACTTTTTGTCTTAATCTTACTGTAATCTCTTCAGAAATTGTCTTTCATGGTGAAAATTATTTATCTGAAGTATAGAAATTCAATTTTAATTCAGTTGTGTTTGTTTTCTTTACAATACAGAAAAAATTAATTATACATAGTAGTTTTTAATAAAACATCATCCCTAGTGCACTTTTTATTTTCATAGGCAATATGTATCTTTTTACCCAGCATATGAATAGTAAGATATCAGACAATGAGTAATGCACTAAGTTTAACGACGGTCTGGGTGGAGAAATCCAAGGTATTTATTGTCCTTTTTTCTTGAATTTTATATGATAAATTATTTTTGATGAACTTGTGACATCTTTTATTCCTTCAAACTTTCTAAATTACATTTATTACTGGTACATTATAGTCATAACTTTTATCTATGTATGTATCTACATCTTTACCCTGCATCGCTATATTTAAACATCGTTTCCTGATTAGTTACCCATTGCTAGCTCATCCACTTAGCCCTTAACCACTCTATATACCTATGTGCATTTGAATTTTTATTTCAAAGTTAACATTCTACATTATATGCATTTAGTTTCCTCAACTTGTTTGCATATTACTGAAACTACTCAAATGTTCTACTTTGAAAAACATAAAAATTTTCTCATAATTATCAATAACAAACAAGATAAAAATTCCATTAAGAAGTTTTATTCAATGTAAAAATGTTTAAAATAGTTTATTTATCTATTTATTTAAAATTATTCTAAATGTTTTTATTTATTTTTGAGAGACAGAGCATGAGCAGGGGAGGGGTATAGAGAGAGGGAGGCATAGAATTTGAAGCAGGCTCCAGTGTCTGAACAGCACAGGGCCCAACATGGCGCTCAAACTTGTGAGCCATGATCATGACTTAGGCCAAAGTCAGACATTGAACTGACTGAGCCACCCAGGTGCCCCTTAAGTAGTTTACTTTTAAGATATCACAATCTTGTTACTTTCTGTCAGCCTCTCAAATGCTAAACAAGTATGTTGATAAAGTTCTTCAAATATTTTTATTAGAATCATAAGCATCTTTACACTGCACATTAAGTTGTCTTCTCTAAATTAAGTAAGATTTATTAAGCACTGATTATGTGCCAAAAACCATGCTAAGTGCTTTATACATATCACTCAATTAATTCCTCATAGCAATTATATTAAGTAAATATTATGGCTTCATTTTACAAGGGAGACTAAAGGATAATTAAGTAACTTGCCTAAATTTATAAGATAGACACAATATATTGGAATCTAGGTCTGATTCCAGAGTTTGTATTCTTAACTTGTGCAATATATTCATTCATAATTTTTTAAAATTTTTTCCATGTTTTAGTTTCACGAAAACATTAATGAAAGACAGTCTGGGAAGCTTTTAATCTCTTAAGAGATGTTTGGAGCTTCTGGAGAGTTCTCAGTTATGGTAGACTGCATGTTTGTGGGTATGGAAAAGAGGAATGAGAATTAATATAAAAGTATACTATGTTAGAATTGAGGGAAAGGTTGTAAGAGATGGTTATCCAGGGGCTTGTGAGTGACTCAGTTGGTTAAGTATCTGACTCTTGATTTTGGCTCAAGTCATGATCTCGTGGTTCCTGAGTTTGTGCCCCACATTGGGCTATGCACTGACAATGTGGAGCTTGTTTGTGATTCTCTCTCTCTCCTCTCTCTCTGCCTTCTCTCTAAATAAATAAATAAATAAATAAATAAATAAATAAATTTATTTTAAAAAATGGTTATCTGTGTATGAGGACATAGCTGTCCTTGAAAGTTAAGGTAAAACTGAAAATTTAATCTTAAAAAATAATCAGTGAAGAGTTTCACAAAATAAAATAAGTAGTGTGTTCTGAAAATAAAACATTTTAAAAATTTGACACTTGTTTTCTTAGCATTGGTTATAGTCTGAGTGTGATGGATCAGAGGAGAGAGCACATGGTGAATGACAACACCCACAACTATTGTGGTGATCAATTCTTAAAGCTATAATTAATCTACTGCTATTTTGTGGCACAAAAGACAGTTTTAGCCAGGAGGAATATGCTAACTGATAGGTAATTTTAAAAAAATGTACATTGCAGAATAATTGTCCCTTATGCCTTAGGTGACATAATGAGGCATTAGTCTAAAAAATATTTTTATTCCCTAAGAATTGCATGAACATTTGTGCAAATGAATTTGATGATACCTAATTGGTATTATGGTATTAACTTTGTAAATAAGCATATGGGAATTAGTCAGTTTTATCCTGTTCATAATTGACATGAGTAGAATATTTTTAGAGTCAATTAAAAAACATTCAAAGTTTACTATTCCTATTTTGTTCTCTAGAGAGTTTCTGTTCATATAACATCAATCATCAATTATCAATATTGTGGTGCATATATTTAAATATATCTGCCTATTTAAAGGGCATTTGACAAATGTCTTTATATTTTATAATTCCCTGGTGTCTTATTTTTGTAAAGAAAGTTACACAGAAAGCTAGGTCTAACACTGAATTCATAGAGCAGTTTCTGAAAATTTGCCAACTTCATCTGAATTTTGTGTATTTCAAAATGTCCATTTATTTGGTGGCATTTAATTAAGGAGAGATATTAAATTGTGGAAATTAATGTTGTACTGTCTGTTACTAATTCAACTTTTATGGTAATTATCATAAAGTTTTCTAACAGGTTGCATATAGAAACTACTGATTGATAAAAATGAGTACTACTTTTATCACTCTCTTAGCAAGTCCAAAAGTTAAGAATTGCTTTAGAGAATACAACTACGTCAGCAACTGTCTTTATGGCTACCATTAGCATATTAGACTTATGTAATTGTTATCTATAATCAGATGGAAATGATACTTGCATGATAAGAGATGATAAGAGTTTACTATAAAAACTGAATTTATTCCTCATATTTTAGTTTGGTCTTGTAAGTAAAATGTGAACACATGTACTAGATAATTTCTATTATTTCTATTATTTAAGCACATGAAATATGTGTAGAGAGAATGCATAAGAAGTTATACATAGATTACCTTAAGCAGAAAGAAATATGTATATCAATATATATATTTACCCTAAAAATATAATTCTCTATTTTTCATTTTGTTGATTCACTGCATCATATCAATTGATTTGCAAATATTGAACCATCCTCTTATTCTGGAAGAAATCCTAATTGATCACGGAGAATAATCATTTTCTTGTATTGTTGAATACAGTTTGCTAATATTTTATTGATGAGTTTTACATCTAGGGATATTGAGCTATTGTTCTCTTTTTTTCTGGTGTCTGGTTTTGATATCAGGGTAATGCTGGCTTTGTTGAAAATATTTGGAAGCTTTCTTTCCTCTTTTATTTTTTGAAATAGTTTGAGAAGAGTAGATACTAAATAGATATTTTAATTGTTAAAATTCACCTGTGAATCTGTCTGGTCTTGGAATTTTATGTTTTGATAGTTATTTGATTACTGATTCAATTTTATTACTAGTAATTTGTATATTCAGCTTTTTATTTCTTCCTGATTCAGTTTTGGAAGACTGTATTTTATAAGAATTTATCTATTTCTTCTAGGTTGTCTAATTTTCTGACATATTATTTTTCACAATATTTTCTTATCCTTTATATTTCTGTATTGCCCGTTATTTTACCATTTCTCTTTTATTTCTGACTTTATTTATTTGAGTCCTTTCTCTCTCTCTCTCTCTGTTTTTAATGAGTCTAGCTAAGAGTTTATAAATTGTGTTTATATTTTCAAAGAACAAGTTCCTGAATTTTTCATTTATTGTTTTCCTTTTTTCATTTTTCTTTCTTTCTTTCTTTCTTTCTTTCTTTCTTTCTCTTTCTTTTTCTTCTTTTCTTTTTTTCTCTATGCCATTTACTTCTTCTATGATCTTTATTATTCCCTAAATTCTACTCACCTTGCCCTTTATTTACTTTTCTTTTTCTAGGTCCTTTAGGTGTAAGATTGTTATTTGAGCTTTTTCTTGTTTATTGAGGTAAGCTTATATTGCTACATATTTTCCTCTAAAAACTGCTTTCACTGCATCCCAAAGACTTTAGACTGTTATTTTCATTTTCATTTGTTTCCATGTATTTTTTATTACCTTTTTTATTTCTTTCTTGACTGATGGATTGTGTAGTAACATGTTGTTTAGCCTCCATGTGTTTTGTTTTTGAGTTTGTTTGTTTGTTTATTTATTTATTTATTTATTTCTTAATGATTAATCATGAGCTGTAAGTTTAACTTATGTTCAGAGTAAAAGCTATAACACAATTAGCTTGTTTATGGCCAACCACATATTGGGTTATAATACAGATCTGTGCTCAAATCTCAGTTTAACTTCTGTGCAGAAGGTTCTCAGTAATTGTTTTCTTTTTTTTTTCTTTTTGTTTAATTTATATTTTAAATTTACATCCAAGTTAGCATATAGTGTGACAATGATTTCCAGAGTAGATTTCTAATGCTCCTTACCCATTTACCCACCACCCCCTCCACAACCCCTCCAGTAACCATCAGTTTATTCTTCACATTTAAGTCTCTTATGTTTTTGTCCCTCTCCCTGTTTTTATACACTTTTTGCTTCCCTTCCCTTATGTTTATCTGTTTTGTGTCTTAAAGTCCTCATATGAGTGAAGTTATTTGGTATTTGTCTTTCTTTGACTAATTTTGCTTAGCATAATATACTCTAGTTCCATCCACATAGTTGCAAACGGCAAGATTTCATTCTTTTTGATTGCTGAGTAATACTCCATTGTATATATTTACCACATCTTCTTTATCTATTCATCCATCGATGGACATTTGGGCTCTTTCCATACTTTAGCTATTGCTGATAGTGCTGCTATAAACATTGGGGTGCAAATGCCCCTTTGAAGCAGCATCCTTGTGTACCTTGGATAAATACCTAGTAGTGCAATTGCTGGGGCATATGGTAGTTCTATTTTTAATTTTTTTGAGGAATCTCCATACTGTTTTCCAGAGTGGCTGCACCAATTTGCATTACCGTCAGCAGTGCAAAAGAGATCCTCTTTCTCCACACCCTCACCAACATTGGTTGTTGCCTGAGTTGTTAATGTTAGCCATTCTAACAGGTTTGAGGTGGTATCTCATTGTGGTGTTGATTTGTATTTCCCGGATGATGAATGATGTTAAACATTTTTTCATGTGTAGGTTGGCCATGTGTATGTCTTCTTTGGAGAAGTGTCTATTCATGTCTTTTGCCAATTTCTTCACTGTATTATTTGTTTTTTGGGTGCTGAGTTTGATAAGTTCTTTATAGATTTTGGATACTAACCCTACATCTCATATGTCATTTGCAAATTATCTTCTCCCATTCTGTCAGTTGACTTTTAGTTTTGCTGATTGTTTCCTTTGCTGTGCAGAAGTTTTTTTATTTTTATAAGGTCCCAGTAGTTCATTTTTGCTTTTGTTTCCCTTGCCTCTGGAGACGTGTTGAGTAAGAAGTTGCTGCGGCCAAGATCAAAGAGGTTTTTGCCTGCTTTCTCCTCGAGGATTTTGATGGCTTCCTGTTTTACATTGAGGTCTTTCATCCCTTTTCATTTTGTTTTTGTGTGTGGTGGAAGAAAGCTGTCCACGTTCATTTTCTGCATGCTTCTATCCAGTTTTCCCAGCACCACTTGTTGAAGAGACTGTCTTTATTCCATTGGATATTATTTCCTGCTTTGTCAAAGATTAGTTGGCCATACGTTTGTGGGTCCGTAGCTGGGTTCTCTATTCTGTTCCATTGATATGAGCATCTGTTCTTATGCCAGTACCATACTGTCTTAATGATTACGGCTTTGTATTACAGCTTAAAGTCCGGGATTGTGATGTGTCCTGCCTTGGTTTTCGTTTTCAAGATTGTTTGGCTACTCAGGGTCTTTTCTGGTTCCATACAAATTTTAGGATTGTTTTTTCTAGCTCTGAGAAGAATGCTGGTGTTGTTTTGATAGGGATTGCACTAAATATGTAGATTGCTTTGGGTAGTATTGACATTTTAAGAATGTTTGTTCTTCCAATCCAGGAGCATGGAAGATTTTTTTTTTTTTTTGGGATCTTCTTCAATTTCTTTCATAGCTTTCTATAGTTTTCAGTGTAGATTTTTCACCTCTTTGACTAGACTTGTTCACAGGTATTTATGTTTTTTTGTGCAATTGTAAATGGGATCGATTTCTTGATTTCTTTTTCTGTCACTTCATTCTTGGTGTATAGGAATGCAACTGATTTCTGTGCATTGATTTTATATCCTGCAACTTTGTTGAATTGATGGATCAGTTCTAGAAGTTTTGGTGGAACCTTTTGAGTTTTGCATATAGAGAATCATGTCATCTGTGAGGAGTGAAAATTTCACCTCCTTCTGGCTGATTTGGATGCCTTTTATTTCTTTGTGTTGTCTGATTGCTGAGGCTAAGACTTCCAATACTATGTTGAATAACAGTGGTGAAAGTGGTCATCCTTGTTTTGTTCCTGACCTTAGGGGGAAAGCTCTTAGTTTTCCTCATTGAGGATAATATTAACATTGGGCCTTTCATATATGGCTTTTATGATCTTGAGGTATGACCTTTCTATCCCTACTTTCTTGAGAGTTTTTTTTTATCAAAAAAGGATGCTGTATTTTGTCACATGGTTTCTCTGCATCTATTGAGAGGATACTGTGGTTGTTGTCCTTTCTTTTATTGATGTGATGTATAACATCAATTGTTTTGTCAATATTGAACTAGCCCTGCATCCCAGGTCTAAATCCCACTTGGTCGTGGTGAATAATTTTTTAAATATATTATTAGATCCAGTTGACTATTACCTTGTGGAGGATTTTTGCATCCATGTTCATCAGGGAAATTGGTCTATAGTTCTTTTTTTTTTAGTGGGGATTTTGTCTTGTTTTGGAATCAAGGTAATGCTGGCTTCATAGAAAGAGTTTGGAAGTTTTCTTTCCATTTCTATTTTTTGGAACAGCTTCAAGAGAATAGGTGTTAACTCTTCCTTAAGTGTTTGGTAGAATTCCCCTGGAAAGCCATCTGGCCCTAGACTCTTGTTTTTTAGGAGATTTTTGATTACTAATTCAATTTCTTTACTTGTGATGGGTCTGTTCAAATTTTCTATTTCCTCCTGTTTCAGTTGTGGTAGTTTATATGTTTCTAGGAAATTGTCCATTTCTTCCATATTGCTCATTTTATTGGCATATTATTGCTCATAATATTCTCTTATTTTTATTTTTATTTATGCTTTGTTGTTTGTGATTTCATTCTTGATTTTATTTATTTGGGTTTTTTTTCTTTTTCCTTGTGATTAAACTGGCTATTGGCTTTTCAGTTTTATTAATTCTTTCAAGGAACCAGCTTCTGGTTTCATTGATCTGTTCTACTGTTTGTTGTTGTCGTTTTGTTTGTTTGTTTGTTTGTTTTGATAGCATTGATTTCTGCTCTGATCTTTATTATTTCCTGTTTTCTTCTGGTTTTGGGTTTGAGTTTTTTTTCTTATTATTGTTTTTAAATTTTTTTTTTTAATGTTGGGCCAGGGGAGGGGCAGAGAGAGAGGGAGACACAAATCTGAAGCAGGATCCAGGCTCTGAATTGTCAGCACAGAGCCGTATGCAGGGCCTGAACTCACAAACTATGAAATTATGACTTGAGCTGAAGTCAGATGCTTAACTGACTGAGCTATCCAGGCGCCCCTTATTACTGATTTTTAGTTTCATGTTGTTCTGGTTGGTAAGATGCATTTCTAAAAATAAAATTACTTATGCTTAAATTTCAGAATATGGACATGTTATCTTAAATCAAGAGTATTCACCCCTGGAGAGTGTCTTTTTATCCATTCAGTGATTGCAAAGGTGTATTTAGTGTTTATTACTAACAAGCATTCTTATGTTTTAAGATGCAGATATAAGATTTCTTTACTAATCATGTCCAATTCCATGAAGTGAGAGAGAAAAATTAAAAGACAATTACTATGTAGTTCTCTCAAAAGGGAAACCAATGGGACACCTGTGTGGCTCAGTCAGTTGAACGTCTGACTCTTGATATTGTATCAGGTTATCATCTCAAGATCATGGGATTGATTGCCATATTGGACTCCACACTGAGTGTGGAGCCTGTTAAGATTCTCTTTCTATCTCCTGGGTAACCTGGGTGGCTCAGTTGATTAAGTGTTCAACTCTTGGTGTCAGCTCAAGCCATGATCTTATGGTTCGAGAGTTTGAGCCCCGCTTTTGTCTCTGCACTGACCATGTGGAGCCTGATTGGATTCTCTCTCCCTCTGTCTCTGCCCATCTCCTGATTGAGCTGTCTCTCTTTCAAAATAAATAAATAAACATTAAACCAAATATTCCTTATCTCTCTCTGCCCCTTGCCCCCGCTGGTGTTTTCTCTCTTTTTCTCTAAAATAAAATTTAAAAAAGGTAACCAAGAGTCATTTTGGATAACTCAAAAAGTGCTTACAACCCATCCTGGTGAATTTGGTAACCTCTCAAGAGTCAGACCTGAATTTCAATATATTTTGTTTTAGTAATTATATACATTCAGATAAATTTACCCACTGAATATGTCTTGATTTTTGTGTAAAATGGAAATAGTTATAATGATTATGTAACATAGTTGATACCATAGATAAATAAATGACCATTTTCAATGGCCTTGAGCGCATAGCCAGTGCTTAATAAACCTTATTTATGTCCTACTATTAATCATTATACAATTTTTAACATTATCTCTCTCTCTTTATCCTTCCCTTCTTTCTCTCTTTGCTATTCTCACACACACATGCACACACACACACACACACACACACACACACACAGAAAATCTTTCATACAACATCCATTCTCCTTCCTAAATCTTGACTGCCTTATTTCTTGTACTAGTTTACTCTTTAGACTACCTGTATTTTAACAAAGAGCTATTGAACAAAATTCTCTCTTGTACAGCCTGGCATGATAAGGTTGACATCAGAATAAAAACAGATGCTAGATCACTAAACTTAACTTTGGATGAAAGGCGATGGGGAGAGAAAAGTTAACAGTAGGGAAATGGAATGAGAACACGGGAAGGATCCAAGTTTGAAATCTTTAATGTAGAATGTCAACAATTCTATGATCTCTTTTTCTTTGCCCAGTAGTCCTTAAAAAAAAAACCTTCATTACTCAAGTTATCAGTTGAGTCAAAAGAGAAGGGATAATTTCATAAGAGATAGGTGAGTCCCTGCTTCCATCCAATTCCTTTTCCCTCCTATAAAGCAGTAACAGGTTACTGCAGTGCCTGTGTCAAGTGTAATAAGGATTTTGGACAACAGAAATGCCTCCGGGACTCTTGAATATTCTCCTATTCTTAAAATTTCAATTATAGGCACATAGCCTTAAAAGCTTCTATTTTTGAAAGCTTAAAACTCAAATGTTTTCTTCTAAATGTATCAAAGATCTCTAAGATCTCGGATGCTTACTCTTTTACTTCAAATAATGTTAAAAATAAAAGAATGCATAAAACTATGAGGGAAAATGACTAACTTAATTGAAAATGAATAGAAAATGTAATACATGTATTAAGACTTTAAAATTTTACCTTGGACAAGTCCTGTTGATGTTTAGAGATCTATGCTGATGTTTATGGATCTATAGACTGCCAAAGTAAAATGCATTGAATATTCCATATCTTGTTGAATAAGAACAAAACATTTTAACAGAAACCTCAATGATGACTAAGCCACTTCATCCAAAGGTAGGGATTACATACTCTCCTTGATTAATTCTAAAAAGAAAAGTGACAGAGATCAGTAATTAAGTACAGAATATAATCAATGAAGAAAAGTATTCAAATTACTCAGTTCCCAAATTCCTTTTTTCTCTTAACTATATTTTTTTTCTCTCTGGAAATCAGAGAAATATATATTTATCTATATAAAAGCAACTACTTACCATTTTTGCTTTACCAATATACATGAAACTCTTCTTAATCCACCCACAGAGACAACATCTAAGTCCCTGAAATAACCCATTTTTAAACTCCTTGATGAAGTCAATGAACAAATATCTTAGAGGACTATGCATTCCATAATATATTCTGAACACCATACCAAGCAATTCTAAGCTTTAATTTATACACTAAAAGGGTATGAGTAGACACATATTTATTTTGATTATTTAGCTGAATTATGATAGCACCACATATAAAATCATATCATCCACAGTAGTCACAGCATTTTTATCTGTAGCATATAAAACATGACTCTATTTTAAGTTAGGATTCATAGCATTTAGAGAGAACAGTGCCTGCTTCGGAAGCACATATACTAAAATTGGAACGATGCAGAGATTAGCATGGCTCCTGTGCAAGGATGACACGCAAATTCATGAAGCGTTCCATATTTTTCTGTGGATCCTGAGAAACTCAACAGAAGACCAGGGGTGGGGGGAGGAGAAGGGGGGGAAAAGTTACAGAGAGTGAAGGAACCAAACCATAAGAGACTCTTAAATACTGAGAATAAACTGAGGGTTGATGGGGGGTGGGAGGGAGGGGAAAGTGGATGATGGGCATTGAGGAGGGTACCTGTTAGGATGAGCACTGGGTGTTGTATGGAAACCAATTTGACAATAAATTTCATATTAAAAAAATAGAGATAACAGAAAATGGTAAATTGGATAAATCACTGGGGAGGTGGAGATATATAACACTGTCCAATTAAGTACTTACAATTCTTAAAGAGCTAAAAAATATCTTCTAACTACTGGTAGAGGGAAACCTGGAAAATTATAATCAGTAAAATGAGAGGCCATGATTTTTAAATTTTTATTGTTTATCCTGGCAGCTGGTAGGCTGTATGCTTCTTGTTTTTCTAATTAATATAAAGGAGCTCTCCTTTGGGAAAGAGATGTAATTATTTTCAAACCCTGACATACTAATTATATAGATTTAATTTAGGTGCTGTTTCCTTATCTGTATAAGGGAGACTATAATAACTTTAATGTGTGTAATAGTTAAAGTAATAATGTATGCAGAACACGTAACAATGCCAGATACATATTGGAAAACTACTGGTTAATAAAAATTCAATTAAATTGTTTGTTTTATAACAAAGTCTATTACAAAGAAAAATTCACTGAGAAGGAAATATTGTTGACTGATTTGATACTTCTTTTGAAAACTTTAGCTTACAAGAGCATTTGTTTTTTTACTTTTAGGTGGATGTAATGTGAACTGAAGATGTTAATCAAATCATGTCTTTTGCTGCTGAAATATTGGACTTGTGGTACTAGATATAAAGCATGATGTGTTGACCTGTCTATGGTATCTTTACCAATGTGTAATAGAAAACTGACAGCCTGTCTCCTGCTTTCATCCATCTACATGCAGGAACCTTGGTAATATATTTTTAGATCCAAATCTGAGTGTCTTTCTCTAAATGCATCAAGAGAATTTAGTAACTATGCACAGACCAGTGATCTAGTTTTCTACCATGAAAAGTGTATAGAAGAGTGAAAATTGGTAAATTGTTTTTGGCAAATTCCAGAATAATGTTGGTTACATAAACAAAATAGAAATAAGGGAGTAGAAATGTTTAAAGAGAGAGAAAGAGAGAGAGAGAGAGCAAGAGAGAATGAGAGACAAACAGAGGAAGTTTTAAAGTAATAGAAGGTGAGGCACATAAATAAGTAAACAAACAGATAAGTTTATCTTCACCTCTAGAACATTCATTTAATTTAATGTACTTTAATGCTGAAGAATGTTTAATAAGCAAGTAAATAGAAGACAGGTACATTTTTAAGAAATACTACATCTCAAGTGTTAACATTAGTATGCAAATATTACCATTTTTCCATATAATTAATTTAACAACAAATATTCTAGGAAGAAAGCCTTTTTCCTATTCTAATTCTAGTTAACTCCAAACTTACTAAATCACTTCATTATTTTTCACCTTTCTTTTCACAGGTATAAGCTCACAACTTTATCATTTGCAAATAACTATAGGTAATGAGACAGTAACTTGTAATAATATCTACACTACAAGTTTGATACCAATATAATTCAATGATTTATCTTTATAGAATAGAGAAAAGCAGTCACTGAAGAAGGAGAATTGCTGAAAATGTCAGATATTGGAAAAATTATTCCACACTAATCAATTACATAACCCTCTCTGAAAGAGTATGAATAATCAGTCACACTTAGTTTCTTCAATATTGGCTGAAGTCTAAAGGAATATTTATTCTTAACTGCTAAGTAGGAGTATATGTTGCGTTCAATATTCCTTAAAAAATAAAAGGAATCTGCTTTATTGTTTGCCACTTGAGATTTGCTTAATATATCTTTTAGATTCTGCAAAAAAAAAAGCATTTTAATAATGTGTCTTAACATATAAAATATATTTGAATGGAAGAAAAATGCTGAAAATAATGCAACACTAAATATTAATTGTCCATTGCCTTCATATAATCTTCCAGAAATTCACTTTTATTTTTAGTTTTAAGCTTTATAAAATCTTTGTGCAGAAGACAGAGGGAGAGAGAGATCTGGGGAGAGGCAGAGAGAGAGTAATAAAGTGAATCTCAAGGAGACTCCACACCCAGTGTAGAATCTGATACAGGGCTCAATCCCAGGACCCTGAAATCATGACCTGAACTGAAATCAAGAGTTGGATGTTCAACCGACTGAGCCACCTCAACGCCATTAGGAATTCGCTTTTAAACTCTAATTTTTCTCATTGTCAAGAAAGATATTTTGACTTTAAAGGAAGACGGCAAAGTCAGAAGATTCTAAGCTCACCTTATCCCATGAATACAATTTGATAACACCCACATGACTGTAGATAACCCAGAAAATGATCCAAAGACTGGCAAAATAAACTCTCCACAGCTAAATATAGAAAAGGGGCCACATCAAACAGGGTAGGAAGGGCAAAGACAGCTTCCAGAGCTAAAGGGTCCACTGGACTGTCTGTTGGAGATAGGAACACTGCAACTGTGAAGAGCAGAAAGAAAAAGACTCTAACACTAGGAAGCCCACTTAGGGAAAATGAATCTCCATGACATTTTTCTTTGGGAACCAGAGGGGCTGAATTTTATTAGTTCTGAGAGTCAGCAACACTTAAAACCTGTAACTTTAAAAATCAGCAGACTTGGCTCTGTGAGAGCCAGGAGGGTCAGAGGAAACTGAGTCCCCACCATCAAAGGAACAACACAATAACATCCCAGAGATACTGCATAGAAGAACCAATTTGAAAATTGCCTGAGGTACATGTGGAAGATATGTATTTACTAATCTCATAGCATGTGCTGGAAGGGCAGGGATCCTTGGGAGACTTCCCCAGGAACAAAGGCATTGGTAGGTACAATTTCCCCCTGTTCCCCAGCATGAATAGCCATGGGATAGCTGTGGGAGCCAGCCCAGGGCCAGCACTGGCTACCTGACTTTCTAACAGCACATTCTGCTCACACATTCTCCTATGGACATGGCCTCTACAGCCACGCCTTGGGTCCAGGTCCCCTCCCACAGCAGACCCTTACAAACATTGGGGATCCTACTCCTGCACATACTGCAGATCCATCGCATCAAACTCAAACTCTCTGTGACTGCAGGAGCCCTCTCTCATTACATCAGTGCAAACCTTGCTAACACCACACATCTCACCACTACGTACTTCACTGGATCTGCCACCTTTAACATTGCCTCCTTAGGTCCCCAGCAGCTGCAGGTCCCTTCCCATTGGCAAGGACTCTTGCCATTGGCAACCCACCCATGCGTTTTCCTGCAAGTCTGTATTTCTGTATCTCTGGAAAATGCCTGTTCGGACTCAACCAAAGTCCAAGGCAGCCCCAGATTGGCCACCTAACAATATAGGGACCAAACAACAAGCAAAGAGACACAAACAAGCCCACAACAAGCAAAGAGAGACATTGCCAATTACTGGACTGAAGGCAAAAGTTGGTTGGCCACAACAGTGTGTACACAACACATACAGTAAACACCCCTGAAGCACCAGGTTCTGGTTAACAGGGGACATGACACTGCAAGGCATTGCAGATGTCTTCTTCATAAGAGCACTGCTTTCACAAGTGGATGATTAAGCTGACTTTCCTAACACATAAAAACAGACACAGAAATTTACACAAAATTAGGACACAAAGGACTATGTCCCAAATGAAAGAACAGGATAAAGTCACAACAAATGAGGTAAACTAAACAGACATTGGTAATAGGCCTGATAGAAAATTTAAGTTAATGGTTATAAAGATACTCACTGCAATAGAGAAAAGAGTCAAAGACTTCAGTGAGACCCTCAACAAAGAGATAGAAAACCAGTAAGGAACAAATTAAAAATGAAGAATTCAATAAATAAAATTTAAAATATTAGATAAAATAAATATTAGACTAAAAAGAGTAGAACAGATAGTGACCTGGAAGACAGTAATGGAGAGCAATCAAGTTAAACAGGAGAGAGTTAAAGTAATAAAAAATAAAAATAGATTTATGGAACTCAGCTACACAATCAAGCATAGTAACATTCACAGTATAGTCATCCCAAGAGAGACAAAAAAAAGGGGGCAGAAAATATATTTGAGGAAATAATAGAAGAAAACTTTCACAAATCTGGGGATGAAAAAGACATCCAGATCCAGGAGACACAGAGATCCCCCAACAAAATCAACACAAAGAAGCCCACACCAAGACACATAGTAATAAAACTGGTAAAAAAATAGTGATAAAGAGATAATTAGAAAAGGAACAAGAAAGAGAAAACAGTGACATACAAAGGAAACCCCATCAAGCTATCAGCTGATTTTTCAGAAGGAACTTCCTAGTCCAGAAGGGAGTGTCATGATATGTTCAAAGTGCTAAAAACAGAAACAAAACAAACAAACAAAAAGCTCACAGCCAAAAATACTGTATCCAGGAAGGCTATCATTCAGAATAGGAGGGGACATAAAGAGTTTCCGAGACAACTAGAAGTTAAAGGGCTATCTAAACCAGCCCTATAAGAAATGTTAAAGAAACCTTTGGAGTGAACAGGAAAGACTATAAGTAGGAGAAAGAAAAGTAGGAAAAATTAAAGCAGTAAAAATAGTGACAGTAAAAATAAGTATATCTATAAAAAATAAGTTCATGGGTTAATGGATTCACAACAAAAAAGTATACTAGGCATGACATCATATATATAATACGTGCTGGGAATAGAAGCAAAAATGGGTTCACACTTAAGAAACTGTCAACTTAATATAGACTGCTATATGCATAAGGTGTTATGTAATAACTTAATGGTAACCACAAATAATATACCAGTAGTATATATGCAAAAAAAGAAAAGAAAAAGAAAAATGAATTCACATACAGCACTAAAGAAGGCAAGCAAACCATGAGAAAAGACAGCAAGAGAATAAAGGAACAAAAAAAGAACAACCATAAAACAAGTAACGATATGATAATAAATACATACCTATCAATAATTATGTTGAATGTAAATGGAATAATATCTCTAATAAAAAGATATGGAGGTTTTTTCTGGATCAGTTTCAAGAGAATAGGAGTTCACGCTTCCTTAAATATTTGGTACACACAGGAAAAAGTCTGAAAAAACCTCCAAAAGCATGGAGGTTAAAGAACACCCTACTAAAGAATGAATGAGTTAACCAGGCAATTAGAGAAATTTTAAAATATATATGGAAACAAATGAAAATGAAAATACAACAACCCAAACCCTTTGGGACGCAGCGAAAGCAGTCCTGAGAGGAAAATACATTGCAATCCAGGCCTCTCTCAAGGAACAAGAAAAGTCCCAAATACAAAATCTAACAGCACACCTAAAGGAAATAAAAGCAGAACAGCAAAGACACCCTAAACCCAGCAGAAGAAGAGAAATAATAAAGATTAGAGCAGAAATAAACAATATAGAATCTTAAAAAACTGTAGAGCAGATCAATGAAACCAAGAGTTGTTTTTTTAAAAAAATAAACAAAATTGATAAACCTCTAGCCAGGCTTCTCACAAAGAGAGAGATGGCCCAAATAGATAAAATCATGAATGAAAATGGAATAATTACAACCAATCCCTCAGAAATACAAGCAATTATCAGGGTCTAGTATGAAAAATTATATGCCAACAAACTGGACAACCTGGAAGAAATGGACAGATTCCTAAGCACCCAAACACTTCCAAAACTCAAACAGGAAGAAATAGAAAACTAGAACAGGCCCATAATCAGCAAAGAAATTTAATCAGTTATCAAAAATCTCCCAACAAATAAGAGTCCAGGACCAGATGGCTTCCCAGGGGAATTCTACCAGACATTTAAAGCAGAGGTAATACTTATCCTTCTCAAGCTGTTCCAAAAAATAGAAAGGGAAGG
This sequence comes from Felis catus, assembly GCF_018350175.1. Taxonomy (NCBI): domain Eukaryota; kingdom Metazoa; phylum Chordata; class Mammalia; order Carnivora; family Felidae; genus Felis; species Felis catus. The sequence continues at coordinate 35,828,438 of NC_058377.1, forward strand.
AAAACTTCCAGACTCATTCTATGAAACCAGCATTACTTTGATTCCCAAACCAGACAGAGACCCAGCAAAAAAAAAAAAAAAAAGAGAACTACAGGCCAATATTCCTGATGAATATAGATGCAAAAATTCTCAAGAAGATACTAGCAAATCAAATTCAACAGCATATAAAAAGAATTTTTTCACTATGATCAAGTGGGATTCATTCCTGGGATGCAGGGCTGGTTCAACATTCGCAAATCAATCAATGTGATACATCACATTAATAAAAGAAAAGATAAGAACCATATGATCCTGTCAATCGATGCAGAAAAAGCATTTGACAAAATTCAACAACCTTTCGTAGTGAAAACCCTCGAGAAAGTCGGGCTAGAAGGAACATACTTAAACATCATAAAAGCCACTTATGAAAAGCCCACAGCTAATATCATCCTCAATGGGGAAAAACTGAGAGCTTTCTCCCTGAGATCAGGAACACGACAGGGATGTCCACTCACACCGCTGTTGTTTAACATAGTGTTGGAAGTGCTAGCATCAACAATCAGACAACAAAAGGAAATCAAAGGCATCAAAATTGGCAAAGATGAAGTTAAGCTTTCACTTTTTGCAGATGACATGATATGACACATGGAAAATCCAATAGACTCCACCAAAAGTCTGCTAAAACTGATACATGAATTCAGCAAAGGCGTAGGATACAAAATCAATGTACAGAAATCAGTTGCATTCTTATACACTAATAATGTAGCAACAGAAAGACAAAGAAACTGATCCCATTCACAATTGCAACAAGAGGCATAAAATACCCAGGAATAAACTTAACCAAAGATATAAAAGATCTGTATGCTGAAAACTATAGAAAGCTTATGAAGGTAATTGAAGAAGATTTAAAGAAATGGAAAAACATTCCGTGCTCATGGATTGGAAAAATAAATATTGTCAAAATGTCAATACTACCCAAAGCTATCTACACATTCAATGCAATCCCAATCAAAATTGCACCAGCATTCTTCTCAAAGCTAGAACAAGCAATCCTAAAATTTGTATGTAAACACAAAAGGCCCCGAATAGCCAAAGGAATTTTGAAGAAGACCAAAGTGGGAGGCATCACAATCCCAGACTTCAGCCTCTACTACAAAGCTGTAATCATCAAGACAGCATGGTATTGTCACAAAAACAGACACATAGACCAATGGAATAGAATAAAAACCCCAGAACTAGACCCACAAAAGTATGGCCAACTCATCTTTGACAAAGCGGGAAAGAATATCCAATGGGGAAAAAAAAACAGTCTCTTTAGCAAATGGTGCTGGGAGAACTGGACAGCAACATGCAGAAGATTGAAAGTAGACCACTTTCTCACACCATTCACAAAAATAAACTCAAAATGGAGAAGGACCTGAATGTGAGACAGGAAACAATCAAAACCCTAGAGGAGAAAGCAGGAATAAACCTCTCTGGAAAAAAAACAAAAAAAACAAAAAAAACAAAAAAAACAAAAACCTCTCTGACCTTAGCTGCAGCAATTTCCTATTTGACAAACCTCCAAAGGCAAGGAAATTAAAAACAAAAATGAAATATTGGCACCCCATGAAGATAAGAAGCTTCTGCACTGCAAAAGAAATAATCAACAAAACTAAAAGGCAACCAATGGAATGGGAAAAGATAATTGCAAATGACATATCAGACAAAGGGCTAGTATCCAAAATCTATAAAGAGCTCACCAAACTCCACACCCGAAAAACAAATAATCCAGTGAAGAAATGGGCAGAAAACATGAATAGACACTTCTCTAAAGAAGACATCCAGATGGCCAACAGGCACATGAAAAGATGCTCAACGTCTCTCCTCATCAGGGAAATACAAATCAAAACCACACTAGGATATTACCTCATGCCAGTCAGAGTGGCCAAAATGAACAAATCAGGAGACTATAGATGCTGGAGAGGATGTGGAGAAATGGGAACCCTCTTGCACTGTTGGTGGGAATGCAAACTGGTGCAGCCACTCTGGAAACAGTATGGAGTTTCCTCAAAAAATTACAAGTAGAACTACCCTATGACCCAGCAATTGCACTGTTAGGAATTTACCCAAGGGATACAGGAGTGTTGACTCATAGGCGCACTTGTACCCCAATGTTTATAGCAGCATTTTCAACAATAGCCAAGTTATGGAAAGATCCTAAATGTCCCATCAACTGATGAATGGATAAAGAAATTGTCGTTTATATACACAATGGAATACTACGTGGCAACGAGAAAGAATGAAATATGGCCTTTTGTAGCAATGTGTATGGAACTGGAGAGTGTTAGCTAAGTGAAATAAGCCATACAGAGAAAGACAGATACCATATGGTTTCACTCTTATGTGGATCCTGAGAAACTTAACAGAAGACCATAGGGGAGGGGAAGGAAAAAAAAAAAAGTTAGAGTGGGAGGGAGCCAAAACATTAGAGACTCTTAAAAACTGAGAACCAACTGAGGGCTGATGGGGGGTGGGAGGGAGGGGAGGATGGGTGATGGGTATTGAGGAGGGCACGTGTTGGGATGAGCACTGGGTGTTGTATGGAAACCAATTTGAAAATAAATTTCATATTTAAAAAAAAATGTTTCGTAGAATTCCCCTGGAAAGCTATCTGGCCTGGACTCTTGTGTTTTGGCAGATTTTTGATTACTAATTCGATTTCCTTACTGGTTATGGGTCTGTTTAAAATTTATGTTTCTTCCTTTTTCAGTTTTGGTAGTGTACATGTTTCTAGGAGTTTGTCCATTTCGTCAAGATTACCCATTTTATTGGCATATAATTGCCCATAATATTCTCTTATTGTTTTTATTTATGTTGTGTTGGTTGTGATCTCTCCTCTTTCATTCTTGAGTTTATTTATTTGGGTCCTTTCCTTTTTCTTTTTGATCAAACTGGCTAGTGGTTTATCAATTTTGTTAATTCTTTCAAAGGTCCAGCTTCTGGATTCATTGATCTGTTCTACTGGTTTTTTTGTGGGGTTTTTTGGTTTTCAATAGCATTAATTTCTGCTCTAATCTTTATTATTTCCTATCTTCTGCTGGTTTTGGGTTTTATTTGCTGTTATTTTTCTGGATCCTAGAACAATATGTTTCTCTCAATAGATGCAGAGAAAGCATTTGACAAAATACAGCATCCTTTATTGATAAAAACCCTCAAGAAAGTAGGGATAGAAGGAGCATACCTTGAGATCATAAAAGCCATATATGAACGACCCAATGCTAATATCATCCTCAATGGGGAAAAACTGAGAGCTTTCCCCCTAAGGTCAGGAACAAGACAGGGATGTCCACTCTCACCACTGGTATTCAACATGGTTTTGGAAGTCTTAGCCTCTGCAATCAGACAACACAGAGAAATAAAAGGCATCCATATAGGCCAAGAGGAGGTCAATCTTTCACTCTTCACAAATGACATGATAGCCTATATGGAAAACCCAAAAGAGTCCACCAAAAAACTGCTAGAATTGATTCATGAAATCAAGAAAGTTGCAATATATGAAATCAACACACAGAAATCGGTTTGATTCCTATACACCAAGAATGAAGCAATAGAAAGAGAAATCAAGGAATTGATCCAATTTACAGTTGCACAAAAAACTGTAAAATACCTAGGAATAAATCTAACTAAAGAGGTGAACAATTTATACACTGAAAACTATAGAAATCTTATGAAAGAAATTGAAGAAAACACAGAAAAATGGAAAAAGATTCCATGCTCCTGGGTAGGAAGAACAAATATTGTTAAAATGTCAATACTACCCAAAGCAATCTACATATTCAATGCAATCCCTATCAAAATAATCCCTACCAGCATTCTTTACAGAGCTAGAACAAATAATCCTAAAATTTGTATGGAACAAGAAAAGACCCCGAATAGCCAAAACGATCTTGAAAAAGAAAACCAAAGCAAGAGGCATCACAATCCCAGACTTCAAGCTATACCACAAAGCAGTAATCATCAAGACAGTATGATATTGGCATAAGAACAGATACTGAGATGAATGGAACAGAAGAGAGAACCCACAAATGGACCCACAAATGTATGGCCAGCTAATCTTTGACAAACAGGGGAAAATATCCAATGGAATAAAGACAGTCTCTTCAGCAAGTGGTGCTGGGAAAACTGGACAGCGACATGCAGAAGAATGAACCTGGACCACTTTTTTACACCATACACAAAAATAAATTCAAAATGGATGAAAGACTTCAATGTAAGACAGGAATCCATCAAAATCCTCGAGGAGAAAGCAGGCAAAACCTCTTTGATCTTGGCTGCAGCAACTTCTTACTCAACATGTCTCCAGAAGCAAGGGAAACAAAAGCAAAAATTAACTACTGGGACCTTATCAAAATAAAAAGCTTCTGCATGGCGAAGGAGACAATCAGCAAAACTAAAAGGCAACCAACAGAATGGCAGAAGATATTTGCAAATGACATATGAGATATAGGGTTAGTATCCAAAATCTATAAAGAACTTATCAAACTCAATACCCAAATAACAAATAATCCAATGAAGAAATTGGCAAAAGACATGAATAGACACTTCTCTAAAGAAGACATCCAGATGGCCAAAAAACACATGAAAAATACTCAACATCACTCATCATTGGGGAAATACAAATCAAAACCACAGTGAGATACCACCTTACACCTGTCAAAATGGCTAACACTAACAACTCAGGCAACAACCAATGTTGATGAGGATGCAGAGAAAGAGATCTCTTTTGCATTGTTGGTGGGAACGCAAACTGGTGCAGCCACTCTGGAAAACAGTGTGGAGATTCCTCAAAAAACTAAAAATAGAACTACCTACGACCCAGCAGTTGCACTTCTAGGCATTTATCCACGGAATACAGGTGTGCTGTTTCAAAGGGATACATGCACCCCATGTTTATAGCAGCACTGTCAACAATAGCCAAAGTACAGAAAGAGCCCAAATGTCCATCGATGGATGAATAGATAAAGAAGATGTGGTATATATACATACACACACACACACACACACACACACACACACACACACAATGGAGTAATACTGGGCAATCAAAAAGAATGGAATCGGGAGGAGGAGGGAAGATGGCAGCTTAGGAGGACGCTGGGCTCACCGCGCGTCCTGCTGATCACTTAGATTCCACCTACACCTGCCTAAATAACCCAGAAAACCGCCAGAAAATTAGCAGAACGGAGTCTCCGGAGCCAAGCACAGACAAGAGGCCCACGGAAGAGGGTAGGAAGGGCCGTGAGGCGGTGCGTGCTCCACGGACTGGCGGGAGGGAGCCGGGGCGGAGGGGCGGCTCGCCGGCCAAGCAGAGCCCCCGAGTCTGGCTTGCAAAAGCATAGGGGCCTGACAGACTGTGTTCCGACAGCAAGCGACTTAGTGTCTGGGAGGTCATAAGTTAACAGCTCTGCTCTGAAAGCGGGAAGGCTGGAGGACAAAGGGAGGGAGAGCTGCTGAGCCCCCGGACAACAGAGATCAGTTTGGTGGGGAACAAAGGCGCTCGCCAGCGCCATCTCCCCCGCCCATCCCGCAGCCAAAATCCCAAAGAGAACCAGTTCCTGCCAGGGAACTTGCTCGCTCTGCGCAAACACCCAACTCTGCGCTTCTGCGGAGCAAAACCTCCAGCAGCGGATCTGACTCCCTCCCTCTGCCACAGGGCCCCTCCTGAAGTGGATCACCTAAGGAGAAGTGAGCTAAGCCTGCCCCTCCTGCCCCCGTGCACCTTGCCTACCCACCCCAGCTAATATGCCAGATCCCCAGCATCACAAGCCTGGCAGTGTGCAAGTAGCCCAGACAGGCCACACCACCCCACAGTGAATCCCGCCCCTAGGAGAGGAGAAAAGAAGGCACACACCAGTCTGAATGTGGCCCCAGTGGTGGGCTGGGAGCAGACATCAGGTCTGACTGCGGCTCCGCCCATCAACTCCAGTTATACACCACAGCACAGGGGAAGTGCCCTGCAGGTCCTCACCACACCAGGGACTATCCAAAATGGCCAAGCGGAAGAATTCCCCTCAGAAGAATCTCCAGGAAATAACAACAGCTAATGAGCTGATCAAAAAGGATTTAAATAATATAACAGAAAGTGAATTTAGAATAATAGTCATGAAATTAATCGCTGGGCTTGAAAACAGTATACAGGACAGCAGAGAATCTCTTCCTACAGAGATCAAGGGACTGAGGAGCAGTCACGAGGAGCTGAAAAATGCTTTAAACGAAATGCATAACAAAATGGAAACCACAACGGCTCGGATTGAAGAGGCAGAGGAGAGAATAGGTGAACTAGAAGATAAAGTTATGGAAAAAGAGGAAGCTGAGAAAAAGAGAGATAAAAAAAATCCAGGAGTATGAGGGGAAAATTAGAGAACTAAGTGATACACTAAAAAGAAATAATATACGCATAATTGGTATCCCAGAGGAGGAAGAGAGAGGGAAAGGTGCTGAAGGGGTACTTGAAGAAATAATAGCTGAGAACTTCCCTGAACTGGGGAAGGAAAAAGGCATTGAAATCCAAGAGGCACAGAGAACTCCCTTCAGACATAACTTGAATCGATCTTCTGCACGACATCTCATAGTGAAACTGGCAAAATAGAAGGATAAAGAGAAAATTCTGAAAGCAGCAAGGAGTAAACATGCCCTCACATATAAAGGGAGACCTATAAGACTCGTGACTGATCTCTCTTTTGAAACTTGGCAGGCCAGAAAGAATTGGCACGAGATTTTCAGGGTGCTAGACAGAATAAATATGCAGCCGAGAACCCTTTATCCAGCAAGTCTGTCATTTAGAATAGAAGGAGAGATAAAGGTTTTCCCAAACAAACAAAACTGAAGGAATTTGTCACACTAAACCAGCCCTACAAGAGATCCTAAGGGGGACCCTGTGAGACAAAGTACCAGAGATATCACTACAAGCATAAAACATAGAGACATCACAATGACTCTAAACCCGTATCTTTCTATAATAACACGGAATTTAAATGGATTAAATGCGCCAACCAAAAGACATAGGGTATCAGAATGGATAAGAAAACAAGACCCATCTATTTGCTGTCTACAAGAGACTCATTTTAGATCTGAGGACACCTTTAGATTGAGAGTGAGGGGATGGAGAACTATTTATCATTCTACTGGAAGCCAAAAGAAAGCTGGAGTAGCCATACTTATATCAGACAAACTAGACTTTAAAGTAAAGGCTGTAACAAGAGATGAAGAAGGACATTATATAATAGTTACAGGGTCTATCCATCAGGAAGAGCTAATAATTATAAATGTCTATGCGCCGATTACCGGAGCCCCCAAATATATAAGACAATTACTCATAAATATAAGCAACCTTATCGATAAGAATGTGGTAATTGCAGGGGACTTTAACACTCCACTTACAGAAATGGACAGATCATCTAGACACACGGTCAATAAAGAAACAAGGGCCCTGAATGAGACAATGGATCAGATGGACTTGACAGATCTATTTAGAACTCTGCATCCCAAAGCAACAGAATATACTTTCTTCTCGAGTGCACATGGAACATTCTCCAAGATAGATCATATACTGGGTCACAAAACAGTCCTTCATAAGTTTAGAAGAATTGAAATTATACCATGCATACTTTCAGACCACAATGCTATGAAGCTTGAAATCAACCACAGAAAAAAGTCTGGAAAACTTCCAAAAGCATGGAGGTTAAAGAACACCCTACTAAAGAATGAGTGGGTCAACCAGGCAATTATAGAAGAAATTAAAAAATATATGGAAACAAACGAAAATGAAAATGCAACAATCCAAACGCTTTGGGACACAGCAAAGGCAGTCCTGAGAGGAAAATACATTGCAATCCAGGCCTATCTCAAGAAACAAGAAAAATCCCAAATACAAAATCTAACAGCACACCTAAAGGAACTAGAAGCAGAACAGCAAAGGCAGCCTAAACCCAGCAGAAGAAGAGAAATAATAAATCAGAGCAGAAATAAACAATATAGAATCTAAAAAATCTGTAGAGCAGATCAACGGAACCAAGAGTTGGTTTTTTGAAAAAATAAACAAAATTGACAAACCTCTAGCCAGGCTTCTCAAAAAGAAAAGTGAGATGACCCAAATAGATAAAATCATGAATGAAAATGGAATTATTACAACCAATCCCTCAGAGATACAAACAATTATCAGGGAATACTATGAAAAATTATATGCCAACAAATTGGACAACCTGGAAGAAATGGACAAATTCCTGAACACCCACACTCTTCCAAAACTCAATCAGGAGGAAATAGAAAGCTTGAACAGACCCATCATCAGCGAAGAAATTGAATCGGTTATCAAAAATCTCCCAACAAATAAGAGTCCAGGACCAGATGGCTTCCCAGGGGAGTTCTACCAGACGTTTCAAGCAGAGATAATACCTATCCTTCTCAAGCTATTCCAAGAAATAGAAAGGGAAGGAAAACTTCCAGACTCATTCTATGAAGCCAGTATTACTTTGATTCCTAAACCAGACAGAGACCCAGTAAAAAAAAAAAAGAACTACAGGCCAATATCCCTGATGAATATGGATGCAAAAATTTCAATAAGATACTAGCAAATCGAATTCAACGGCATATAAAAAGAATTATTCACCATGATCAAGTGGGATTCATTCCTGGGATGCAGGGCTGGTTCAACATTCGCAAATCAATCAACGTGATACATCACATTAACAAAAAAAAAGAGAAGAACCATATGATCCTGTCAATCGATGCAGAAAAGGCCTTTGACAAAATCCAGCACCCTTTCTTAATAAAAACCCTTGAGAAAGTCGGGATAGAAGGAACATAGTTAAACATCATAAAAGCCATTTATGAAAAGCCCACAGCTAACATCATCCTCAACAGGGAAAAACTGAGAGCTTTTTCCCTGAGATCAGGAACACGTCAGGGATGCCCACTCTCACCGCTGCTGTTTAACATAGTGCTGGAAGTTCTAGCATCAGCAATCAGACAACAAAAGGAAATCAAAGGCATCAAAATTGGCAAAGATGAAGTCAAGCTTTTGCTTTTTGCAGATGACATGATATTATACATGGAAAATCCGATAGACTCCACCAAAATCTGCTAGAACTGATACAGGAATTCAGCAAAGTTGCAGGATACAAAATCAATGTACAGAAATTAGTTGCATTCTTATACACTAACAATGAAGCAACAGAAAGACAAATAAAGAAACTGATCCCATTCACAATGGCACCAAGAAGCATAAAATACCTAGGAATAAATCTAACCAAAGATGTAAAGGATCTGTATGCTGAAAGGTATAGAAAGCTTATGAAGGTAATTGAAGAAGATTTAAAGAAATAGAAAGACATTCCCTGCTCATGGATTGGAAGAATAAATATTGTCAAAATGTCAATACTACCCAAAGCTATCTACACATTCAATGCAATCCCAATCAAAATTGCACCAGCATTCTTCTCAAAGCTAGAACAAGTAATTCTAAAATTCATATGGAACCACAAAAGGCCCCAAATAGCCAAAGTAATTTTGAAGAAGAAGACCAAAGCAGGAGGCATCACAATCCCAGACTTCAGCCTCTACTACAAAGTTGTCATCATCAAGACAGCATGGTATTGGCCCAAAAACAGACACAGAGACCAATGGAATAGAATAGAAACCCCAGAACTAGACCCACAAACGTATGGCCAAAAAATCTTTGACAAAGCAGGAAAGAACATCCAATGGAAAAAAAGACAGCCTCTTTAACAAATGGTGCTGGGAGAACTGGACAGCAACATGCAGAAGGTTGAAACTAGACCACTTCCTCACACCATTCACAAAAATAAACTCAAAATGGAGAAAGGACCTGAATGTGAGACAGGAAACCATCAAAACCTTAGAGGAGAAAGCAGGAAAAGACCTCTCTGACCTCAGCCGTAGCAATCTCTTACTCGACACATCCCCAAAGGCAAGGGAATTAAAAGCAAAGGTGAATTACTGGGACCTTATGAAGATAAAAAGCTTCTGCACAGCAAAGGAAACAACCAACAAAACTAAAAGGCAACCAACGGAATGGGAAAAGATATTCGCAAATGACATATCGGACAAAGGGCTAGTATCCAAAATCTATAAAGAGCTCACCAAACTCCACACCTGAAAAACAAATAACCCAGTGAAGAAATGGGCAGAAAACATGAATAGACACTTCTCTAAAGAAGACATCCGGATGGCCAACAGGCACATGAAAAGATGTTCAGCGTTGCTCCTTATCAGGGAAATACAAATCAAAACCATACTCAGGTATCACCTCATGCCAGTCAGAGTGGCCAAACTGAACAAATCAGGAGACTATAGATGCTGGAGATGATGTGGAGAAACGGGAACCCTCTTGCACTATTGGTGGGAATGCAAATTGGTGCAGCCACACTGGAAAGCAGTGTGGAGGTTCCTCAGAAAATTAAAAATAGACCTACCCTATGACCCAGCAATAGCACTGCTAGGAATTTATCCAAGGGATACAGGAGTACTGATGCATAGGGGCACTTGTACCCCAAAGTTTATAGCAGCACTCTCAACAATAGCCAAATTATGGAAAGAGCCTAAATGTCCATCAACTGATGAATGGATAAAGAAATTGTGGTTTATATACACAATGGAATACTATGTGGCAATGAGAAAAAATGAAATGTGGCCTTTTGTAGCAACGTGGATGGAACTGGAGAGTGTGATGCTAAGTGAAATAAGCCATACAGAGAAAGACAGATACCATATGGTTTCACTCTTATGTGGATCCTGAGAAACTTAACAGGAACCCATGGGGGAGGGTAAGGAAAAAAAAAAAAAGAGGTTAGAGTGGGAGAGAGCCAAAGCATAAGAGACTGTTAAAAACTGAGAACAAACTGAGGGTTGATGGGGGGTGGGAGGGAGGAGAGGGTGGGTGATGGGTATTGAAGAGGGCACCTTTTGGGATGAGCACTGGGTGTTGTATGGAAACCAATTTGACAATAAATTTCATATATAAAACAAAAAAATAAATAAAACAAACAAAAAAAAGAATGGAATCTTGCCATTTGCAACTACATGGATGAAACTGGAGGGTATTAAGCTAAGTGAAATTAGTCCGTCAGAGAAAGACAAAAATCATATGCCTTCACTCCTATGAGGACTTTAAGAGACAATACAGATGAACATAAGGGAAGGGAAACAGATGTAATATAAAAACAGGAGGGGGACAAAACAGAAACGACTCATAAATATGGAGAACAAACTGAGGGTTACGGGAGGGGTTTTGGGAGGGGGGGTGGGCTAAATGGATAGGGGCACTAAGGAATGTACTCCTGAAATCATTGCACTATATGCTAACTAATTTGGATGTAAATTAAAAAAAAAAAAGAAAAAGATAATAAAAAAAGAGAAAATAAAACTTAAAAAAAAAGATATGGAGTGACAGGGGTACCTGGTTGGCTCAGTGGGTTAAGTATCTGACTCTTGATTTTAGCTCAGGTCACGATTTCATGGTTCATGAGTTTAAGCCCCATATCTGGCTTCATGTTGACAGTGTGGAGACTGCTGAGATTCCTTCTCTCTCCCTCTCTCTCTGTCTCTTTCCTGCTCTCTCTCTCTCACTCTCAAAATAAATAAATGTGAAAAAAAGATATGGGGTGACAGACTGAAAACAAAACAAATCAAAAAACATGATCCATCTTTATCCTGTCTACAGGTGACTCATTTCAGACCTAAAGACACATGCAGATTGAAAGTGAAGGAACAGAAAAGCATTTGCATGTAAATGTAAGTGAAAAGATCATAGTAGCAATACTAATAATGGATGAATAGACTTTAAAAGAAAGATAGCAACACAAGACAAAAAAGGGCACTATATAATCATAAAGGGAACAGTTCAACAAGAAAATATAACATTTATAAATATTTATGCACCCAACATGAAAGCACCCAAATACATAAAGCAGCTAATAACAAACATTAAGAAAGCAATCAATAAGAATTCAATAATAGTAAGGGTCTTTATAGCCCTACTTATATCAATGTGTAGATCATCCAAACAGAAACTCAACAAGGACACAGAGACCTTGAATGACACATGGGACCAGATGAGTCTAACAGATATATTCAGAACACTGTATCCTAAAACAGCAGAATATATGTTTTTCTCAAGTGTACATGGAACATTCTCCAGAATAGATCACATATTAAGCCACAAAACAATTCTCAACAAATTCAAGTTATACCAGGCATCTTTTCTGACCACAATACTAGGAAACAAGAGATCAATCACAAGAAAAAATCTGGAAAGACTCCAAAACATGGAGGTTAAATAACATGCTACTAAACATGCTACTCAACCATGACATCAAAGAGGAAACTTTAAAAATGCATGAGGACAAACGAAAATGAAAACATAATTGTCCAAATTCTTTAGTATGTAGCAAAAGCTGTTCTATGAGGGATGTTTCTAGCAATACAGACCTATTTTAAGAAGCAAGAAAAATCTCAAATAAACAACCAAGTTTTACAACTAGAGGAGCTAAAAAAGAACAAACAGAACCTAAAACGAGCAGGAAAAAAAGGGAAGAATAAAGATTAGAGCAGAAGTAAAGAATACATAAACTACAAAACAAAAAGCACGAAAAAAAAAACCCTAGTAAACAGATCAGGAAAACAAGGAGTTGATTCTTTGAAAAAATTGACAAAATTGGCAAACTTTTAGAGAGATTCAACAGAGGACTCAAACAAAATCAGGAATGAAGTAGGAGAAATAACAGCCACCACAAGAATACAAAGATTGTAAAATAATGTCCTGAAAAATTATATGCCAACAATTTGGAGAACCTAGAAGAAATGAATAAATTCCTAGAAATATATAACCTTCTAATGCTGAGCAAGAAGAAATAAAAAAAATTGAACAGACAAATTACCAGTAATGAAATTGAATCAGTAATCAAAAAATCTCAACAAACAAAACAGGATCAGACAGCTTCACAGGTAAATTCTACCAATCATTTAAAGAAGAGGTGATACCTATTATTCTCAAACTATTCAAAATAAATAAATTAATTAAGTAAGTAAGTAATCAAACAGGAAGGAATACTTTGAAATGCATTCTATGAGACCAGCATGACCTTGATGCTAAAACCAAATAAAGACACTCCAGGAAAAGAGAATTCCAGGCCAATAACTCTGATGAACACAGGTGCAAACATCCTCAATAAATATTAGCAAACTGAATAAAAAAAAATTTAAAGAATCATTCACCATTATCAAGTGGCATTTATTCCACTTTATTCCACTTTATTACACTGGGATGTAAGGGTGTTTCAATTGAAAAAAACAGGGAGGGGTAGGCAGAAGACATGAGCACACATTTCTCCAAAGAAGATACACAGATGGTCATTACCCACTCTGGAGAACAGTATGGAGGTTCCACAAAAAAACTAAAAATAGCGGGGTGCCTGGGTGTCTCAGTCAGTTGAGTGTCTGACTTCAGGTGAGGTTATGATCTCATGGTTCATGAGTTTGAGACCTGCATCAGGCTCTGAGCTAACAGTTTAGAGCCTGGAGCATGCTTTGGATTCTGTGTCTCCCTCTCTTTGCCCCTCTGCTGATCGTACTCTGTCTTTCTCTCTCTCAAAAATAAATAAAAGATAAAAATATTTTTTTAAAAAATAAAATAGAACTATATATATATTATATATATATAGTATATATATATTATATATATAGTATATATATAGTATATATATAGTAGATATAGTATATATATAGTATATATATATAGTAGAGCTATATATATATAGTAGAGCAGAACTATATATATAATACCATAATATTTCACTCATATGTGTAATTTAAGAAATAAAACAGATAAACATATGGGAAGGAGAAGAAAAAGAGAAGAGATGGAAAAAAACCAAAAGAGACTCTTAATGATAGAGAACAAACTGAGGGTTGAGGGAGGGAAGGTTGGTGGGAGATGGGCTAAATTAGTGATGGGTATTAAGGAGGGCACTTGTGATGATCATTGGATGCTATATGTAAGTGATGAATCACTGAATTGTAATCCTGAAACCAATGCTTCACTGTTAAGTAAAAAGAAAGAAAGAGAGAGAGAGAGAGAGAGAGAGAGAAAGGAAGGGAGGAAGGGGGAAAGCAAATAGAACTACCAGATGATCTAGTAATTCCGCTACTGGGTATTTACACAAATATCTTGAAAACATTAACTTGAAAATATGTTTATTGCAGCATTATTTACCACGGCCAAATTATGGAAGCAGCACAATGCCCATTATAGATGAATGGATAAAGACATTATCCATTTGCAACAACATGGATAGAACTAACAAATATAATGCTAAGTGAATTAAGTTAGTCAGAAAAAGACAAATACTTTGATTTCACTCATGTGAAACTTAAAAAACAAGCAAAGAAAAAAAATGAGAGAAACCAAAACCCTGTCTTTTAACTATAAAGAACATACTGAATATTAGAACAGATTGATGGTTACCAGAGGAGAGGTGTGCAGTGGGATGGGTGAAGTAGGTAAAGGGTTTAAGAATACTCATCATGATGACCACAGAATAAAATATGCAATTGCTGAATCACTATATTGTATGCTTGAAACTAATATAACACTGTATATTAACTATACTGGAATTAAAAGAAAAAAGACATATTTTTTGGAGATTCAGAGGTAATAGAAGCTCTAAAGATTTCAAATACATTAATAAGGTCTATCCTTCTGTTATTTGAGACAGTATGCACAAGCTTACATCAAGGGATATTTTTCCAAATATTTCCCTATAAGAGTTGCCAAGATTTTGACCATGGTGAAATGTAAAAGTAATTGGTATAGTGCTTCCTAAACTTTCCCTAAAGTGTTTTTGGAATGGTATCATTGCAACTACTTTTCAACTCTGAACTGTATAAAATTATACAAATATTACCACAAGCTGATTTTTTAATATCATTTTCTTGGAGTCACCGAGCTCTATAATTTCTGGTCATGTACATTGTAGTTTTAATAACATCTTGATATTCCATAAGTGGTTTTGATTTTTAGTAGTTATATATCAAGATCCATGGTCTAATCACATGCAATTTAAGTTATAGTGTAATTTTGCCATTACAACATATCAATACACTGTAATTTTGATGGGTTGATTTATCTGGAAGTTTTCATGAGAAGAAAAAGCTACAAAAATGAGACTAAATTGTGACAGTCTTGGTATTATTAATCGCATATATAATTTTACTTAAAAAAGTAAATTCATTGGGAGATTGACTGCCAAAGATTTACTTTTTATGATGCCATTTAATATCATTAATGTGTATATAGAAATTATGATCTTTATATCTGAGCCAAATATTAAAAAAAAGAAGACATAAGTTCTGTGACTCAAGGTTCTTTATTAATCACAGATAAATAGCATTAATAGCATATTAATAAATATGCATTAAATAAATGCAGCCATAAAGACCATTGTCTCTATAATTGTACATTTTTTGCAAAAAATATTTTTGAAATGACATATTTATGTATCTTATTAAAGCTCACTCATAAAACCTTATTTTTCCCAACTGACTTGAAGAACCCAACAACAGAGATTAAAATTAACTGTTTCAAATTAATCTTGAATTTTATCAATTTAGAGACATTAGAAAAATACCAGATAGAAAAGAAATAATTGGAGAGAAAAACCTTAGTGCTTCAGACTTCTTCATCTACCAGAATTATTTCTCAACTTTGTTCTCTGCATATTTATTTTCCAGTCATTAAGTAAATGAAATCAACAATTTTGGCTATTAGCTTATTTTGGAATATTGTTTTTAACTAACCCAATATATGATTAGGGAAAGATACTTTATATACTAAAAAATACAGAACGAAATGACTTGTGCTAAAGAAATTATATATACATATAAAATTCTATATACAAAAATATTTGCGTGTGTGTGTGTGTGTTTGTGTGTGTGATATAGTTCACAAGTTCAAATGAAGATAAGATCAAGTTCAGTGTGGTTATGTAAACTTTAAGCTAGGCTGTGAAAATAGCATCTAATTTAGCTATTTCTAGCCCTACGCTTTTCTCAGAGTGTTTTTTACTGCCTGTGTGCCTTTCTGTCAAGTAATATCTCTATTATCCTTCCCAGAAATGTAGAGTTTCATTTCCTTCATGAGATTTTCCTACTCTATACATTTAACATTGATCCTCATTAGCCAGCTTACATCAACATCAGTGAATTTCAGGATTTAATGTGTGTTATAATGGAAGAATTACTTTTATATTTGGGTTTGACTTAGTAGGAATAAACTTTTCTTTATTACTTAATTCGTTAAATATTTTTTTGAGACTGAGTTGTTTCTATTTTATCAATAAAATATACTTTTTATATAGTTTTTATTTTGAATTAGCTGAAAAACATAGAAATATACATTATATATCATGCTAGATAATTTGCATAAAGAATATTTTTCACTTCGGGGCTGGTTCAGTTGGTTGGGTGTCAGACTTTGGCTCAGGTCATGATCTCACGGTTTGTGAGTTGGAGCCCCACATTGGGCTCTGTGCTGACAGCTCAGAGCCTGGAGCCTGCTTCAGATTCTGTCTCCCTCTCTTTCTGCCCCTCCCCCAATCACACTCTGTCTCTCTCTCTCAAAAATAAAATAAACATTAAAACAATTTTAAAGAATGTTTTTCACTTCTAAAATGTGAAAAAAGACTTCCACTTCATAAATGCAAGGGTAAAAATGAAATAAAACATTTAGCACAAGACTTAGGTGTAATAAATGGTAACATTAAATTAATAAGGTATTGGGGTGCCTGGGTGGCTCAGTCGGTTGAGCGAGCGACTTCGGCTCAGGTCATGATCTCAGTTTGTGAGTTCAAGCCCGGCACCGGGCTCTGTGCTGACAGCTTGGGGTCTGGAGCCTGCTTCAGATTCTGTGTCTCCCTCTCTCTGCCCCTCCCCGCTCACGCTCTGTCTCTGTCTGTCTCTCAAAAATGAATAAACGTTAAAAAAAGAAAGAAAGAAGGTATTGGCCATATCCAGTTTTATGTAAAGAATTAAGCTGAGTTGTTCTAAAGAAAAAAATAGACAATATGAACAAGCAAGTCTTATAAGACCATAAACCAAAACCAAATATTTACGTAGGAAAAGGTCCTATTTTTTTTCTTGCAACATGGTGATGTGTAATTAAATTAAGAGCACAATTCTATTCCATTCTTATCAGTCTGGCAAAAAATAAAGTGGACATAGTACTTCTTGTTATAAAACATGCCATGAAATGAGTACTTTTGTAAACACTATTCCAGGGAAGACATTCGTAAATGACTTTGGAAGGGAAATGTGGTGGTATTTTTTTTTTCAGAAATTAAAATGGACATAATTTTTACTAAGGAAAAGTAAATCTACTTTTATGAATCCATTGTGCTAAATCACACAAATAAATAAGTACCTGCCTTTTCACATCATCATTTTTTGTAATTATTTTTTTTTCCTGCCTTTGGGTCAACAGGGAGAAATAAATGAGTAAAATATGGTTCATCTATAATATTTAGCATTTTAAAAAATAACAGGTTTTTACTGATAAGTGATCTCCAACATACATATTTATAAATAGAGACCCCTTCTAAACTCATACTTACCACTTATTTTCTTTTCGTTATTTACTTTTTTAATTTTGACATAGTATCCAATATCTGCTGTGTACATTAAGAAAACATAACTAATATGATAACGGAAATTTTAAGATCCATAATTATTTCAAATGCATTAATTGAGTAAATATTTGTGATTCTACTTTAATACATTCAAATTTATGCATTGTCAAACAATTTAAAATTTGATATATTCAAAGTAATCTCCATGAATTTACACATACATATATGTCAATAATGTGCATATGTAGAGATATAAATATAGTCATTCTCTTGCTGATTATTTAAAGCATATACCATGATATTTCAGATTTAATCATTGAGCAACTTTAAGTATATTCTGTAGAAATACATAGTTTTGAATATTAATTGCACTTTGCTTCTTTATCTAATGCATTGAATGAGATTGTTTTTCCCTAAGGTCTTGCCTCAAGGCACACTCTGATGAATGAATGGATTATAGGTACTAACATAGAGCAAGTATTTTTAAACATTTTAAAATTTGTAAAGAAGTAGATACAAGTACTTTTTTCCTGTGTGTTAAAGAATAGTCTTATGTGTGTTTTACCTGCCCTAAGAAGTATATATATATCATATATATGAGTTTAGTTTAATGTTAAGGTAAACTGATTTATAAAAATCAAAATATATATTGATAAACATGTTGGTAATAATGTTTGCAAAATAATATTTTTATTTACAAAGATTTTATATTGGACTTGGTCTTATTTGCTGATGGTGCAGAGCCTGCTTGGGATTTTCTCTCCCTCTCTCTCTTCCCTTCCCCTATTCATGTTTTTTTCTCTCTGGGTGTCTCTATTGTCTCCTTCCCAGTCAAGAGAATTTTTCTTGTGTGACATTAACCTCTGTCCAATATAAAATAAGACAAGAATAAAATCATGCAATATAAATGACTTAGTACTTCAGAATTTTTGAAGTATAAGGATTTCCTATTAAAGAAAAAGAGGAAAAATCTTTTTTCAATAAGTGAAGTTCAGATGCCAAGATGAGAGTGTGAACATATAGCTCATAACACATGATATTAATTTCATAATAACATTCATTTGATATTAAATTAATGTCATTAATATATACATTATTTCTCCCTTTGAACTATAAAGATTAAAGCCAGTAATTTGGAAACATTTGAAATGGAGCAAAAATCTACTGCACATATATGATGTATTCCATATTTTTATTAAAATATAATTAAATTTTGTTTTTGTTTTTGTTGTATATTTAGAGATATATAAAGTGCAAGCAGGGGAGAGAGAGAATCTTAAGCAGGCTCCACACTGAGTGTGGACACAGAGGCTCAAAACAGGGTTCAATGTGAAGCCCGATCCCACAGAAATCAGGAGTCTGAGCTCAGGTGACTGAGCCAGCTAGGTGCCCCTATAATTAAAACTAATTTCATGAATGTATAGTTCACATCTTTAAAAAAAAATAGAAATCATCTTAGCATATGGTAGGTTTTGGTGTTATTTTGCCAACTGGTTCATTGTTTTTCTTGAGTTAATTACAATGTCATTTACCTATATTTCAGTTGTATTACTATTTAATCATTGCTCATCTTTTGTATTGGAATTATAGAAGCCATTTTTCCTTTATTATTGTATGGTGGGCATCACTATTTCATCTGGATAGAAACTTTCAACTTGTAAACTTTTGAACCTATTCAAGTAGTTTTAAAAAATATCTGCTCAGCTTAAAAAAAAACTATATATATATATATGTAAAGTGAGACCAAAAAAAAATCTACTTGTGAAAACAGCAGAGTGGATGACTTTTGCAATAACTCTTCTGTTGTGAACAATAAAAAAATGGGCAAAAGCAAAAATAAATATATATGCTTTGGCATCAGACATTTGTCAAATGAGTGAAAAATTGATTCATGAAAAACAAGGAAATACATTTAGAGCAATAACCAGATCTGGGGCTGCTTTAATTTTTAAGAAATTTTGTAATTCCTAAAACAGTAACACAGAAGATGAAAAGAAAAAAAAAATGCTTTGCAGATTCATGAGACAGACACTAAATAGAGTTCAGGGCCCACCAAAGTTGAGTGATTCTGGTAAAAATCACAGGTTTTCTTGCAAGAGCCTAGAGGAGTATAATCTAGGATTAAGAATAAAATCCAAATGAACTGAGTCTGCCTGGGATTGACACATATATTCAAATAATTTTCTTTCCTAAGTGTATGTAAGGTGATTGGATACTTTGACTTTAATTAAAAGCATAAAATATATCTACATTTTATATGTACTGTCTAAAACTCACTAGAAATACCAAGTCAGCTAAGAAGACAATATAAAACCAAAAATTAGTAAACAAACAAACAAACAAACAAAAAACAGGAATGACCTATTACCAGATAATAATTTTAGAACATAACATAAATAGAAAATTTTAATATTCTCATAACTATTAGAGAAAAATGAAAACTGTAAGAAAAATAATAGAAATTCTAGAGTTAAAATATACCATGCAAAATAAGTGAATTTAAGATTCAATCATAGGTTTAACAGAAAGTTAAGCAGAACTGTAGAAAACATTAGGAAACAAATATGTATAATTGAAGAACTATCTAGAATAAGTTTCAGAGTAATACAAGATCAGAAAATATAGAAAGAGTACAAAATTGAAATGGATATAGCCACAAATTTGTGTGTCATGTTAATCCCAGAAAGAGAGGAGAAAAAAATGATGCTTCCAGGAAGAAATAGCACCCAAACTATGATTATATGGGAAAGATGGCCTGCCATGCAATATAAGCTTATATGAACAATGCTTGTATGAAGATTCAGCTGGAAATTGTTAATGACTTACTAAAATATTGGGTGAATATGAAACCTATATAGACCTCAAACATATGGATAATTACAACTTTTAAAAAGAGTTCATAGTGAAAGAAAACCATAAACAATGTCAAAAATTAAACAATAAATGAGCTGGAAAAACTATTTGCAATATATATCACAAATTTTCTTTAAAAGCCAATGTTCCATGTATATTTGTCTCTTACATATGTGTATATATATGATTATATATTATATGTAATATTTATATTATATATACACATATATATACATTATATGCATATATATATGATTATTACACATATGTGTGGGGGTGTGTGTATGTGTGTGCATGATTCTCAAAAGTTGAGAGGATTGAAGGACAAAAAAATGAATAGCAGTTCATACCATAATACACAAATGGCTCTTAAACCCATGAAAAATTAACTCTGCATTATTCACAGTAAGAGAAAAGCAAATTTAATTACATTCATGTGCCACCTCTGAACTCTTTCTTTGGAAATATTCAAACACTTGACACAAAACTATTTTAGTGAGGCAGTAATGGACACTAGTGCTCTTAGACACTGCAAGTGATAGTGAAATATAGTAAAATACCTATGGAAAAAATTGGCAATATCCAACTATATATGCATTTATTAATGTTAATATATTGGTTGTGATATAAAACTATAGGTTTTTAAGATATTATCACTGGGAGAAACTAAGTACAGGGTGAACATTATCTCTGTAATATTTCCTACAGTTGTATGTGAATATTAAATCTTCTCAAAGTAAGAAATTTAATCTAAAAGAAAAAAACTACACAAGTTTAAACTAATGGTTATTTTTAGAGGGAAAGAAAGATTTTAGTAAGGAGAAAAATGGTAATTCTGTGCTGTTTTAATTTTCTTAACAACCTGAATTGTGGTTAAACAGGAGTGTTCATTTTGCGATGTCATTAAAGTGAACAATTGTTAGATTTTGAATTTTCTATATTAATGTTATATTTCAATTTGTAAACAATTTATAAAAAGTCAATGTGGAAAATTTAATCTTAACTTGCTAGCATTTTGGCTTAATGATAAAATTTTTATTAAAAAGTAGACACCATGAGTGGATTCAGTAGAAACACTGAGATGTAGGGAGCAGAAAAGGAGTGATTTTCCCTTTTAAGCTTGTACACACAGAAAGAATTTTCTAAATTAGTTCTGGGGTTTCTTGAATTGTGTCATTAATCTGATGAGATCTTAAAGCACTGCTAATTCTGTTTCTAGTTGCGAAGTGACCAATGATAGTCCATGGCATGATCTGACAATAGAAATATGCAAAATTTCTCCATTGGATACTTGCAATCAAATATTTATAAGAAGCAAGAATCTTGATGACATTATTTTAAAATATATTTGTCAAACCAATAAGTATAATGAAATTGTCTTGTTGCTCCTAATGTCACTGGACAAAGTGATGAAAAAAAAGAATGAAGCCAAGATTTAAATTCCCAGCTATAAAACCACATAAATGACATGAAATCTTCTATATCTGCCTTAAAATAAACCCTGAACTCTTATAAGCACAGGGCTGAGATTGACAAACTTCAAACTCAGAATCTTATTCTGCAAATTGGGGAATTACTACTCAAATTAAATTCCCAGCAGTGAAGATGTCTTACTGTTCAAAAAAGGACAATGACTGGGAAGGATGAAGATCCTGAATATTGGAATGGGATGTTTGAAAGACATGATAGTACTAAGGAATCGAGCCCTTAAATTCTGATGAGTCTTCCTTGCCAGTCGAAGCAGCCACTCTATCCTCAGTAGAAGCAAGCAACCCATTATTAATAGAAGTCCCCTCTCCTCCTCCATCTGAGGGCATTAAATTTACATTCCTTGAATAAACTCTATGACCTTCCCTGGAGCAGTTGCCTTGTAAGACAATTCTGTTTCTCCTCAGGATCCATCCTACAGTCCTTCTTTTCTTCTAAGCATATAACTAGACTCAGTTTCATCAGGGCCCTAAAGACAAAGTAGAAAGTTAAGACCCATGAGGAGGTACAATACACTCCAAAATAAATAGTTGCTTTCTAATTTGTATAGACAGAAGTCTGGGGAATATTGTCACCAACCTGACTGCCTCAATTTAGGACTAACCTCCTGAACTCAGAAACTCCTAGAAGCTTTTGTTTAACTGCCAATCTTACCTTTTAGAAACTAGCACATTGCTAGAACAAACAAACAAACAAACAAACAAACATAAATAAATAAATAAATAAACAAACAAACATTTTAGAGGAATCAGAAAGTGCCAGAAGTGCCAAAGTTAACTTAGCCTCACTGTAATGTTAAAATCCCCCTCTGAACATTTATCCCAAGCACTGATAAAAGAAGCCTGCTTTACCCTGTTTGGAAATAACAAGTTTGGAAATTATTCCTTGTGATCTTATTTGTACAAATAAAGATGATCTTGTGAAGCAACAAGCAACAGTATGTGTGTGGATGGATATTAAGGGTATGAAAAAATGGTAGAAAGAATGGAAAGCTGAATGAGACTGAATTTATTGATATGGGCTCACTGAGCAGGGATTCTGCATTTAATATGTTGTTAGGGAATTAGGGCTCTGTTTGGCATGTGGCTAAAACATGTACCCAAAAGTGGCTTACAGTGAGTGAGTTAGAAATGGCAGGCCTGCCTTGTTTAACTAGAGAACAGGATTCAAAGTCTTAGGGGTGTTAAAATGTTAGAGTGGATTTGTCATTTAATACTCGGGGTGCCTGTGTAGCTCAGTCGGTTGAGCATCCAACTCCTGATTTCAGCTCAAGTCAGGATCCCAAAGTGGTGGGATCAGCCCCCAGGTCAAACTGTGCTAAACATGGAAACTGCTTGAAATTCTCTCTCTCTCCACAACTTGTGCTTGCACTCTCTCTTTCTAAAATACAATACAATACAATACAATACATACAATACAATACAATACAATATAAAATAAAATAAATAAAAATAATGAAATATTTCTTGTATAAACATAATTATCATAAATTTCTATTTTATCAGAAATTTTGACAGAATTAAAAGGTGTATGGAACATTTGTCATTTAACTTTCCTTAAAACAGTGAGATCTAGGATTCTAAAAATAAATTCTGAATTCCTGTGCCAAATAAATTTGCCTAAATCAAATTCAATTACTTGGATGAGTATATAGACTTTATAGAAGAATGGCTTCCTATATATATTCTTTTTAGGAGAGTAGGCATTATTCTAAATTTATTTTTCCTGGCTTTGTAGGTTCTAAAAAAAATACTGCATATTCAGCCAAATTTGAGCTGACTTTTTAATATCCCTCATTATTTTATTTCAGCATGAATGGCCATTCATACATTTCCCTGTTACCAAATATAGTACTCATGGGTCATGAAGATATTAACAGCTCACACTTGTTCCAAACACTGAAGCATTTCAAGTGTAAATAAAATATATTGGTCAAAACAAAGACTCTGACACCACACCATATGCCACAGTGCTATTTTTACACCATGATAACAAACTCTGAGCTCTAAAAAATTACCCTGATCTTTCTCATTAATTTTTGCCAATTTCCTGAATAAGCCCTGCATATTTTTGCTTTGTCTTGCCTTTTCTCAGTTCATTACTTTATTCAACAAACATCTATTGAACAACGACTATGTATCAAGCAATCTCTTATATACTGTAAAAACTAGGCAAAAAAATAGAAAAAATTTTACACACACACAATGGCACAATATTAGACAATGATAAGGATTTAGGAGAAAAAATAAAGCAGAGAGAAGGTATATAAAGTCTGGGGAGAATGGACACTGACCTTTATTTAAGTGATCAGGAAAGAACAAACTAATCAGAGGGACTGCGATATATTTAGGTATAACCCCAACAAAATACATTCAAGATCTTTTGCTAAAAATTATAGAAAAATGATGGAAAAAAACTAAAAATGTATAAATACAGTCTATGTGTGTATGTATATATATATATATGTTATATGATATATATATATATTATATGATATATGTATATATATCACATTGTCTGAAAATTCTTCGAGGAAAGAGGAGCTAAGTCATTGAACTAATAATGTTTCCATTTACAATCCTGCATTGGCTAATAATGTACAGCATGGTGAGGGCCATCGCGAGGACTGCTCTCAGACAAAACATGCAGTTAGATCATTGCTGGACAGCTGTATTAATCTGGCTTTGAGAACACTTTATGGTTTGTTGTGATGCTGCTGTGCTGACACCAAGGAAGAAAATCCATCATTGATAATCCACCATTATCTAAGTCCTAGTACTTTCCTGTGTTATAGTATGATGAAATTCCTTAACATTACCAAGTGAAGAGACACACCTGTACCTTTCTCCAAACATGGGCAAGCTTGTATCCATTCCTTTGAGTTTCTCTTCCAGTATTTTCCATTCTCTCTCTGTGTCTCTCTCTCTGTCTCTCTCTTTTTTTTCCTGAGGGCTTGAAGTTAAGCTGGTTTAGTGGTGGTAAGGATCTCAGTTTTTGTCTGCTTATTGCCTGTAGATCTATATAATATTTTGAAAGGAAAAAAATTGCTTAAAAGGTACTACACTATAAAAAACAAAACTGGAGATCTGGACAGTGATCAAGATCTAAATATAAAGCTACATTACTCAAGGAAGTGTAGTACTGATGTGAGGTAATAATAATTAGACAAATAGATTAAATAGAGCCCAGGGAAAAAAAAATCACCCATTCATGTAATTATAGCAATATGACCCAGACTAGAAAAATAATGATTCTATAAATTCCTCCAAGTCAACCTGTACTGTTTCTAACATACAGAATTTAATTCAGTATGTACTACCTTTTTCAAAGGAACAAATGAGAGGGTAGCCATCATATGGCACTCTTTTGTTGAAACGGTGAGATTGCTGATTACTCTTATGTTGTCTTTGTTATTAAATAAATTCTGTTTTATGTACAGTGAAATATGAAGTTGCCAGTGACACATACCAATAGAAAGTTTGCTTTGAAAAATTCTGAAAATAAGTGTGATTGCCCTGAAATCTTGAAGAACTAGATGATATTTGAGGATGAGATCCCTCTAAGATACTTTCTATTTTATTTCCATAATTTCAAATTTTCATGTAAAGTGTAGTCAAAATTAATCTTTATTTCAGGTTCTTTGTAAATCAAATGTGAATATTACCTAGAGTGAAATTTCACCTTAATTTCTCAGGTTCATTCCTCATACTAATTCTATGTGCAGCCATTGTCAGATCACCATATACTATGTTTTCTACTCCCTTACTGATTCCAATACCTTTTGTTCAGTGTTTAATTTACAGACCTTAGGAAATAGTGCAACAGTTGTGACAGAATGCCTTTAATGGCTGCTGTCAATTTTTCCTAAACACATTTATATGCAGAGAATTAAAATCAGTTTAATGAATCTTGCCTGGAATTGAAAAAAGTATTTTTTAATAGAGTTCTGATGTGTGTGTGTGTGTGTGTGTGTGTGTGTGTGTGTGTAATCAACAGATCTGGCATCATTTTATTTTAACTTAACAACAATGTGTAATGGCTTCAGGAGTAGAATTTACTGATTCAACACTTACATATGAATATTTTTTTTAATTTTATGAATTGTTATGAATGCCAAAGGAGAAGGTTATCAGGAAGATGAGCAATGAAATAAACACATTGTATTAATGATGATACACATTTAAGAAAGTGTATTTTATCAGAGAATAGTGGAGAAAAAATAAAAGGAGAAATTATAAAAGATTATAGAATAGGGCTTATCAATTTGATTTTCATGAAATTAAAAAAAAAACATCAACAACTCTTAACATATTGAACCACTGCTCTGATTAAGCATATGAAAAAAAGTGATTTGAACATCTAGTACATGATGTTTGGAAAGCCTGCAGTGGCCTGCAGCTACAACTTTCATTTCAAAAGAAATTGTCAGCAGGGAAGGGAAACCAGTTAAGATAAAGTAAGAAATGAAAGAACCTTGACTCAGGTTTCTAAGCAATACATTTTAGACATTGGAGGAAAATACTGCCTGTATCTATCTTTAGAAAGAGACTTGGGAGTCTAGCTTATTAAAGAGATAGACATTATTGTGAAACCTCTCCAATATTTAGATGAGATTGGTCTAGTATCCAATCATCTTTGATGATTGCACATCTATAATTTTAAATCATACTTTTAATATATGTAAAATTGCTTCAATAATTTAATACATCTCATAGTGTTTTGAGAATTAGGTAAGACAATGCATGTAAAAGGCTTAGCACAGGGCTTGACAAGTATCAAACAGTAAATGGTAGTATGTAATCAAAACATATGAAAAATAATTTACTGGTAGTAAATATTACTGGTAGTAACATAATAGATGTAATCAAAACATATGAAAAATAATTTACTGGTAGTAAATATTACTGGTAGTAACAGCAATAGTATAGTATTAATACTGTAAATAATATGACCTCTAAATACAGTATCTCATTTGTCACACACAACAAATGTACACATCTCTGACAAATATAGAAACACATATTAACCCAAACCTGGCTGAATCCAGAATTCTTATTAATGCATATCACCTGATATGTAGTAGAGAGTGCACTGAATAACACATAAGAATATTCCAAGTATTAGATAGCCATATCCACTTCTCATTATAGAATATGTAAGGATTTTTTAAATATTTAGCCATTTGTGTCAGGAAGTAATTCTTTGGAACAAATTCAAACACCACATGAATTCTTTCACTTAAAATCTTTAGAGCCACTCCCAATTCTGATGTTATTATACTGTATTTTTTAAGAATTTTAAGTAACCAATCCTGATGTTAAATAAGTGTACAATTTATGGCATACAGACTTTTTCTGAGTGGATATAAAACTCTAGAAGATATTAACCAAAGAGAGGGTCCAGGATGATAAGTTGTTCTACAGTTTGTTTGGTGCTGAAGATGGACCAGGCAGGAAAAGGAAACAAAGCAAATTAATGTCTGGTTTGTATCTGCCAGATACTGAGCTGGGTTTATTATTAATTCACACATTCTCTCAATAATTCCGAGAAGCAGTTTCCATGAATCTCTTTTTACTAAGAAAATAATTAGCTTAGAGAGGTTAGTAAAATTCCCAAAGACAAAGCATTGCTGCCAAGGAATTTCATGGTCTACTTTCAAGTATCTCCAAAGAGTAAGCACTCACCTTTTTAGTGATGTATGCTTTATGAAAAATCATAGAATAAATGTGCTGGAGCATTCTTGAACTTGAATTTCATTTTATGTGATGGCAACATGTCTACCATAACTCAATTATCAAATTTATAATTCTCAATGGTATTTAAGACTTAACAAGTGAGATGCTTTCCACTTATCTGTGAAATATTTTAAATTATAACTTTTTATGGGTTTCCTCACTTTAACATGCTTGGCATAAAACTGGTAAAATATATGTCAACATGCACAAACAAAATTACATCATCAAAGCTCTATCAATAAGTGTATCCAAGCATTTGGGATTTCTTCAAAAATAATTTGTTAACATGGAAACTCAAATCCTTATGCATATGTCATTATTGCCTTCATAAAAGATGCCACAGCTAATGGCAAGTTAGAAAGTCAGAGCTATAAAGTATTTACTTCATTGCATAATTTACCAATATGTTTATATTAAATATAAGTGTTGACATATACAATAATGCATTTATATAATGATTTACAAAGTAATTTTCACATGTAAATATATTTTATGTTCCCTGAAATGAAATATTGATAGCATTTTTCTTTTGAACTAAAAGTCTAAAGTAGATAAAATTATAAGAATTCATTGTCTAAATATCAAAGTTATGCAGAATGTGTGTGTTGCTTTTTATTGCTTTATTTATCCTGTATTCTCAGTATGATTAGAATAATTGTTACTATTTAAGTAACCATCAGAAATTTCCCTAGGAAAAACACTGATTAAAGTGAAGCCAGAATAAAAAATTTCAGATACTCAAATCTTTATGAACTACCCTCATTATGTATCATAGTTAAGTACCAGTTCAAAGGCCTTTGGGGTTTATAATCATTATCATTCCTCTTTTAGACATGCCATTTTATCTATACTGACTAGAAAGTAGAAACTATTTGACTTAATATTTCATATAGAGGACAAATTAGTATGTCCCTTAAAATGAGGTTAATATTAGAAGATGGACCAAAGGTAGTCTATCTCTTCCTCTCCTTTCTGTTACATAAACATACAATGGCCCATTGTTTCTGGAGGTTAGAGGGTTTAAACTTAGAAACAAAAATTATATTTCACAATAATTACTAGCAGTCTTTCAGTCACTTCCCTTTTAAGAATTCAGCTATCTGCAGGATATACTTTTCTTCATTTAGACAGAGTGGATTAGATTATTTTCATCTTAGATACTCTATTTGAAATAGTGATCTAATAATTGGGAGCTTCTTCAATCCCAGTAGACTTTTAAATAGATTTTTAAAGATATTGACTTATTTTGATTTATTGCCAATTTAAGGTCTCTTTTTTGAATATTTATTTATTTTGGGGAGACCACAAACAGGGGAAGGGTACAGAAAGGGGGACAGAGGATCTGAAGAGGGCTCTGCACTGACAGGTTGACAGCAGTGAGCCCGAGACAATGTGGGGCTGGAATTCACAAACAGCCAAAGTCAGACACTCAACCGACTGAACCACCCTGGTGCCCCACCAATTCAAGGTTTCTTACTGGTAACCATTCAGTGAGATATATTTCCATTTGAGAGGTTTTCAGATTTTGGAAATGTAATACACTTTGTATGATGATGATGCATACCACTCTCAGGATGGGCTCCAACAGCAGTTCCTAACTAAGCATATTTCATTTTTCAATAAAAATATTAATTATAAAGATAGAATGCAAATAATCATTTGCATTTGTTTTCATTTCAAATTGTTTTCACCAAAATAATTCCAGCAAGTCACATTTTGCAAAGAAAGGGTATTCTGAAAAACTTTTCTACTTTATAAAAGAAAATTGTAGAATTTAATATTGAAGATGACAGATTTTGCAATATATATGCATATTTCATATCTGGTCACAAAGTCTAAAGCTTAATTGCTTTTTAATGCAAAATAATACAATCTAAATAACTAAATTACCAGTCAAGACCCTACCACACACACACACACCCAACCCCTATTTCTAGGATTTCCAGTGTGCTCTTTCTCTGCAATACAAGAAAAATGCTAATTGACTGCCAAAAGAAAAGAAAAAAAAAGAAAAGAAAACTTCATTTTTCAAGAATTGCTCTTAGATCTACATTTCATCCCATTTTTCTTAATTGAATATGTGCCTCTGTCATAAAACAATTGAGTTTTGTTGTTATTGTTTCATTGGGTCTAGAATATTTTCGCATTCACTATTATTCATCTTCCTTTTTGCCCTATTTGGCAGTTAATATGAATTATGACTCGGAGTCCTACAAAGTTTATAGCCTCACCAAGCTTATTTAGTCAGTACATGGAAGAGAGATTTAGAAGTACAATAGAACTAAATGTCTTTTTGAGTCTTATGCTTTAGCAAAATACTACTAAGATATAAGAAGGTGTTGGGACACCTGGGTGGCTCAGTTGGTTGGGCATCCAACTTCAGCTCAGGTCATGATCTCAGAGTCCATGAGTTCCAGCCCCGCTCTGGCTCTGTGCTGACAGCTAGGAGCCTGGAGCCTGCTTCGGATTCTCTGTCTTCCTCTCTCTCTGCCCCTCACCCTCTCATGCTCTCTCTCTGTCTCAAAAATAAATAAAAACATTAAAAAATTTAAAAAGAAAAAAAGAAGGCGAGGTAACATGGATTAAAACCAAAAAATAATAAAAAGGAGATTGTAGAGTCATATCTGAGACTGAATTTAGATCTATCTCTTTGAGACTGTATAACATTGGGTACATTACTCATGTTCACTTAATCATACTCTATTCCTTCCTTTTGCTCTAAGCATTTTAACCACAACCTATTTTAAAATCTCTTTCACATGCTTTTATTATCTGTGGCTCATTTCCTTTTAATTTTCTCATTTCTTTTCACCTCTGAATTTATTTTGCTTCTGTTGGTTTCCTGATGTGCTTTGTCATTTTATCTGTGAGATCAGGGTTTTTTTTTTTTTATGTTTTTATGTTTATTTACTTTAGAGAGAGAGAGAGACAGAGTGTGAGCAGGTGAGGGTCAGAGAGACAGGGAGACACAAAATTGAAGCAGGCTCCAGGCTCTGAGCTATCAGCACAGCTTGAACCCATGAACCCTGAGATCATGACCTGAGCCTAAGTTGGACACTTAACCGACTGAGCCACTCAGGCAACCCTTTGTGAGATCAGTTTTAATGGAAGCTGCTCTCTGTTCAAGAAATCAGCCCCTCCATAAGACGTCACTGCAAATCAGTAGTTAGAAAAATAAATGATAGGCTGTTAAAGTTTTAAGGGAAAGAAATTGAAATCCCTACTTACATTAAACCATTCAAATTCCTTCAAGTAGCTTTTTAAAATTTTGCTGTTAGGCTACAAAGCCTACTTCTTCTTATGTTGTGGCTGCCCTTAAATCTTCTTCACCTTGCTAAAATTCCATAACATTATTTCTTCTTTGCTAACCCCTAAGCAATTTTAGAAAGCATTCTAGGTTGTACCTATACACATAAGAAAACCTCCAAATATAATATTTACTTATGAGAAATGTGAAAGAACATTACCAAGTTACTGGCGTGTAAGCATGTTTGCCCTTTTCTTATGCAATGCATTTTTAATTAAATAGTAAAATTTATATTAAATTTGGTATCTGGGGAGTTTTTTTTTCTACAACATTTTCTTAGGAATCAACTATATGTCATGAGATGTAAACGTGTTAGTATACAGAAGTTTATATTAATTTTGCTAGAGCCTAAGAGTGTCATGAGTTCTAGATCTCTCTTTTTCTCTCTTTCATTTTTGAGTTGTTTTGTGTTTTAATTTTGAGTGTGAGTTTCTGTGGTGGCAAGTGATAATCAGGGTCCAAAACCTTTTCAAGGAGCAAGATTTTTTCTTTTTTCTTTTCTCTCCTTCCTTCCTTCCTTCCTTCCTTCCTTCCTTCCTTCCTTCCTTCCTTCCCTCTTTCCTTCCTCCTTTCCTTCCTTCCTTCCTTCCTTCCTCCTTCTTCCTTCCTTCCTTCCTTCCTTCCTTCCTTCCTTCCTTCCTTCCTTCTTTCCTTCCTTTCTTCCTCCTTTCCTTCCTTCCTTCCTCCTTACTCCTTCTTCCTTCCTTCTTTCTTTTTTTCTTTCTTCTCTTTTTTTCCTCTTTACTGTGAAATAAAATCCAGTTTACAAAAAATTTTTGCAAAGCAGCACAAACAATACTTTTTTCCTCTTAATTTCAGACAAAGTTGCCAACATGGTGCTACATCATTTTAAATAATGCTTTAGTGTGTATTTCCTAAGCACCAGGAAATTATACTACCTGATTACAATATAACAACCAAAACCAATAAATTCATATTGATACAATAAAGCTAAGAAATTTTCACAAAATACTTCATTAATGTCTTTATAACAAAAATATCCAGGCCAGAATCATTTTTGTATTTAGTTTTCATGTCCTGGAGTATTGTTCAATATGGAATAGTAGCTCACTTTTGTTTGTTTGTTTGTTTGTTTGTCTGTTGTCTTTCATGATTTCGACCTTTTTAATGGTTATAGTCCATTTGTAGAATATCTTCCAATGTGGGCCTGATATTTCCTCACAATTACATACACTTATGCACTTTTGGCAGTAACATCACAAAATGATGCTCTATTCTTCTCATTGCATCCTTTAAAGTAACATGGAATTGTAGATTTGTTTTTATCCTATTATTGTTACTTGTGATGATTTACTTTGACTAATTTGTATACATAGTTCAAATAAAAAATACATTACAAAGGTTTCTTTTGAAATGTTTAACTTACATTTGACATAGGAAGAAATCTTTGCAGCAAATATCATCCCTTGTTGTTCAACGGGCTTTGCTCCCAATCTCTTTTTTTTTTTTCCTATTTACAATAACCCCAGATTCTTCTGCTAATGCAGGAAAGGTTTGTGATGGATCTAACCCACTTATGGTAATACAGCTATCTAGGTATGAATATGTGATTTGATTCTGTCCAGTGAAAAGTAAGAAAGGTCTTGGCAAGTATTTTGGGAAAGTTTTTCTTCCCTGATAGAAGAAAAGGAACACAGCATTCTGATGTTTTCCCTGTCTTTTGTTTTATTTTTGCCTGAAATGCCTACATATTTTGGTTTGAAGTGCAGGCAGACATCTTGAAAACTTAACCAGGGAAGTGATTAAATATGGTGGAGCAGAAACACAGAAAGAACTTGAGAACTTCCTGAAATCATTAAGCCTTCAAAACCACCCATCATAGCTCTAAACTTTTTTTACATGACACAAACACTCTAAAACTATTCACAAATAATTATTGAAAATTTTAACATAAGCTAATCCACTTAAAATTGAATTTTCACAGTATGTGACACATACTACTTAATCAATATATGCTAGCTGTTTTGTTATTGATATTCAAGCCTATGAGTTATCATAACATTAAATAGCTTAAAAGACTAATATGGCATAGAAACATCACAGAAGAATTGAAATGCATGAAAATATACTTGCACTTAAGGATCCCACATTTTAATAAATATTGATTGGGACACTAAAACAAATTATGAATGGTTTCCTTTCTGCCACCCATACTTCAGTTTGAGGCCACGGTTTCTGTTGGTATTACCTGTTGTTGGTTCATAGGTCCCTGAACATCATATTTTGCCCAAAGCCTTTTCTCATAGAACCATGACATTGCTCAATTATACAACAAGATGAAAATTCCTGTGTTTACACTTCCTGAATTTGTCATAGAGTGGGTTGTTAATTTCAATATACATATCACATTTACTTTAATTTTAAAAATTGTACATCTGAACTCAACACATCAAAGAAATTAAATGTACTCCCAAGTCTCCCTTAGTGGGGGTTTTCCAGTGTACTTACCATATCCCCTTGACTTCTAACAGTGTATATTAGTTTTAACTGTTTTTGCATTAGATATAAACAGAATTGCAGAATTTGTATTTGTTTATCTCTGACTTCTCTCAATATCCTGTTTGTGAAAATCATCCATATGGTTGCATGCAGTTGCTAGTTAATTTATTCTCATTACTGTCACAATGCATTTTATACCTGTATGTAAAATGTATTCATTCTACTCTTGATGGATATTTAGGTATTTTTATATATTACAAATAATGTCATTACAAACATACTAGTTCAACTCTTTTGGTCAACAGATGTCTGCATATATCTTGTATATATGAATATTCAATATATATTTATATACATATACATAGAATTGCTAGATTCTAACATACATTTATACATGTTACAGTTATTAGACCTTGCCAAGAACTTTCCTAAGTGGTTACCAATTTATTCTCCCACAAACTGTGTATGAGGGTTTTAGTATCCCAACATTCTGGCCAATATTTGATATTTACAGCCTCCCCCGCCCCCACACCCCATCTCCGCCATTACTGTTTGTTGTGTTGTTCTATGACACTGTGGTTGTAATATGCATTTCCCTAATGACAAAATATTAAAAGATTATGAAAATGACTTAGCAATTAGATAGTGAAAGTATGTCAAATACTTTATTTTTGTACTTAATTAATGAGGGAAGTTGATAGGGTGTTGAAACCAGTTCAAAGTTCATTTTAGCTGCTGGGAAGTCATGGCAATGTAGTAAAAGAGTGTTAGGATAATTTTTTTTTTTTTAGATACAAAATTAGTTGTTGTCCTTTAGAGCAATATATTGTAATCTTTAAATTTATCTTTTCCACCACAGAAATATTTTGTATCTTTCCTTGAAAATAAGCTACAAAATAAATCTGCCCTTACAAAATGTACAATAACCCAGTCAGCAGAAAATCAATTAAAGGTACAAGGTCAGAAATGCCCTATAGGAATAGCTAACAATCTTTTTGCTTATTTCCAAGCTTCAGATAACTTTTCTAACAGTCTCCCACTACTCTCTGCCCCCCCCCCATATTTTGTATGAGAAAGGATCCCATTGGCTAGAAAGGGAACAAAAGAGGCCTAATCGTTTCATTGTTCTAGAAATCTACTTCAAGGTCAAATTCCATTAAGAGTATTTGGCTATAGAATATACAGGGTTTATAGAATGTGTATATGATTTATGCCAATAAACCAAGTTTCTGAAAACTATGAAAGGAGCTATCAGACAATAAAATAAGTCATAAAATATGCTTTTAGGATATATAAATACTAAATTCAAAATGTTCCAGCTTGCTAGGAGACCGGACCTTAAATTAACACTAAAATATTACGAAAATTGATGACTATGTTGCCATTTAAATTGTATGGGGTACATGGTACAATGTGAAGGGGCGGTTCACACCTATTCTAAATAGACTGAGTGGTTACAATGTTAAAAGTCATATTTTATTATATTGTGAGCTTAGATGTGATGACTTTTATCAGATCCTTTTTTTATAGGTAAGTTACATTTCCCTGTCAGTCAAATGAGAATTGGTTTATTTAAAAAGAGAGAGACAGAGAGAGAAGAAAGAAGGTGTGGGACATTAGTGGATTTGTGCAAATTTAATTTGGTTCCATTCCTGTGTCAGTTGGGGGAACTCAAGGACCAGATCTCACTTTACATAGATTTTTCTTCTCTATGTGACTTTTTAATTGTTTTTTAATCTGAGATTGTTTTCTTAACTTATTAAATATTTTTATCCTTGGTAGGGAGTGCCATCTCCAGTATGTTTTAGTCATATATTCATGTTTTCATGCTTCCGTATTCTTCATTCATGTATTGGTATTTATTCAAAAAATATTTATTAGGGACAGGAACTAAGATAGGGTAAGTAGGAAGAAATCATAAGGTTATTAAAAGAACATAAAGTAAATATATTTAAAATTAGACTATGAGAAAATGTCCCAATTCTTTATGGGCATCCTCATGCATCAGCTCTATTTTGGGCTTTTGACATCCTAAATGGCTATCTTTCATGAATGTGAGATCATCCAAGTGTTGGCCATGGGACCAAAAGGGAGTAGTGGACCCATCTATTTTCCACAAAATAATTTTCCCCAATTTTTTCTTTCTAATTACAACATTGCTCTCCTCTCACCAGCTATGAGATTTCTCAACTGCACACAATATTAATGCTTTATTGTATTCTTTAAAGTCCTTAATATAGTCACTTATTTTGTCAGCTTACCACAGAGAGCATATTTGTGAATATTCTTGTCATGCATTTATTGTCATATTCCCTGTCAAAAGAATTCGACAACATCCTAGTTGCCCATATACTAGAGATTTCAGGAATTTTATGGGGAAACTGTGCCTATAATTTTGCTTCAGCTAATTTGTATTGGGCCATGGGAGCAGTCATACTTAAATCTTGAATTTTGGAGTGACAGCAACATCAATAGGGTTTGAATCAGTGTAAGCATAGGTCTTAGCCTGATAATTCTTCTAGATTTCATTACTTGGGTTTCTTAATATCACATTTAAATATAGACCTTCACCAGTCACTGACAATAATTATATATTCGAGAACAGATACTGTAAGAAACTCAAAGTCAGGATTTTATGACCTCAGCATCAAATCATTCTTGGCATTACTTTGTCTTAGTACATTGGTTTTAGTAATTAAGCTCTTTCTTTGACATCTTTAATCAAACCCCTTCCTATATATAATAGTTGAATACCTGTGTTTTCATCTATGAATGAATCCATTCCAGTTTTCTTGCACATTATTCTACTTCCTTCTAGTCTAAGTTGCTATTTTGTTTTTTGTTTGTTTATGACTGTGTTTTATTTTATTTTTTTCATCATGATGAATTGTGTTCTTTAATCTCCATTCCTCTACCTGCCTCCTCTATGGTTAACCATTAGTTTGCTCTCTATAGTTAAGATTCTATTTCTTGGTTTGTCTCTTTCTTTTTCCTTTGCTTATTTGTTTTGTTTCTTAAATTCCACATATGAGTGAGATCATATGGTACTTGTCTTTCTCTGACTAGCTTATTTTGGTTAGCATTATATATATATATTATATAATATATATATTATATATATATATTATATAATATATATATTCAATATATATATAATATATATATAATATAATATATATTATATTATATATATATATCCTCTTCTTTATCCATTTAACTATTGATGGACACTTGGACTGCTTCCATATTTTGGCTATTGTAGAGAATGCTGCTATAAACATATTGGTGCATGTATCCCTTTGAATTAGAGTTTTGGATTTTTTGGACAAATACCCAGTAGTGTGATGACTGGATCTTGGATAGTTCTATTTTTAATTTTTTGAGGAACTTCCGTACTGTTTTCCAGAGCTGCTATACCAGTTTTCATTCCCACCAACACTGCATGATACTTCCTATTTCTCCACATCTTCACCAGCAATTGTTGTTTCTTGAGTTTTTTATTTTAGCCATTCAAACAGTTATAAGGTGATATCTCATTATAATTTTGATTTGCATTTCCCTGATGATGAATGATGTTGATCAACTTTTTTGAAAAATAATGTTTATTTATTTTTGAGAGAGAGAGAGAGAGAGATAGCATGATCATAAGAGGGGCAGAGGGACAGAACCCAGTGCAGGGCTTGATCTCACAGGTAGTAAGATCATGACCTGAGCTGAAATCAAGAGTCAGACGCTCAAGCAACTGAGCCACAGAAGCCCCTCCAAAAGTAATCAATTATTTCAAGGCTCATCTCATAATATTTGGTTAGATTATGACATGTATGGGTCCAATAAAAGTGTTAATTAATTATAGAAACTTCTTTGATCATGCAATGTGGGGACAGATAACTAGCTTTCATGTGAAAATTTTCATAAGAAATCTAGATTGCACTTTTTTTAAGTTTTATTTTTCATATTTGAGAGAGAGACATAGACAGAGCATGAGCAGGGGAGGGACAGAGGGATGGAGACAGAATCTGAAGCAGACTCCAGTCTGAGCTATTAGCTCAGAGCTGGTCGCAGGGCTCAAATCCAGGAGCAGTGAGACCATGATCTGAGCTGAAGTCGGACGCCTAACCCAAGAGCCCCTAGATTGCACTTCTAAAAGGCTATGTTATTTATTCTTGTATATTACAGCTAAAAAACAAAACCCACACATACAAAACATTCTCTTTACCTGTTCTTAGCCACAGTATCTTTAAATTCTGATAAACTGCACTCTTTTTGAGGCCCTCAAAATTTGTAAGGTTTATAAACTTCCTAACTTGTGAAACTGAGGTCCTGAATAAAACAATAAAAACACTGGCAATAACATTCCAAATAAATAAAAAGAATTGGATTTTTATTTTGAAAAATGAATGAGTAAACTAATAAGTCAGTTTAGTTTTATACATTTAATTCTTAATTCTCTGGATTTTTTGTCTCTGCTTCTAAACTAAAAAACCTAAAATCCTGAGAAAGACCACTTGCACAGACAAAAGTTGTATGAGCAACAGCTTGGTAACCTGCACAAAGGACTATATTCTCTGAAGTAAAAGTATTTCAAAGTAGTTGATGCAAAGTACTCTGTGCTTTCCACAGAGCTCTGGGACTGTGAAGACAGCTTCTAAACTATAGCAGGGAATTTATAAAGAATATATAGTAAACAAACCTGTTTGAGAGTTAAGATTGAATGGTTGTGGTTAATTTATTTCAATAACTATATAAAAATGAAAGAATGTAAAATTATTTTTGAATTACAATGCATAACTATCTCAAAAGGATGTGATCCATGCTTGCTCAATGGTAAGAACATAGTATGTACATGGAAGGCATGGGAGGTATCCAGTGCTCTCCCAGAAAGCATACAATTTCTGACGTATTTTTATTAGTAACATTTAACCTTAAAAGCTTAAATTAGTAAAGGCTGATTGTGTCTTTTGACTTTACAATTCTTCCCATGCAGGTTCTACAATAATGAAGTAATATATGCTCAATACATATGGATCATTTCTATCATCTTATATATGTGTGTGTGTGTGTGTGTACACACACACACACACACATATATATGTATATATATATATATATATATATATATATATATATATATACATACATATGGAGAACAAATCTTTGTGACTTACAGAACTTTGGGGAAATCTTAAAGGTGGTTCGTGATGCAATTTTTTTCTACATATAGTATCATATATTGGAAATACAGATGCAAGAGTTTTGAGGGGAAGTGTCATCACTTGTTTAAGAATCATGAGTGCATAGGAAACAACTTGATTCCAAACTGACAATTTATGTAAAATAAAAGAGAAAGACAATACAAATGTTAGAGAACTTAGTTATTTGATAAGCAAAGAAACTTTATTCACTGTTTTTTTTTTGCTTTTGTAAATAATTAAGGGAATTGTAAAGTCACCATAGGCAGACAAAATTATTCTTCTGGTGAGATGTAGAATCTCTGCCATCTGGACAGGTTACATATAAATGCTACATAAAGTGTTACCTTTTACTTCCCCCTAATTAAGAGCTCTGGAACAAATACAACCTTTTTATAAAGAGAAAGTTAAATTCTCATTTTGCACTAATACAGTATTTGATAGGAAAGTTATCATGAGGTCTTTTTTTGTTCTTGCACTTTTATAATAAGCTTAGCAAAAGTAGTGAACTTTGCCAAAAAGTTACAATTAGTGATAACATCTTTACAAACTCAGGTATTAGGAAATAAGGTGCAAAAAGAATTCACTGCCCTTAATATTCCACGAATTTCTGCCATCTCTCAAATTTTGTCTTTCATTATACTTTCAAATTCAGGAACAAACCGATTTTTATAGCAAACTTGCTTTTTTTTTTTCTTAAAAAGAAATTCACCCCATTACCTTGCATATATGGTGATATTTTCCCACCAGTATTGCTTCTAGGTAAGCTCAACCACCATATTTATTATAACTTCTAAGCAAGAAAATAGCTTCATTTCATAAACGGAGACTTATAAAATTTAGAACTATTTTCCACGCACATATTAACAAACTAGCAAAATTTATGAATAATCATAACAGCCCTTCTACATTCTGTAAGTGAAAAAATAAACATGTCCATTTCTGTAAACCAGTAATGTAGTCATTATATACAATATACATTATATACAATTATATACATATACAATATATACAATATACAATATACATTATACAATATACAATTACAATACACATTATATACAATATACAATATTATACAATATACATTATATACAATATTGTATATATACATATTGTATATACAATATTGTATATAATGTATATTATACAATATACATTATATACAATATACAATATACAATATACATTATATACATTATATACAATATATATAGGTATATACATGCAATATATATATATACATATATATACATATATATATATAATCCATACATATATTATTCAATTTGGTTGAGCACAATTTTATACTTTTCATAATTTTAAGTAATATACAAGAGTAAAGATCAATATTTTGATCAAGAAACTGGTTTAGGAAGCTAAGAAATTTAGAGGAACCCGGGTGGCTCAGTTGGTTTGGCTTCCAACTCTTGATTTCAGCTCAGGTCATGCCTTCACAGCCATGAGACTGAGCCCTGCACTGGGCTCTGTGCTGGGCATGGAACCTGCTTAAGATTCTCTTTCTCCCTTCCCCTTTGCCCCTCCCCCACTTGTGTGTGCACTCTCTCTGGGTCTCTCTCTCTGTTAAAAAAAAAAAAAAGTAAAGACAAAAATGCAAAGTTCTAGATATCAAAGAACTATTCTAATTGGTCACAAAACATTTTCTTGATTCTGTTTACTAACAGGCAAAGAAACAAACAAGGCTAAAAACTAGATTTTCTGTCATCTCTTACTTGGTAGGATATATATCTCTATCATTCACCTGATAGAATTCCCCAAATTATCAGACTAAAAAACAAATTCTAAAATATGCCACTATTGGTAAATGACTTGTTGGCCATGAGCGAAATAGCAGCAAAAAGCAAAACAGAAAATTAGTAGGAGTAGGAAGGGAAGGGAGAAACAAAGAGTTAGGAAAATGAAAATTCTGTCATTTCTTGAATTTTCTTTTGGAAGACAAGGAAGAAAAGATATGCATGAGCTTAAGTGGCCTGTGAGGTGAAATACGTATGCAATACAAATTTCTTGGCCCTATCAGATAAATAAACTAGGACAACTTAATGGGACACCTAAAGCTATAAATATAAAATAAACATGAGTCAAAAGTTTTATTCATTTAATTTGGTTTAATAAAGGAACAGATAAGATATAAACCAGTTCAAGTGCATTGAAAGAACTGGATATTTATAAACAATTTAATGAATGCATATGCTTGGTTGATAAAACTAGTTCAAGTCCAAGAGGACAATAAATAATCTTTTGGATTATCTTCCCTAATGGCAGATAATATTTCAATTTTTTCCAGTTAAAAATTTATGTTAGCTTCTGATCCTATAGTGTAAAATAGCTTAGCAAATATCAAATCCATTACAATTGCAAACAGTACTGCACCACAAGAAGATCCAATATTCTCTTTGTTTTATTTCCAAATTTCAGGTAATTTTTTAGACAATCTTTTTATTAAACTATTGGCTATTTATCTTCCATGAGAAAGTATCCAAATTTTTTGTCCATTATATTTCTGTTACATTTCCTATATTTTATATTAGTTTATAAAATAAATATATGTAAAATGTATATATATATATATTTATATTTATATATATTTATTGTTTTTGTTCCTTTTTGTTGATCTTTTTATCATTACTACAATACTCGGCATTCTTGTCATTTTCACAAGGTTTCACTTTAGTTTCTTGTATGTATAGATTAACAGCAGGGTACTTGGATGATTTATAGAAGACTAAATAAGAGACAAAGGGAATATTTCTTAATCCAGTTAACCCAACAAAGCAGTGTTAACATAAGAGTTCAGATTTGTATTTAACATACGAGTCTTGTTTGAATACTCTAACAGTATCTTGAATAGTTTTATTCTGAATTTTTATAATGTTAATTACACAGAAGGGAAAACTATAAATTTTATAAGCTATTGTGATTTTAAATTCAATTCACATCAAGAACTGAGAAATAAAAAGTCCCAACTCATGTTTATAGGTCAGAACTTCATATAATTCTACAATTAAAATTCAATTTTTATCTTACTGATTACAGGAATATATTTAATGTCCTTTTCTCATAGCAGTACCCAAAAAGAGATGTTGGGGATATTATAAAACACATTTTTAAATGCCACACTTTGAGGAGAATAAAAATAATTAGATGATGGGAAATTATGCAAATGTTTTCTCAATACATTTTTAGTGTTAAATACTACAAACAATGACAAATGTTGCTTGCTACTGTTCTAGAAAAATTAAGGATCCTGGGGTGCCTGGGTGGCTCAGCCGGTTAAGCGTCTGACTTCGGCTTAGGTCATGATCTCACAGTTCGTGAGTTCAAACCCCACTTCGGGCTCTGTGCTTGTCAGCACAGCTCAGAGCCTGGAGCCTGCTTCAGATTCTGTGTCTCCTTCTCTCTCTCTGCCTCTCCCCCACTCGCACTCTGTCTCTCTCTCTCTCTCAAAAATAAATAAGCATTTAAAAAAATTAAAAAAAAAAGAAAAATTAAGGATCCAAGTAATCATAATAATATGAAAATAATTGGGTCAAGAAATACATATGAAAAAGTCAAGTAAAATTTTTAGAGCATAGAACATGATAAGAGAAGATCTTATTTGGTCTGTTGTCCGGTCTAGAAACATATCTTCTAAGATATCTGAAAATAATGAGAGTGTTCTAAATTCAAAGAGAACTTTATAGTTTTTGATGCAATTTTACCTTTATTTTCTATTTATTTTTGCCTTTACTAACATTCTAAAACCTTTAATTTGCATTTAAATTAGAATAACCTTTTGAACCAAATGAGATGCTATGATAAGAACTGCCTCATCTGAGGGTATCAATGATATTGTCTGATCAGGTAATTTCACTTGTTAACTTCTGGTAAATAATCTACACTTGAACTTCTTTATTATTCACCACCATCAAATATTATCAGGTTATAACTCTGGTAACAAGAATGAGAAACTAGAAGTTAGGCATATGATTTTTTTTGTGTATATTCATAATGCAATACCATATAATAATTAAGAGCATCACAAATATGTGCATGAGACAAAAATAAGTAAAGTCACACATAAACTTTATTTCTATAATTCAATATACTCAAATATCTTAGAGATGACTGGTTGCCAGATAATATGTATCCATATTACATTCATAGCAGTCTTCCTTATAGAATCTGTAAAATGCCAATGAACTTTTTCATTCAAAATATTTATTGTCAATATTATAAACAATTTGGAAATACTATATAATGAGAAAAAAAGAAATAAAATAAAAATCTCCTTTTTTAAAGAAGTTATCTATTATATATGCACACACGTACACATGTTAAAATTTGAGATCATGTGTCAATATTTATAAGAATGGAAAATGCAATTTATAATCCAGGAGATGGAGGTTGTCTTAGTTTGGGTTTTATAAAGAAAATATAATTTGACCTAAGGCTTGTTACTCTAATTGGAATTTTGTGTGTAGAAATTCAGAGATGACATTTGATTAGGGGAAACTAGTTAAAACAAAGATGAAAAGTTTGATAGCAAGTTAAGATATTTAGGTAGTATTGAGAAAAGGTAATCAATCCTTGCTTTTCAACCTTTCAAAATCAATATAATCTAACTTATGTGTATTGAGAATAAATATAATTGTGTTTAAGAGTACAGGATTTAGAAATTTTGTCTGGGTTGAAATCTATCTTAACCAATTACTATTTTGTTGTTTATATTTAAGCAAACAATTTGGCCTCTTTGTTCCCTAATTTTCTCAGATGTAAATGGCACCAATGTTAATATTTATATCATAACTTGTTGTGAGGATTAAATTCATTAATATAGGTAAATCATTTTGAATAATACATGGCACAGAGTAAGTGCTGCATGTTTGATTACTGTTATGTTTGTATTACTGTTGTTATTTTTTATCAATACTATTTTACAAGAGAGAAATTATTTACATATCTATAAGTCAAATTAGTAAATAGACATTATTATTGTGGGAAAAATACATAACATACTCATGACTTTAAATTATTAATAAGAATACTTTAAATAAGAAATCCGGGGTTTGTTATATAATTATTCTTGTGTGTTCACAGTATGGTTAGATACCTCTACTATCTGCTTGATTAGAACACTATTCTACCAACTGTTAACTTTATGCCACATTATCATAATTTCTTATTTAAGAATGTGTCTTCACCAATAGAGGTTGTGAAGTAAAGCATTACTTCTGCTCATTTTTTGTGTCACCAGATATAATTACAGTACTTAGGTAATGGCAATTCTCAAAAATTATTTATTAGTTGGCTTACCTGAGAATTTTACTTTCTGCCTATAGCCTTTTGTTGTGTGTAAAATGAAAGTGTGTCCATTTGTATGTGTCATTCAGTGGATGAGAAAGGCTTTGATGAAGCCATCATTTACCAAAGATTTTTGCTACTTAAGTTAGAAAATGCTGCTATGATCTTGCAAATTCTCATTTTATGTGATCTGAGACCTATGCTATCTGATGCTGGCTCAGTAACCTACAAAAGTCCACAAAAGGATCTACAGAGAATTTGTGCGTGCAGGCTGGCTAAATGATCTACACATATGTAAAGTGTTACTTTGATCAAATGAAATGTTATCCAGTAATGATAAGATATAGATTTTCACAAAGATAGAATGGAACATAGTTAATACATAAAATATGTGGAATATATCCAGAACCGTTAACTGTCATAGAGAAATAAAAGGATGAATAGTCTCTGTCTTGAAGAAATGTTTAACTGGTTAATAAAAATGCATATATAATGCACTCATAAATGCATAAGTGTTTTTATTGTATTGACATGAAACACAAAGATATAGTTTTTAACAAGAAAAACAAATTCCACATATAAGTGAAATCCTATGGTATTTGTCTTCCTCAGTTTGACTTATTTCATTTAGCATAATACCCTCTATACCCATCTATATTGTTACAAATGGCAAAATTTCA
The DNA here is from genome assembly GCF_018350175.1 of Felis catus. Taxonomy (NCBI): domain Eukaryota; kingdom Metazoa; phylum Chordata; class Mammalia; order Carnivora; family Felidae; genus Felis; species Felis catus. The sequence continues at coordinate 35,873,111 of NC_058377.1, forward strand.
TTCTTTATTATGGTTGAGTAATTCCATTGTGTATATATATCACATATTATTTATTGATTCATCTATCAAAGGCCACTTAGGTTCCTTCCATATTTTGGGTATTTTAAATAATGCTGCAATGAACACAGGGTGCATTTCCCTTTTGAATTTGTGTTTTAGAAAGACACTTATATAAGGTTCAAATTATCTTGTTTAATTAAATCTCAAAACTACTTGAAGGGACCTTAACCTGTTTTATTAGATCTCTATGATAACTGCACATTTATAAAAACAGATTATCAGGGTGCCTGGGTGGCTCAGTCAGTTAAGCCTCCAACTTCAGTTTAGGTCATAATCTCAGTTCATGAGTTTGAGTCCTGCGTGGGGCTCTGTGCTGACAGCTTGGAGCCTGGAGCCTCCTTCGGATTCTATGTCTCCCTTTCTCTCTGCTGCTCTCCTGATCGCTCTCTCTCTCTCTCTCTCAGATAAATTTCTCTCTCAGAAATAAATAAACATTTAAAAAAGAAAGATTATCAAATAGCTACATAAAATGAGATTGCAAGAGAACCTCAATTTTATAACTGTGAGATCATGACCTGAGCCAAAATCAAGAGTTGGGTGCTTAATCGACGGAGCCAACCAAGCACCCTTTCATCTTTTTCTTTAGAGATTTCATTTTTAAGTAACCTCTATACCCAATGTGGGTCTCAAACTGATGACCCCAAGATCAAGAGTCACACGCTTTACCAACTGAGGCTGCCATGCACCCCAATCATTTACAGCTTTTAAACATTTAATGGTTTTTAACAACTTTCTTTACATGTATTGCTTCACATAAATTGTAGGCTGCTCTGTGTAATGCAACATTGGATAATTTAAATTAAACTATTCATTAAACTTAAGGCCTTTTCAAAAAGGAAAAACGAAAGACATAATATACTTTTATTAACTAAGGTACAGAGGGCAAAAACAACATATATAGAAATGCTGACATTTTGATGTCCAATTGTTCGGCCTTTTTAGAAAGGAACATACCACATATAAAGTGATTATATTATTTTGGACTGGTAAATATTATAATATGTATAGTACATATATTACACATATACATATGTATAATATATACATATAATACACATATAATATGCATATTACATATATATTACATATATATACACATATATATTACATATATACATATATATATATTCTAAAAGAAGAGATGAAGTCTTGTTTTCTGGGTCCAGAATTTTTTCATGTTACATTTCAAAGATAAGTTTTGAACATGAACAAGAAATACAAATTTACTACTAAATCTTAACATAACTGATTATTTCAGAGGTCAGATTAGAGATATTGTTTTTCTGATAATTGCAAATGAGTTAAGAGACAAAAAAGAATTAATTCATCAGTGTCATAGCTAACTACAGAATTAATATTTGAAAGGATCGGGTTTTGTTTTTGAGGACAAAAATGAATAAGCTATTTAAAAAATAATGATATAACTTCCAACTAGATGTGGTAATTTGAGCATAGGCATTGAGTCCATTTCTCTAACTTCCCACTAATATAACTAAGTGAATATACAAACAAGAAAAGGAGTCAAACAACCTACAGTGATATTTATTCACATACGTTACATTGAAATCACACAGTATGATGTAAATAAAGAGAATGGGCCATTGAATCAGGCCCACTTTGGTAAGGGTCTGGATCTCCAACTGAATAGAAGAGTAAACTCAGTTTAGTTATATGATAAATTTGTGTTTGATTCTGCATCAGTAGAATTCATTTTAAAATTTTGAAATAAAATTTAGAATAAAGTGTGCACAAATAATTTTAGGAAGTACTATATAAAACTTTGCCAATATAAACTTCAAATCAGTAAAATGGTAATTTTTCTGTTTAAGATATAAACTGCCAAAATTATTTGAGTAAAATGAACATTCCAAATATGTAGAAGTACTTCAAAAATTTATCAGGAAATTATCTTCTCTTGCCCTGAATGTAAAGGATTCATGAACTTTAATAAACCTATTTTCTTTTCTTTTTTATAATGAAAATATTAAATATGCAAATATGAAACAACACTCTACTGCACAATGAGCAAAATAAGAGGTCAAGCAACAAACCAAAATATGTCTCAAAACAAAAGAAAAATAAAGCACAATATTCCAAAATTTATGGGATGCAGTGAAAGCATATGTTAGAGTGAGATTTATGCTATCACTGTTTGAACTAAGAAAAAATATTCAAAAAAACAACTTTATACCACAAGGTACTAGAAGAAGAAACTTAAGCAAAATTTAGTAGAGGAAGGAAATAAAAAAGAATAATCAGAAATAACTAAAATAGAGATTAGAATAAGAGTAACATGACACTGAAAGTAATTATCCGTTAAAAAAATACACAGGGGCTCCTGAGTGGCTCAGCCAGTTAGGCATTTGACTTCGGCTCAGGTCATGACCTCACAGTTCATGAGTTTGAGTCCTGCATCAGGCTCTGTGCTGACAGCTTGGAGCCTGGAGCCTGGAGCCTGGAGCCTGCTTTGGCTTTTGTGTCTCCTACTCTTTCTGCTCCTCCCTCACTCGTGCTCTGTCTCTCTCTCTCTCTTAAAATATGAATAAAATTCAAACTTTTTTTTGAAAATACACAAAACTGACACTGCTTCAACTATATGAGGTAAGAAAAAAAAAGAGAGGATTCAACAATCAACATATATACATATATGCAACAACAATCAACATACATGTATATATAATATTTATATATCATATATTTAATATATAAAATAATAATTTAATTATTTAAAATATTAACAATTATATATATGTATACACATACATATATATATGTATACACATACATATATATATACATATATATATATGCTTTGCAGGTTTGGTTTAGTGGTTATGAACTCCTTTAGTATTTGCTTAACTGGAAAAGTCTTTATCTGTCCTTCTATTCTGAATGATAGCTTTGATGGATATATATTTTTGGCCACAGATTTTTCCCATTCAGCAATTTGAGCACGTCATACCATTCCCTTCTGACTTGTTGAAATGTTGAAAAATTTCCAGCTAGCCTATGGGATTTCCCTTGTAGGTTAAGGGCTTCTTTTTCTTTATGCTTTTAAGATTTTCTCTTTATCACTGTATTTTGCAAGATTAATTACTATATGTGTTGGTATTGGCCTGCTTTTGTTGATTTTGTTGGGAGTTCTCTGTGCTTCCTGGATCTGGATGTCTGTTTCCTTCCTCATCTTAGGAAGCTACTATGCTACTACTTATTGAAATAAATTTTCTCTCTCATCTCCTTTTCGGACTCCTATGTTACATTTGATGGAGTTACTGAGTTCCCTAAATCTATTCTTGTGTTGCATAATTCTTCTTTCCCTCCTTTGTTCAGCTTCATTATTGGCCATTGTTTTATCTTCTAGGTCACTAATTTGTTCCTCTGCTTTCTCCAGCCTGCTATTCATTGCATCACACCTGTTTCCAATCTTGTTTATTACATTCTTCAGCTCTGATTGATTCTATTTTACACTTTTATCTCTGTGGTAAGGGTGTCGCTGATGCCTTCTTTTATTTTCTCAACTCTTATGATTGTTGCTTTAAATTCTCTATCAGGCATGTTACTTTTATCTGTTGTGATTAGACCTCTGGCCATCACCTTATCTTGTTTTTTCATTTGAGATAAATTCTTCTGCTTTGGCATTTTGTCAAAGTCTCTGCCCTCTTCTCTGTGTTAAAAAGCCAGTCGTGTCTCCTGTTGCTGAAAGTAATGGCCTCATAAAGAAGAGGTCATGTAGTGTCCAGGGTCTGATGCTTCAGGGAGTGTCTCTGGTGTGTGCTACATGTGCTCTGCTGTTGCATTTTGGCTGCTCTATCCTTCAGGCCAGTCATCTGCAGAGGCTCTCCTTGCCTGCTGTGGGTAATGTTTGGACCCTGGCCTCAGTGTGGCAAGTTTTAACTAGGTGTGCTCTTGTCTGCTTATGAAATGAGACCTGACACCAACTCCACCAGAACTGAGGCCCTGTGGAACTCACCAGTCAAAATGTGGTGTGGACAGTGGTTTCTGCTAGTCTTCTGGGAGAGGGGCCTGCCACACTGGGACTGCTGCAAGCTTGACTGAGAAGGGCAGTCCTACTATAGTACAGTGGAGTGGGGCTTGGTGTCAGCAAGTTAGTTAAACAGTGTCAAAACTGAGCTGCTTTCTTCAAGTGTCTCTGTTTATTCTGAGGGGTAGAAGAGGGAAATGGCACCAGTCAACTCCTTTGTTTCCAAATATTAAAATCATAACTATGAAAGTGTTTAATTATAAACAACAGAGTAATTCAAACTAAAGTGCTGATGGTAATATGATTGTAGTATCAGCAACGTTGTGTATGAAAAAATTAATCCAGCTCTTAATGACATTAGCCTTGGCGGATCAACTAATGGTAGTAATTTGCAATATTCCTGCACGATAGTCATGTGTCTGGTGGGGATGAAGGTAACAGAATAGAGTTTTGTTATTGGAACATTCCTTCATATAATCCATTTCCCATGTGACAAATTTTATTTTATTTATTGTATTGTACTGATTGTGTTGTGTTGTATTGTATTGTATTATTTAATTTGAATATAGTTGACACACAATAGTACATTAGTTTCAGGTTTACAACTGAGTGATTTGGCAAGTTTTTACATTGTGCTATGTTTACTACAAATGTAGCTGCCATCTGTCCTGTTACATTGTTATTATAATACCATTGATGGTATTCCTTATGCTATGCCTTTTATTCCTGTGACTTATTCATTTCCTAACTAGAGGCCTATATCTCTCCTTTATTCATTCTTCCAAATTCTCATCCACCTTCCCTTAGCAACCATGAGTTTATTCACTGTATTTATACAACTGATTCTGTGTTTTATTTTTTCGTTTTTTTTTGTTTTGTTTTTTGTTTTTGTTTTGTTTTGTTTTGTTTTGTTTTGATTTTGGTTTTGGTTTTGGTTTTAAGATTCCACTCATAAGTGGAATACAATGGTATTTGTCTTTCACAGTCTGACTTTTTTCATTTAGCACAATACTTTCTACATTTATCCATATTGTCTCAAATAGCATGATCTTATCCTTTTTTATGTCTGATAGTATTCCATTGTCTATATATACCACATTGTCTATCCATTTGTTTATTGGAGTTAACTTGGGTTGCTTCTATGCTGCAATAAGCATAGGGGTGCATATGTCTTTTCAAATTAGTGTTTTCATTCTCATTGAGGAAATACTCAATAGTGGAATTATTGGATCACATGTATTTCCTTTTTTAATTTGTCTTTCAATCCTTAATTCTTTTATGTTTTTATTTTAATTCTACTTAACATACACTGTGCTTTTAGTCTCAGAGGTATATTTTAATTTTTTGAAAATCCTCCATACTGTATTCCACAATGGCTCTACTAATTTACATTCTCACCAACAGTACAAAGGCTTCCTTTTTCTCCACATCCTTACCAATGCTTGTTACTTCTTGTTTTGATTTTAAGGATTCTAACTGGTATAAGGTGGTATCTCATTGTGGCTTTGATTTGCATTTCCCTGATGATGAGTGATGCTGTGCCTTTTTTATGTATCTGTTGTCCATCTCTATGTCTTTAGAGAAATGTCTATTCAGGTCCCCTGCCTAATTTTTAATCATATATAGATATCGATATCAATATCAATATAGGTATAGATATAGGTATACATACAACTAAATGTATACATACATATATGTATATATATACATGTTACATACCTGTATATATTTAGTTGTATCAGTTCTTTATATACTTTGTATGTTAACCCTTTATCATATATATTATTTGCTAATATCCTTTCCCATTAAGTAGGTTGTGTTTTTGTTTTGTTGATGATTTCCTTTGCTGTTCAGAAGTTTTTTGATGTAGTCTCAATAGTTTATTATTGCTTTTGTTTCTTTTGCCTCAGGAGACATATCTAGAAAAAAATGTTGCTATGGATAATGTCAGAGAAATTACTGCCTCTGTTCTTTTCTAGGATTTTTATGGTTTCAGGTCTCACATTTAGGGCTTTAATGCATTTTGAATTTATTTTTGTGTAGGGTGTTAGAAAGTGGTCCAGTTACATTTTTAGTATGTAGTTCTTCAGTTTTCATAGCACCATTTACTCAAAAGACTGTATATATTCTTACCACCTTTGTCATAGATTAATTGGCCATATAATTGTGGATTTATTTCTGGGCTCTCTGTTATGTTCTATTGACTTATGTGTCTATTTTTTGTGCCAGCACCAAATTATTTTCATTACTACAGCTTTGCAATATGTCTTAAAATTTGATATTGTGATACCTTCATCTTTGTTCTTCATAGGATTGTTTTGGTTGTTCAAGGCCTTTACAGTTTCATACAAATTTTATTATTATTTATTCTAGTTATATGAAAATGCTATTGGTGTTTTGATAGGTATTGCATTGAATATGTAGATTGCTTAAAGAATGTGGACATTTTTAAGAATATTAATTCTTTCAACTCATGAGCATAGAATGTCAATTTCTTTGTGTCATCTTTAATATCTTTCATCAGTGTTGTAGTTTTTGGAGCACTGGTCTTTCATCTCTTTGATTAAGTTTATTTCTAAGTGCTTTATTAATTTTTGTGCAATTGTAAATGTTGTTAGTGGTTTTTTTTATTTCCGCTGTTTTGTTGTTGTGTATAGAAATGATATCAATTTCTCAATATTAGTTTTGTATTGTGCAATTTTACTGAATTCCTTTATTACTTATAGAAGTTTTTTGGTGGAGTCTTTAAGAGTTTATATGTGTAGTATTATATCATTTGAAAACTGTCATTTTAATTTTTTATTTATAAACGTGGATGCCTCTTTTTTATTTCTCTTGCCTGATTGCTGTGACTAGGGCTTCCAGTATTATGTTGAATAAAAGTGGTGAGAGTGGACATTTTTGTCTTGTTCCTGACATTAAAGCAAAAGCTTTTAGTTTTTCACCATTATATGATGTTAGCTGTGAATTTTTCACGTATGCCTTTAATTATGTTGAAGTGTGTTTCCTCTAATCTCACTTGTTGAGAAGTTTTTTCATGAATGGTTGTCGAAAATTTCCCTATGTTTTTTCTACACTTTTTGAGATGATCATATAATTTTTATCTTTGTTTTGCTGATGTGGTGTATGTTGATTTATTTGCAAATATTGAATCATTGTTGCATCCCTAACTACTCATTGTGAATCATCTTTTTAATGTGTTGCTTTATAAATTTTGCCAGTATTTTGTTGAGGATTTTTTTTAACCACCTGTAAGAGGAGAAAAATATTGTTTTCTTGTCTGTGAAGTAATGATGAAATTAGGGAATAGAAACACACCAAAAAAAAAAAAATGTGATTCCAAATTCCCAACTGGGAACCAGACTCCTTCAAAACAAAACAAAACAAAACAAAACATAATATACGCACAAAATGAATGGATATTAATTTTTTAATAAATATATTTTCATTTCTTATTTTGAGCTATCCTACTTATAGCTAACTTTTTAAGCAATCATTTATAAAGCACATTAAATATTTCCAAGCATTTTCCTTAGCTTTCTAAAAATATGATCTTCACAGAAAGCGTATGAAGTAGAAAGGAATTTTTATCATTTTGTTGCTGAGCAAACTATGGCTCTGAGAATTTTCACATCGGGTTTATAGCCCTACAATTGACGATGAAAAAGCAAGGACTTGAACTTGCCCCCTTCTCATGTTATCAATCTATTATACTTTTCATAATAGCTCACAGTTACATGAATGTTTGCTGATAACATTTGAGAGATGTAGGGCAATTCATATGAGTGTCTTACTGCTGGTATATCAGAATTCAAACTAAAGCCTACCTTTATTGCTACTTACATAGTACAATTGTACTGTGATGCCTTTTCCTCCTTACACTTATGTATTATTTTCTCTTAGGAACTGAAGCACTTTGCAGACATTATCTAATTAAATCTCAAAAATTTCTTTTTGAGGTGATATGGAGTGACTATTAATCATTTTTCCCTTCTATATTTATGTCTCTGTTAAGAGCTCCAGAGGCCTTAGTGAACTGATAGAATTAGCCGTCTTGAGTTTAAAGGGGAAAAAAGCTCATACCACTAGGGCAGGCTCCATTAAATTTATATAATAACAATACAAAGGGGAAATCTCGGGATTGAAATAATACAAACAATGAGTTTGGGCTCATACTGTGAGAGCTAATATGTGGAGACAAATTCACCATTATTGTTGGCTATGATAGAAGACTTATACTTTTTGCATCCTGTTTTCCTTTTAATTCAGATGAACAAATACAAAAATGCACACACAATCTCTTCAAATGTAGTGGACACAATGGAATCTTTTGACACATGAAAACTATAATATGATTTCTCTAGTAACTGAAATAAAGATTTTTTAATGCTTCATATTTAACTATCTTATTATTTTAAACAATTGAATGACAATCCTTTGTCTTGGGGATATTATTCCAAAAACCTAACTGGTTATTTAACAGCAAGCACTCTTTAATATCTAGCTTAGCATTTGATATCTTGATTATATCTATATATTATTTTGTTTGTTAGTGTTCTTGTTCTAATGCAGATATTCCAAGAAATTCACAGAAATCTATATTACTTCTCCATTACATTCTCTATTCCTCCTTTTTCTAAGTCATCTTCTATTTCCTATTATTAATTGATGTAAAAGTTCTTTAAGATTATTTTATGCATTAAACCTGAATGTATTTATCAACATATAAGATTTCAAGATATAACTGTATACTATAATACTTAATCATGAATTTATGGGGAATTATTTTCAGGCAAATAAATGAAATCTAACCCATTTGTAAGAATATTAAATATCTTTAGTTATTTTTGTTTTCTTTTGATAGTCTTCAATATGTTGGAATATTATCTCTGCTTCCATTCTATTCTTTTCTTATATACAAATAATACTAACCTATAATTATTTTTCTTAGTATTACATTTTATTTCTGCCTTCATTCATACCCCTATCCTATTATTTTCTTCTATATTTTTATTGTATAGTTTATCATCTTACCAGTCATAAACCTAGTGTATTCTTTAAAAGTACATGTATAGAATTATAAGAACATGGCAAGAACAGATTTAATAGTCAATGTAGGCAACAAGAAGAGGGTTTAATAAAAGTCTTCAAAGTTTATAGAAATGTGGGTAGGGAGGAGCTTGGCAAGATGGTAGAGTAGGAAGACACACTAAACACCCTGTTCACTGTTTGCAACTAGATATGACTCATCTATGTATATAAATTGAAGAGTGATCTGATGACTGGCAGAACAAACTCCACAACCAAATGTAGAGAAGAAACCACATCTGAGAAGTTAGAAAGGGCAAACATGTGGTCAGGAGATGTCCACAGGAATAAGGGAGCTGCATGTGGAGGGAAGAGGAAAGGTCTCTAGCCACCAGAGAGCCCACATGGAGATGAATCCCCATAACACCTGGCTTTGAAAACCAGAAGGGCTGAACTCCGTAAGTTTGTATGACTAGCTGGACAAGGTACCTGTAGCTTTAAAAATCATCTGACTCAGCAACGGGCAAGCCTGGAGTGTGATTGATAGCTGGGTCTCCACCCTTAAAGAGATAGTAACCCACAGAGAGGCAACATAGAAGAGACAGTTTGCACAATATCTGGGGCAAACAGAAGGAAATATATTTATACTGATTTTGGACCTTGTTGGAGCTCTTCTCCAAGAACAAAGGAGGTGGCCGTTGCCATTTTCCTCCCCCACCCTCCAGCATAAAAACAGGACCACTGGTGGGAGGCAGTGCTTCACAGCTACTTGCTACCTAACCTACTAGCAGTGTGCCTTGCCTACACATTCACTTGAGCATTTGCATAATCTAGGCCTATTGGCCTCAGCCCTGGGTTTAGTGGAAATTTTGCTAATGGCACTTTTTTATGCCCTGCTCAGCCACTACATGCACAGATGAAGTGCACCCATGGCCACTGCCACATGCCATGCTCCCAGCCACAATTGTTTAGAGATTCTGGCCTACGACTATGGACTCAGTAAATTTTGCTAACACTGCAGCCTGGCCACTGAGTCTCCCTGAGGTCATGCTTTCTCAGAGCCAGTCTTCCTGGCTCTCAAACAACACAAAAAGAGCAAGCACACCTCACAACAGGCAGGGAGTCAGTACGGTCTTCTAAACTAAAAGAAAGAGCAACTCAGACACAAGAGGGTGTGAGCAACACATACAGGAGACATTCCTTGAAGTGCCAGGTTCAGGTGAAAAGGGGATACTGCTCTGCAGGGCACTATAGAACCTCTGTTTCATAAAGACACTACTTTCTAGAGAAGAAGAGGTAGCTGACTTTCCTAACACACAGAAACAGACACAGAAATGTAGATGAAATTAAGAGACAGAGGAATATGCCTCAAATGAAAGATCAGGAAAAAATCACAGCAGGAGAACTATGCAAAACAGAAAAGGTAATATGCCTGAGAGAGGATTTAAAGTAATGACTATAAAGATATTAACTAGGTTTCAGAAAAAGGTGGACAACTTCAGTGAGACCCTTGACAAAAAGATAAAAAATAACATTTCAGAGATAAACAACTCAATAAATGAAATTAAAAATACAATATATAGAATAAACAGTAGTCTACAGGAAGCAGAGGAGCCTATAGGTGACCTGGAGTATGTAGTAAATGGAAAGCAATCAAGTTGAACAGGTGAGAAACAAATACTGCATAATTAGAATAGATTTAGAGAACTCAGTGACAACATCAAGCATAACATTCATACTGAAGGGATCTCAGAAGGAGAAGAGAGAGTAAAGGGGGCAGAAAATGTTATTTAAATAAATAATAGCTAAAACTTCCTGAATCTGGGGAGGGAAATAAAGGTCCAGATTCAGGAAGCACAGAGATTCAAATTCAACACATGAGGGTCCACACCAAGACAAATAGTATTTTAAAAAGCCAAAAAAAAAAAAAGTGATAAGGAAAGAATTTTAAAGGTTGTAAGAGAAAAGAAAAAGGTTACATAAAAAGCAAAGCCGGGGTGCCTGGGTGGCGCAGTCGGTTAAGCGTCTGACTTCAGCCAGGTCACGATCTCGCGGTCCGGGAGTTCAAGCCCCGCATCAGGCTCTGGGCTGATGTCTCAGAGCCTGGAGCCTGTTTCCGATTCTGTGTCTCCCTCTCTCTCTGCCCCTCTCCCGTTCATGCTCTATCTCTCTCTGTCCCCCAAAAAATAAATAAACGTTGAAAAAAAAAAAAAAAAAAGGAAAGCCTATGTGGCTATCTGCTGACTTTACAGCCGAAATTTTGAAGGCCAGAAAAGAGTGGCATGAATACTCAAAGTGCTGAAAAGAAAAAATCTGCAAGTAAAAATACTGTATGCAACAAAGCTGTCATTCAGAATAGAGGGAGAGATAAAGACTTTCTCACACAAATATGAGATAAAAAAAATTCATGACCACAGAACCAGCCCTATAAGCAACTTTAAAAGGGCTCTGTAAATGGAAAACAAAACACATAAGTAACAGTAAGAAAAATAGAAAGCACAGAAGCTAAAAAATTAAGTATGCCTGTAAAAATCAGTTCAGAGAAGCATAAAACAAGTAAAATATGGTACCAATTATCAGAAATGTGGAAGACAGAGAAGTAAAGAATGAGTCCAAAATTAAGTGACCATAAGCTTACTGTAGACTATTACATGCAGAGTTTATATATAAATTGAATAATAATCACAAATCAAAAAAAAGGAATAGAGGGGCCCCTGGGTGGCGCAGTCGGTTAAGCGTCCGACTTCAGCCAGGTCACGATCTCGCGGTCCGTGAGTTCGAGCCCCGCGTCGGGCTCTGGGCTGATGGCTCAGAGCCTGGAGCCTGTTTCCGATTCTGTGTCTCCCTGTCTCTCTGCCCCTCCCCCGTTCATGCTCTGTCTCTGTCTGTCCCCAAAATAAATAAACGTTGAAAAAAAAAATTAAAAAAAAAAAAAGGAATAGATATGTAAAGAATGAAGAGTAAGTAATCCAAATATTTAGCTAAAGAAAGCCAACCAATAACAGAGAAGAGAGCAAGAGAGGAAAGGAATAGAGAGCAGCTACTAAACAACCATAAAACAAGTAACAAAATGGCACTAAATACACACATATCAATAATTACTTTGGATGTAAATGGAATAAATGCTCCAATCAAAAGACATAGGGTGATGGAATGGATAATAAAAAAGACATGTCTCTGCCTACAAGAGACCCATTTCAAATCTAAAGACACATGCAGACTGAAAGTAAATGGATGGAGAAACTTCTATCATGCAAATGGAAGTGAAAAGAAACACAGAGTAGCAATATTTATATTGGAAAATTAGACTTTAAAACAAAGGCCATAATAATAGACAAGGAAGGACACTATAGAATCATAAATGCTATAATCCAACAAGAAGATATCGTAATTGTAAATGCTTATGAACTTAACACAGGAGCACCCAAGTACCTAACACAGTTGAAGCAAATGTAAGGAACTAATCAACAGTAATACAATAATAGTAGGGGATCTGAACTGCTCCTGTATATCAAAGCATAGCTCATCCAAATAGAAAAACAAGAAGCAAGAAAACTCTCAAGTAAACAACCTAACATTACACCTAAGTGAGGCAGAAAGAGAACAACAAGCAAAACCCAAAACCAGCAGAAGGAAGGAAATGATAAAAATTAGGGAAGAAATAAATAATATAGAATTTAAAACCAACTGGTAGAAATTAATGAAATTAATTAATGAAATTAGGATCTGGTTCATTCAAAGATAAACAAAATTGATAAACCTCTATCCAGACTCATTAAGAAAATGGAAAGATTTAGAATTAAAAAAAAACTCACCAATGAAAAGAAGAAATAACAATAAAACTAACAGTACAAAAATATAAACAAGTATAAGAGAATATTATGAAAAAAATTATATACCAACAAATTCAACAACCGAGTAAAAAGGATACATACCTAGAAATATATAACCTACCAAAACTGAAGCAGAAATAAGTAGAAAATTTGAACAGACTGGTTACCAGCAAATATATTGAATCAGTAATAAAAAGAAAAACTCTTAACAGACAAAAGTCCCAGACCACATGGTTTCACAGGCAAACTCTACCAAATATTTAAAGAAAAATTAATACCTACTCTACTTAAGCTATTCAAAAAAAAAAAAAAGGAGAGGAAGGAAAACCTCTAAATTCATTCTATGAGGTCAGTATGACCCTGACACCAAAACCAGATAAAGACACACAAAAAAAGAAGAAAGAAAGAAAGAAAGACTATTGGCACGTATCTCTGAAGAACATAAATGCAACAAAATCCTCAATACAATACCAACAAACTGAATCAAACATTACATTAAAGAAATATTTCACCATTGCCAAGTAGGATTTATTCCCAGGATAGGTGATTCAGATTTGCAAATCAATCAATGGATGCATCACATCAATAAGAGAAAGGATAAAAACCATATGATAATTTCAATAGTTGCTGAAAAAGAATTTGACCACTACAACATCCAATCCTGAGAAGGCACTCAACAAAGTAGGTTTAGGAGAAATATAGATCAACGTAATAAAAGGCATACATGAAAAACCCATAGCAAACCTCATACTCAATGGAAAAAACTTGATAACTTTTCCCCTAAGATCAGGAACAAGATAAGGATGGCCATTCTCCCCACTTTTATTTAACATAGTAGTGGTAGAAACCCTAGCCACAGCAATCAGATGAAAATTTAATAATAATAAATAATAATAAAAGAGATAAACAGCATCCAACTTGGTAAGAAAGAAGTAACACTTTCACTCTTTGCAGATGACAAGATGCCCATAGGGAACCCTAAAGACTTCAGAAAATAAATAAACAAATAAATAATAAATAAATAAATACTACTGGAATTGATACATAAATTCATTAAAGTAGCAGGATACAAAATCAATATGCAGAAATATGTTACATTGCTATACACTAGTAATGAAGTAGCAGAAACAGAAATTTAAAAAACAACCCCATTTGCAATTACAACAAAAATAATTAGAAACTTAGGAATAAACCTAACCAAAGAGGTGAAAGACCTGTACTCTGAAAATTGTAAAACACTGGTGAAGAAATTGTAGATGACATAAAGAAATAGAAACACATTCCATGCTCATGGATCAGAAGAAGAGATACTGTTAAAATGTCTATCCTACCCAAAGCAATCTATATATTTAATACAATCCCTATTAAAACTCCACAAGCATTTTTCACAGAACTAAAACAAGCAATCCTAATATGAAATTACAAAAGACACTGAATAACCAAAGCATTTTTGATAAAGAAAAGGAAAGCTGGAGGCATCACAATTCCAGACTTCAAGTTATATTACAAAGCTGTGGTGATCAGAATAATATGGTACTGGCACAAAAATAGATAAATCAATAGAAGATAATAGAAATCACAGAAATAAACTCATAATTACATTGCAAATATTTCAGAAAGCACAAAAGAATAAGCAATGGGAAAAAGACAGTCTCTTCAACAAACGGTGTTTTGGAAAACTGGAAAAGAATGAAATTGGACCCATTTCTTACATCATACCCAAAAATAAACTCAAAATGAATAAAAACCTAAATGTGATACCTGAAATCATAAAAAAAAAAGTCATTAAAGAGAGCATAGGCAATAATGTCTCCTGACATCAGTCATAAAAGGTTTTTCTAGATATGTCTCCTGAGACAAAGTAAATAAAAACAAAAATAAAGTATTGGGACTTCATCAAAAGACAAAACTTCTGAACAGGAAAGGAAATAATGAAAAAAATAAGTAGCAACTATGAATTAGAGAAGAGATTTGCCAATGACCTATGCAATAAAGGTTTAGTATCAAAATATATAAATAACTCATACAAGTCAACACCCAAAAGACAAATAATACACTTTAAAAATTGGCAGAAGAAATGAACAGCCATTTCTCCAAAGAAGACACACAGATGGCCAACAGACCATGAAAAATACCCAATGTTCCTCATCATCAGGGAAATGCAAATCAAAACTACAATGAGATATCACCTCACTCCAGTCAGAATGGCTAAAATTAACAACACAGGAAACAAGTGTTGGCAAGGATGCTGAGAAAGGGGATCCTTCTTACACTGTGTTTGGGAATGCAAACTGGTACAACCACTCTGGGAAATACTATGGAGTTTCTTCAAAAAGTTAAAAATAGAACTACACTATGATCCAGCAGTTGCACTAGTAGGTATTTACCCAAAGGATACAAAAGTACTAATTGGAAGGGATACATGCACCCCAATGTTTATAGGAGCATTATCAACAATATCCACTTATGAAAAGGGCCCAAATGCCCATTGACTAATGAATGGATAAAGATGTGGTACACACACATGGGGAGCCTGGGTGCCTCAGTTAGTTAAGCATCCAACTCTGGTTCGGGTCACGATCTCATGGGTTCCTGAGTTCGAGCCCCACATCAGGCTCTGTCCCGACAGCTCAGAGCCTGGAGCCTGCTTCAGATTTTGTGTGTGTGTGTCTCTCTCCCCCTCCCCTTCTCATGCTCTGTCTCTCTGTCTCTCTGTCTCTCACTGTCTCTCAAAAATAAACATTAAAAAAATTTTTTTAAAAATATGTACACACACACACACACACACACACACACACACACACAAAATGGAATATTACTCAGCCATTAAAAAGAATGAAATCTTGTCATTTTCAATGACATGGATAGTTCTAGAGAGTGCAATGCCAAGCAAAATAAGGCAGTCAGAGAAAGACAAATAATATATGATTTCACACGTATGTGGAATTTAAGAAACAAAGCAATCAATGGAACAAAACAAGGAGAGACAGACAAACCAAGAAAGAGATTTTTAACTATAGAGAACAAACTGATGATTACCAGAAAGGTGTGGGGGAGAAATGGATGAAATAGGTTATGGGGATTAAAGAGTAACTTATCATGATGAGACTGAATAATGTACAGAATTGTTAAATCACTACATTGTACACCTGAAACTAATATATCACTCCATGTTAATTATATAGGAATTGAAATAAATTAATAAAAATTGTGGACAGGGACTTGGGAGGGGGATAGGAATAGCAGAGTAATCTAAGAATTATAAATTTAAGGTGCCAATACCACTCTAGACCTAAAGGATAAATGACAGAATATTTACTAAAACTTGGAGAGGATGGTTGTTTGAAGAAGGCTTGTTTTGTTTTATTTGTACAGAGACTCAACAAACCTGTGACAAACTAGCATAAATGGTAGAATAAATGTCTTGTCTCCTTTCCTCTCACTCTCTGACCCCTGCTGGTCAGTTGCATTGACAAATTTCAACAAAAGTCATAAGACAAAGAATTTCATTGATATATCCCATGTGAAACATTCCTCTGAGGCATATAGCATGATATGGGAGGATGGAATGGGGATATGGAGTAGCAAATGGGATGCACATAACACAAGGGGCTATAATATATCTTTATTATGTCTACTAACACAGTTGTAAATGAGATTATACATACAAAATGAATTTATCTTGTTATGATTTACTCTTCTTTTTCTTATTTGTAATTCTTTTCTTTAGCTATTGTTTTAAGTTTATTTAGTTTATTTAGTTTATTGTTTTAGTTTGAGATAAAGACAGAAAGAGCGTGCACACACATGAGCAAGTGGGGAGGGGCAGAGAGAGGGAAAGAGAGAATCCCAAGCAGGCTCTACACTGTCAGTGTTAGCCTGACACCGAATTCGATCCCACAAACCGTGAGATCATGATCTGAGCTGAAACCAAGAGTCAGACACCTAACTGAGCTACCCAGGCACCATCTCCTTTATAATTCTTATGATATTTTTTCATATATGGAGATCAGTAGATTATATAATCTATGAAATACTTTAGCAGAATGTAAAGGGAGTGCCAGAAATTAATGGGATGGATAAAATGGGAACTACCTTTTTACAGAACATTAACAAAGCTACTTTGTATAAATAATTTCAGGATCTCAAGTTGAAGTTTTTTTTTTTCTCTGGGTTTCAAATCTTTGAATAATCTAGACAATAACTGACACCCTTTGCTGTAGTCATGTGACCTTTCTTTTATTCAGTATGTTCACCATTATGTTTTTGTGACTTAACTCCAAGAAGCTTCTACTTCAAACTCAAGGTCTGATTTCTGTTTTGTTTTGCTTTCTGTTCTTCAAATTGATTTCGTCTAGAATTCATGGTAAACACCTTGACTCTCTCAGGTTATTGATTCTTCACTGTTCTGAATCTTTATTTACAACTGTATTATTTTTCTCACCCTGTACCATATAAATTCTCCCTCTGCCAGCCAGTGTGTCTAGCCTATTAGAGATGCCAGCATTTCAGTCAAGTTGGATTCCATAATAAATTTGTCTTTTCTTTTCAATTCTCACATATGTAATTGAGATATTGTAATTTGTATGTTTATTATTTGTCTTTGAGTCTTTTTTCCATAACTGCCTTTACATTTTCCCCTTCGTATCACCAGAGTGTAGAAACCTGAAAACAGCTTTTCTCTTACTCCGTTGCCAGCCAGTGGGAGGCAATGAAAGAAGACCTGAAGGTGAGAGGAAGAAAGAAAGGATTGTGTTTCACCTTTCTGGTTCTGTTGTAATGTTCAGTAACAGCATAACAGCAATACCGTCTTTGTGCTTGGGCAGTGTGCTGCCATAGGAACCTCTGAAGGACCCCCGACAGCCTCATAGTTCCCATGGACCCAGTTTAGACAGTGAACATTCCTCTCAGTAGCAGAGTCCATAGACTGGCTTCAGTAACAATCAGAGTAAAAGCCTTTTGTAACCCAAGACGGAAAGGTCTGATGAGCAGAATGGGATTATAGACTCTTGCAAAGCTTGCTCCTGCAAAGCTTTAACAATGTCGACCCTAGCAGCCACAACACCCAGACGTGCTCCAGAAGCCGCAGTGGCCAGAATCATTGGTTCTGGGCAGCATTCCTATCTCTTCTCTTTCCTAAAGAGAAGGTAGTGTTCCTTGCAGTTTCTCATCCTTGAGTTACCTCACTTCTTTCACTTATACCTTTCCAACACTTTTGTGCCTATTGTGATCCATTAAAATCTTCTGAAATGTTTAGAGTGTTATCTGCTTTTCTGACAGCATTTTGACAAACATACCTTTCTTTAATTCTCTCGTTGACTATTTTAAATGCATTTAAAATACATTTTTATTACATAATGTGCCACTGTATAATTTGAACACAGTTTACTATTTGTATCATTAAATTATCACTTAAGTACTTGGAGCAACTGTCTTTGCTAACATTTGATTGAAATACCATTTTATTTCTCTCACCTGTGAACCAATTGCCTTACTTATCTCCCAAGTAATTTAGGATGCTTTTTTAATGAAGTGTTTTATTTTTCAGCACTCCCCAGATTAGAAAGATTTTATCACAAATCTTCTGAGAATAAATGTATATTGAAATTATTATGTTACAGTCATAAATATTTAATCTATGAAGATATCATTAAATATTAACAGTATGGCTAAAAAATTAGTTTCTCTTCTTTAATACATATTTGCACATACAAATTTGAAAAAAATCTCTCACTTTCATCTACTCTATTGTAGTATTCTTCCAGTTTAGTGTTCTCTGATATGACATTTTAAATATCTATATACCTTCACATAGGTAAAAACCTACTACAGGCTGTAATATACCTAAGAATATCACGGGTGAAAAATATTTATGGATAAATTATCTCTGGAAAAAAATAGTGTGAATTCTCTCTCATTTTTACATGTATTGTTAATATAAATTTGTTATACCTGTAACTGTCACTTATATCTCATACATATTATACTTTTTTGAATGTGCTTTGTGGAATTTTATTATTCATAGAAAACTACTACATCTATGTTTAGACTCATGTGGCTCCAAAACAGGAGGCTAGCTCAAATCTTCTTTCATAATGTGGATACCATCATAAAAATTTCATTACATTTAAAAAACTAAACTGACAAAGATTTTGCAAGCGCTGGTTTATATTCAAGCTCTTCATAATTCACTTATTTATTTCTCTTACTAACCATCACTGTGTTTCTATGGATTCCATTTGATTCCCTGATTCCTCACAAAATCAATCTTAAACTCCATTTTATCTTACTGCTCTGCTATTGCAAATCCTTCCATGGATAAATAATAAATTGCTGCTTCTAGTAATGCTTGGTATTCCACATCTTGGTCATTTTTCTCTCACGTTATATAACTAAAAATGGCACAATTTTGCCATAGTAATAACAGTTAACTTACTTACAGCTGAATGCACAGCCATCACCATACAGGAAACATCCTATCCTGTAATTTATGCAAATGGAAAATCTAAGAGAATATTTTATTGCCTCCTTTAGACATGCAATGATGTCATTCTTCCTACTTTTTACTGTTATACACAAATGGGCATTTCATTCAGTGTTAATTCTTTTCTATAGGGAATTATTTTAGTATAATTCTATTTGGACAACATAACTTATCTGAGATAAGCCACGAACATAGATCCTGCAGTACCATACTTGCTCACAGAATTGCATTCTTCTCCAATATCCTAAAAGTTTACACTAACAATTTACTTTAATTAAAGAGTTCAATAGCCTCTAGAGAATTGCTAAAAATTAGGCAAATGTTATTTCACTTTATGATCTATATTCTCAATTCACTTGACCGTATAGCTACATAGTATAGAAAGTGAATTTGCTTTATCTGCCACAGGCTAAATGCTTCAAAGTTATCCATCAGTCAGTAGTGTCACCAAACTCTTGATTTTCCATTAAACAACTCTTATAAGAAATTAAGTAAAAAGGAAAATAAAAGCAAAATGGTCTTTCCAAAAAGAAATATTAAGAAAATGTAATGTTAGTACAAAAATAATATAAATAGAAAAAAATAATTTTTCGAACACAAAGTTAAAAATCAAGATATTCAAAAAACCACTTTTCATTCTTTTTTTTTTAACGTTTATTTATTTTTGAGACAGAGAGAGACAGAGCATGAACAGGAGAGGGTCAGAGAGAGAGGGAGACACAGAATCGGAAATAGGCTCCAGGCTCTGAGCTGTCAGCACAGAGCCTGACGCGGGGCTGGAACTCACGGACCGTGAGATCATGACCTGAGCCGAAGTCGGACGCTTAACTGACTGAGCCACCCAGGCGCCCCCAAAAAAACCACTTTTCAAAAAATGTTTATTCTTGAGAGAGAGAGACAGGGACAGAGCGTGAGTGAGGGAGAGTCAGGGAGGGAGAGAGGGAGACACAGAATCTGAAGCAGGCTCCAGGCTCTGAGCTGTCTGCACAGAGCCTGATGCAGGGTTTGAACTCACGTACTGTGAGATCAGGACCTGAGCAGAAGTTGGACGTTTAACCAAATGAACCACCCAGGCATCCCCCCAAAAACACTTGATTGTGAAGTTGTCTAACTATTGAAAATGTATTCAAAGAATATACAAAATACTTAAATAACATAAGGAATGGAAGGTAAGTTAGGAAACTGTTTCTGCCTACCTTTCATGACTAAAAGTTCACTCTCTGCCCATTAGTACTGATCACTCTTTATCTTATTAATCACAAGATTTCCTGGTATAATACTTCCATTTGAAATTCAATTTTTGTAGCTTGGACACTACTGAATTACAGACATTCTCTTTGAAATATTCTGATTTGAATTAATTATTCTTTCTGAATGTTCATAGGTTTTGTTTTTCATCCAAATCCCCTTATTTTCTAAGACCTAAAGGTATAGGTATTTCTCTTTTTTTTTTTAACATTTTATTTTTCAGACAGAGAGAGACAGAGCATGAAGCGGGGAGGGTCAGAGAGAGAGGGAGCTACAGAATCTGAGACAGGCTCCAGGCTCCAAGCTGTCAGCACAGAGCCCAACGCGGGGCTCAAACTCACGGACTGCGAGATCATGACCTGAGCCAAAGTCGGACGCTTAACGGACTGAGCCACCCAGGCGTCCCAAGGTATAGGTATTTCTTACCTGCTTCAAGAAAAGCATACAGGTCTTTTCTCCGGTAAAAAAAAAAAAAAAATATATATATATATATATATATATATATATATATATATATATATATATTTCTGACCTTGCATATTTTTTGCAGGAAATATTTTTGTTCACTGCAACAGAGTCATCAGACAATCAGATTTAAATTTATGTCCTTCCAATACACATTATCACTGGTTTATTACTCTCTCTAACCCTGATAGCCCTGTCTATGAAATGGGGGTAATAAAAGACTAACCTTTGGATTTGTTACCAGGATCAGATGAGATAATGTACATGAAATGTTTATCAGAGTAAATTTAGTATATATTAGCTCTAGGTAGTCTTAAATTTATATCACTCTCCAATTAACATTTTATTTTTTCTTATACATACCCCAAATTTGGCGAAATGTAAGCTCCTTGATGATAATCATTTATTCTTTATTCAAATTTAAAATTTTCATCATGCCTAAAAATGTGTTCTGAATATCATCTTTAATTAAACAAATATATATTTTTACATGTGAAGTATACCATGATGATAAAACACTATAAAATATGCAAGGTTTCAGTCATATACATAAACATAATTTAATCAACACATTAATATTTCAGTAGAGAAAAGCTATTTAATTCAAAGCAATTTAATTCAAAATTCATTTTAATAAGTTTAATATTTGTCCCTTCAAGCTTGTCTTGACTACTTCTTTTTAGTGATTTGTATGTAATTTAATAGACCTTGAGCTACTAAATTTAGAAATGCCACTGTGGACTCAAAGTGAATTCACTTTTTCTGTGATGCGCATTACATGCCAATTATTATTTCTAGAAATGTACTGATTTTTTCCTATGTTTCATTTGGATAAAGCTGGTTATGCAACAGCTACTTCTGTGGATTCACATTGGTAGCAAATACTTTTTGGTGATATCTCTTCAGTAAATAGTGTAAGTTTGCAAACTTTTAAAGGGCTCATTTGGAAAGGCACCATTATTTCAGTAGGCTCAAATATTTCCGACACTCCAGGTGTGAAGTCATTAATTTTATTTCTACATGGTTTTAAGGGCTTATTATTTACATTAACACACCCAATTGCTTTTGAAGTGTGTAGCATTATGGGGTGTGTGTGTGTGTGTGTGTGTGTCCCAGACCCATCCAGAATTTTGGATTGTATAAATTAACACATTGTAGCATTGTGTTTCTAGTGTTTTCCCATAGTCTGGGAAATCATACTCTCATTTATGACAGTAAGATAACAAAATGCTTATTATATGATAAAGAGATCATGTGCCAAACTATACACATAATTTTTTCATAGACATTTGGAGGATAAAATTTATGTGCAAAGTTTTGCATGAACTAGACTTACATTAGATGTCACAAAAAAATCAGTCTACAAAAAAGGAAACTTGTAGTGAGAATAGTCCACTTTGCATCTACTTTCAGCAAGCTCTTCGTTCATGTGCTGAATTCATTGGGTGTTTAATATATATCAGGTGCTGTTTTAGGCATAAGGGAAAAAATAGGGTGATGAAAATCTCTGCCCTCATCATACTTCACTTCTAATGAGTAGATGTCAACAATAAAGGTAAGTATAACATTTAAGTGATTCTGTTGTCTTTAATAATGGCATAAGTGATGTTATGGGAAAACAAAACCAGAAAATGTTATCAGAACAGTGAAAGAAGACATAGTATTGTTAGGATAGCTTCACTGAGAAGCTGACATTTACAAAGAAGCTTGAAGAAAGTGAATGTGATTGTGGGTATATGGTGCAAGAGCATACCATGCAGAGGGAATGACATGTGAAAGACCAATATGTTACAAAAACAATTGGAGGGCAGTATATCCAAAGGGACTATTGTAGAATATGAGATCAGATATCTAAGAAGGAACGAGTTATTTAGAGGTTTGCAGGCTATTAGAAACTTGTTTTATTCTCAGGAAATGACAAGCTCTTGGAAATTTCTAAGGAGAGAAATGATAGTCACTGATAAAGATTTTAGAAGGATCACTCTGGCAACTGTGTTGAAAACATACTGTAGAGAATCAAAATTGGGTAGTGTAAGATATATTGGGTCTTTTACAATCTCAAGGGAAAGATTATGGTGCTTGTGTGTCTGGTATCCATGGAGATAATTAAGAAATTCTAAATAAATTTGTAATTTGTTTAGAAGGTAGAGCTAGTAGTATGTCTTATTTGATTGAAGAGGCAATATGAATTAAAGGCTTTTGGTTTAGCAACTCTAAAAATGGAATTGCAATAAACTGTGAGTGTGAATTCTACAGATGGATCAGATTTGGGGGATAGTTGAAAGTATGAAGTTTGGTGTTGGAAAACTTAAATTAGAAATGTCTATTTTACATCCAACTAGAAGTGTATAGTTAGCACTAGGTTACCAGTATGGAATTGAAGTTAATACTGCAAATATAAATTTGGAAGTTTTTGGCATACTGCTGGCCTTCAAAGTTGACAAAATCACAAAGTGATGGGAATAAATAACAAAAACCTGAGGTCCAACTAGTGAGCTCTGGGAATTCCACCAAGAGACAGAGAAAAAGATGATCTAGCAAAGACATCTAAGAAGAATTATGACCAAAGATTAAGGAAAATCAAGAGTACATAGCATATTGGAATCCAAGAATTAACAATAGACTAACCTGAAAAGTCCAAGATTTAAAGGCATTGTCTATATACTTGTCTATAATCTCCATGTCTTAATTATTCACAACCAACAGACAAGTCTAATCATTACAAGTATACATCACTTTATTGCACTTTGCAGATACTGTGTTTTTGACAAATTGAAGATTCGTAACAACCCTGCATTGAACAAATTTATTAGCACCATTTTTCTGATAGCATTTGCTCACTTTGTGTCTCTGTGTCATGCCTTGGTAATTCTTGCAGTATTTTAAATTTTTTTTTTTCATTTTTATATTGGTTTTTCTGGTGATCAGTGATCTTTGATGTGACTACTGTAATTGTTTGGGGGCACCATGAACTGTACCTATATAAGACACAAAGTTAATTCATAAATTTTGTGAGTGTCTTGACAGTTCCACTCACTGGCCATTTCCCCAATTTCTCTCTCTCCCCTCAGGCCTCTCTAGTCCCTGAGACATAACCATATTTAAATTAGGCAAATTAATAATCTACAATGGCATTCAAGTGTTCAAGTGACAAGAAGAGTTTTATGTTTCTCATTTTAAATCGAAAGCTAGAAATAATTAAGCTTGGTGAGGAAGGTATGTTCAAAGCCAAAATAAGCTGAAAAGGGTCTCTTGTGCCACACAGTTAGGCAAGTTGTGAATACAGAGAAAAAAATTCTTGCAGGAAATTAAAAGATAATCCACCGAACACATGAATAGTAAGAAAAAGAGACAATTTTACTGCTGATATGGAGAAAATTTTAGTGGTATGTATAAATGATCAAACCAGATGCAACATTTCCTTAAGCAAAGCTTAATCCAGAACAACTCCCTAACCCTTTTCAAACTCATGGAGCCTAAGAGATGTGAGAATCTTAAAGAAGAAAATTTTGAAGGTAGCTGAAGTTGGTACATGAGGTTTAAAGGAAAAGACATCTCCATAACAAAAGTGCAAGGTGAAGCAGAGTGCTGATGTAGAAGCTGCAGCAAGTTAGGAGATCTGGCCTAAGAAAATTAACCAAGTTAGCTACACTGAGCAATGGGAACCCATTTTCAAGATAGATGAAACAGCCTTCTATTGGAAGAAGATGACATCTAGGACTTTTACAGCTAGAGGGAAGTCAATGCCTGTCTTCAAACCTTCAAAGTACAGTCTGACTTCTCTTATTAGAAGATAATTCAGCTGGTGACTTTAAGTTGAACCCAATGTTCATTTACTGGAAATTCTGGGACCCTTAAGAATTAAGGTAGACCTACTCTGTGGTCTATAAATGGACCAGCAAAGCCTGGGTGACAGTATATATATATAGCATATGTATTTACAACATGGTTCATTTTATGTTTTAAGCCCACTATTGAAACTTACTGCTCAGGGGGAAAATATATATTGTATATTGTATATTATATATTTATTATTTATTATATAATAAATGGCTATATAATGTTATATAATAAAATATTGTATAATATTTTATCTAAGTATATATATTCCTTTTAAAATATTACTGCTTATTGACAATGCACTTGGTCACCCAAGAACTCCGATGGAGATGTACGGTGAGATAAGGGTTGTTTTCATTCCTGCTAACACAACATCATTTCTGTAGCCTGTGAATCAAGGAGTAATTTCAACCTTCAAGTCTTATTTAAGAAATACATTTCATAAGGCTATATAGCTGCCACAGATGGTAATTCCTCTGATGGATCTGGGCAAAGTAAAATAAAAACTTTCTGGAAAGGGTTCACAGTTCTAGATGCCAGTGAGAACATTCATGATTCATGGGAAGAAGTCAAAATATCAACATTAACAGGACTTTGGAAGAAGTGGATTCCCACCATTATGGATAACTTTGAGGAGCTCAATCCTTCAGTGGGGGAAGTAATTGCAGATGTTTTGGAAATAGCAAGGAACTAGTATTAGGAGTGGAGCCTGAATATATGACTGAATTGCTGCAATCTCATGATATAAATTTAAGGATAAGGAGTTTCTTCTTATGGATGAGAAAAAAAAAGAAGTTTGTTTAGTTAGAAGCTACTTCTGGTGAAGGTTCTGTGAAGATTATTGAAATGACAACCAAGAACTTAGAATATTCCATAAAATTATTCTAAAAGGAGCAGCAGGGCTTGAGAAGATTTACTCCAATTTTAAAAGAAGTACTACTGTGGGTGAAATCCCTCCAAATTGCATTTCATGCTACAGAGAAATACAAGAAAGAAAGAATCCATTGATGTAGCAAATTTCATTGTTGTCTTATTTTAAGAATGTCCACAGTCACTCCAACCTTCATAAGCCACCATCCAGATCAGTCAATAGCTATCAGCATCAAAGCAAGACCCTCCACCAGCAAAAAGGTTATGAGTTACTGAAAGTGCAGATGATGGTTAGCATTTTTTCACAATAAAGTATTTTTTAATTGAGGGACATGCATTGTTTTTTAGGCATAATATTATTGCATACTTAATAAATTATAGTATAGTGTAGACAAAACTTTTATATGCACTAGAAAACAAAAAAATTCATGTGATTTCCTTAATTATGATATTCACTTTACTGTGGTGGGCTGTAACTGAACCAGCAATATCTTTGAGATATGACTATATAGACATTCTTTTAAGTCTCAGTCTATATATATCAGTATATTTTATTGAGTAAACTCATAATAATCTAAGATTATAATAATGATCAAACATCTATTTTATAAGATTAATATTTGGGGTGGAGGAAGAGAAGCAGGTGGGCATTGAACTCAAGGGTTATTTCTAAGTACTTTATGTACCAGCATGAGTTTTTTCAGTCCTCTATCGAAAACCTTAATTGACATGAGGTAGTTACTTTCAGGTATAACTTATGTCTTTAAGGTTGTCTTTGCTCTGACCTCACCAGCGTTTCAGATGACTAACTTTCAGACAATTATTTTGGTTTGGAAACTGAAAAAAAGTTAGGGAGAGAGATAGATGGTTTGAGTAGGGTGGGTTACCAAAGACAGCATTATTATGAAATAAAACTTGTAATTTTTCTCTCAAAAAAGCTTTTTTTAATATAAAGACATATTTTATCATATTTCTGTTCATGTTTTATTTACATTTAGTCACCAAGTCTTGGTGCATGTATCTAGAAAACATTTGTGAAACCTGCTTAGAGATTTACATTTTTCATTAAATCACCTTAAAATTTAGTTTAGTCTTTGTTTTTTTTTTAAATTATTTTCTCTCTTAATGTTTTTTAAGCCCTTTGAAAGCAAGGACTGTTTCTAATTCTTCTTTGTGATGTAACTTCCAGTGAAGGTTTGGCATGTAGTAGATGCTGAGGGTATTTTTTGTTTAATGAGCTAATTGTTCTGAACCTTATCATCAAAATCAGGATTGTTGAAATATCTTCCTAATTTGTCTTCTTATCATGTGTTGTATAAGAAATGTCTTAGGTTTCACCTCACATTCTACTGGCACAACTTTTATACTAGACATTGTGCCACAGAGAGCTTTTAAAAGTCATTACTTGGGGCACCTGGGTGGATCAGTCAGTTAAGCATCCATCCCACTGTTGATTTCGGCTTAGGTCATGATCTCACGGTTCAGGGGTTCAAGCCCCACATCAGGCTCTCTGCTGGTAACATGGAGCCTGCTTGGGATTCTATCTCTCCCTCTCTCCTCTATTCCTGCCTCCCCCAAATAAATAAACTTTTAAAAAATATAAAATAAAATAAAGTCATTACTTGACAAAATTTCCCATCAAAAGAGGTATCCGTCTCTTATATTCTATGCCAGTGCTTCTTTGATCCATTTTGTGTGATGTTACTAGGAACTACTTGGCACTCATGCATGTGCAGCCTAGAAGTATAGTAAAATGAATGTATCATGGCTAACTCATTGTTCAATGAAAGAAAAGGTGAATATATATTTCCACCTTCTTTTGCTGAGGTGGGAATACTAAGACACATTACACATATTCCTTTAGAAGGTTCTGGTGGAGGGGCACCTGGGTGGCTCAGTTGGTTGGGCGGCTGACTACAGCTCAGGTCATGATCTCCTGGTCTGTGAGTTCTAGCCCCACATTGGGCTCTGTGTTGATAGCTCAGAGCCTGGAACCTGCTTCCAATTCTATGTCTCCCTCTCCGCCCCTTCCCTGCTTGCTCTCTGTCTCTCCCTCATTCTCAAAAATAATCAACATTAAACAAAAATTTAAAAAAAAAAGGTTCTGGTGGAATTAGGCTATAGTTTCCCATTATGATCACCAAAGTTGAGAGTATACATTTGTACTAATTTTCCTGTTTCTTTGCTTTGCTTGCCCCAGATGCCATTTATACCCCATTAGTTCTCTTCACAAAATAAATTACAACATTCATACATTCATTTGTTAGAGGTTCCAACATTTGGAGAATTGTTACTAACACATGTGTCCTCTACTTGTACATATGTAATTCATTGTGTAGATACTACCGGATCAAGCTCAGAGAAAGCAATATTCACCATGTTTTGTTTTGTTTTGTTTTTTGCTTTTTTCTGCCTAGAAAATGTTTGGGCTCTTTACCACCATCATGATAGATACCTTGCCTTAATGTACATGCAGGAATTCAAAAAAAATTTAATATGTATGACTATGTCAAACTTGCAAATGTTATTTAATTTTTGTCTTATTTAGATTAGATTTTCTCTCCAAGATGATAATTTTCTTAGGGGAAAGGAATAAATTATTTGATAAAAATATTTTTATTGGGGGCACCTGAGTGGCTGTTTGTTAAGTGTCTGACTTCAGCTCGGGTCATGATTTCACAGTTTGTGGGTTTGAGGCCGGCATCGTACTCTGTGCTGACAGTTCAGAGCCTGGAACGTATTGGATTCTGTGTCTCCCTCTATCTCTGACCTCCTCACCACCCGCCTCCCCCCCACCCCACTCACACTCCATCTCAGTCTGTCTCTCAAAAATAAATAAATGTTAAAAAAAATTTAAGTATTTTTCTTACAAGAGCCTAGCAACATATTCCAATATTTAGGCACCAAATAGTTTTTGATGCATTGAATTAATGTCAAACTTCGGAGGTTGGAATTTTATAAATTTTCAAATTCTACTGAAAACATATACTTTTGAGAAAAACAACCCTGGAAGTAGATAACAAAATTACAAATGCCACCTGATAGCTCTAGAATATTCTAAGCTCTTTTTTAAAACCTTACATTTATTCTCAGAGGAAGATTAAAAATAAGAAACACCACATTAAACACAGCCAATTGCAGCTGAAATAGCATTGTGGGTTTTTTGTTTGTTTGTTTGTTTTTTAGCCATGGGGCACAGATGTATATTTTGTTTCTGAATTGGTCAATCCATTAAAAAACCCCAAAAAGCTCCTTATTAAAACTTCCAAGTTTAACACAAGGACATTGCAGAAAATAAGACGATTTTAGCATTACATTTGTCATAAATTTTTCATGCAATAATTTATTTCCCTAATAACTAAAAAGTAGAAAAATAAGTTACAAATGAAAAAAAAGTCTTTGGATATTATGCTGCCAATATCATTTGGATATGCTTTATAAACCATACAAAGCCCACCAGCACAAATATATGTAAAATATTATATTAAATTGAACAAAAAGAGAAAATGATATTATTATATCAGTTTTAAAACTGTTTCAATTCTTCTGTGAGAAGAAGTAGTATATAGTGTGTAGTAAGAATAGTATGACAAGAATTAGTTGTTTGCTGTTGAGATTTTATAGAGTTTTATTTAGCTTTATGTTTTTTCTTGCCTTAAGTTAATTGACAGTTAGTTGTTTTTGTGGCTTTTCTTTTTTATTCCTCATAGCTCTATTTATAAATATCAATGAAAGAAAAAAAAATAAACCTTTTCCAACAGAATGAACAAAGTTGTGGGATTCCATGCCAATCACAAACTCAGTTGGTACTGTGGACATATTTGAAGTTTCTTCAATGAACAACAGGGACATAAATGAGTCAGTGGACAAAAGAAATATTGAGCAAGCCCAAACAGTCTGCCTGACCATAGGGAGATAACTGCAGTTAATGTACATGTTTAATCATGAGACAGAAGGTAATAAAATCTACTAAAGAGCAAACAAAACAGCAACTTGGTTTCAGTTACATGTTTTAAAATATTGAAATATTTAGTCCTTCTTTCAATCAGACTCAAATATGTGGTGAAAAAAAGTCCATCACATCTGGTAAAATATGACTGTCCAACTCACTAAATTGCTTAAAGAAAAGGCCTCAAAATTAGTTAGAAAGAAAACATGTACAACTACAAAGTATCAGGGTGTTTGGCAACAAGGCTATCTCCACATTCCAGGCACCACAGTTTAGTAGAGTTTGGAATAAACTTATATGTAATAAGGAAACATTTTACATGTTTTAAAAAGTTAGAAAATGACAAAAATAAAAAATAAAAAGTTAGAAAATGAAAAGAGCATAAACGTTCTCAAACAAGGAAATACGACAAACTGTGAAATTCTAGATATATATACATTCCCATAAATCTTCACAGCAAAAAATGACACCTTTTACATTATAAGATTTTATAAAAAGTCAATTACACCAAGGGAATTTTAGTTCTTGATTCCCTGTCATTTGGAAATATGATGTCTTAAAAGGGATAGTAAATAGAATTTTCTGAAACAAAACAGTTTTGAATCAAGGGAGAACAGAAAAACCTAAAATCCTTGAAATAATTTGAAACATATATTTCCTTCTCTGCTACCAAACACCTCAATTTTTTATAGTTGTATTAGCAAAAGGTGATACAAAAGAGGTTTCTACCTTTTGTGTATCCTAAATTTTTTGATATGAATATGACCTTGTTTTTCAACAATCCTGAGACCAAATACTTGTTTGTTTTTTTGTTTTGTTTTGTTTTGTTTTGTTTTGTTTTGTTTCTTAGTAATGTCTTGGTCCTTAATTGTCATATGAGCAAAACAGAACTCATCACTGCACTAGTAATACTTACTGTCCTATGGAGAGACAATTATTAATTGAAAAATCAGACAAATTTAATCCAGAAAGTACAGTGGTAGGACTTTAAACCAGGTTTACTGAATCCATATGCTAGGCTAATAACTAATATGACTACAAATCCTAGAAACTTGCCCCACGTTTAGACTTCCCTTCTTCAAAATTTCTGACCTGTTTTTCTCACTTAGATTAAATTTCCTAATTAAAAACAAGTTTTTTTTTATTCTGATATTCTAATGTTTTATTGATAGCCTTTACAGGCTTTGATTTATCTATTTTGATAAGATTAGATTTGTATTATTTTGCTTTTTTAATACCTAAGTGTGCGGACAGAAATCAAAACTTTCTATTTATCAAAGAAGATATTTCACCAATAGCTTGACATTTCAAGGAATCACTACAGAAATAAAATGAATTAAATAATTTACAGCATGCTAGCATC
Organism: Felis catus; assembly: GCF_018350175.1. Taxonomy (NCBI): domain Eukaryota; kingdom Metazoa; phylum Chordata; class Mammalia; order Carnivora; family Felidae; genus Felis; species Felis catus. The sequence continues at coordinate 35,904,233 of NC_058377.1, forward strand.
CTCCAGCTCTTGATTTCAGCTCAGGTCATGATCTCACGGTTCATGAATCTGAATCTGGCATTAGGCTCTGCCTATTAGTGCAGGATTCTCTCTCTCTCCCTTTCTTTCTGCGCATCATCTGTTCGTGCACTCTCTCTCTCAAAATAAATAAATAAACATTAAAAATAATTTATAGGATGCTTTAAAATTCATTGGTCTGTGAGAAGTAAAAATAAATCAAATTATGATAAGCATAGCATTATATTTTTAGGAACACATCTCAGAATACATATTAAGTAGGCAATATAAGTTTTAAAATCTTTATTTTTATTATAGTGGATTTTTTATTGAATAAAATATGAATGAGAGGATTTGTAAATTTATCCTGAGTTCAAAACAATCTTGAATAAACCTTTTATAAAATATGAATGCTACTAGAGACAAAGAACCCATCACTGGCAATTACATGAGCAAAATAGTTTTATATAAGAAAATACATGAGCAGAAGTCTGAAAATTAAATATAGATCTATCATTAGGTAACATACATTCAATATATATAGTACATTTTGGATTTTGTTGCCTGAAAATTAATTCATATATTTATTTCACTAAGATGTAATAAATTCTGTAGAACAACCTTTAACATAACATTATTGGCTTATTATGATTTTAAATCATACTGGACTTCCAATGGAACATATGTAGAGTCTTTGTTCTTTTTGAATATGCATCTTATTTAAACCTTGCAAGATAAAGTTCTGTAAATGTTTAACAATTATGACCAAAAGTTGTAGAAGTTTATTTATTCTAAAACAGAGATAATGATATCTGAAAAATTGAACATTAACAATAAAAAAGCTACTGAGTTCTAAGAAAAGCAACAGAACCTCTCCTTTTCTTCTCTTCCACAAAAAGAAACTATTGAACATGATAGCAATTAAATTGAGTTCATAAAATATTAACAGCAATCCAAGACAATTTGGTCTGTATAAGTTTTGCCTATTAGGACAGGTAAGGGTGAAGGAGAACACTTTTAAACAAAACATGGAAAATTCTCCTAATTCACTGAGCTTTTTAACTTATATGCAGGTAATATATTGTGTAAATCACTAATTTCAACATATAAGGGATATTTGATTACGAACTTTCAGCGTTTTTTTTTTCCTCATAGCAGTAACTATTTATATTAGAACAAAAAGGGACACACTTAACTATATTGAACTGCAACAGAATGAGGCATAATGCATGCATGGGCACATGCACACAAACAAACATACACACACACAGCCATGCTTATGGAATTCATGAAAATCAGTGAACCTGTTGTAATTATGTCTATACATCATATTCATTATACATAAAAAATAATTTTTCAAAAAAATACCTCCTATGCATTTTTCTCTCCTTGGCATAGATGTATCTTGGTGGTAACATTTATTCAAATTAGTAAGGCCTCAATGAAAAGCAAATATATTTTGTATTTTTGAACATCTTTTATCATCCTTGTTAATAGAGAAAAACACTGGAGGAGCACCCAAGATGGCGGAACAGCATGGAAGCTTTTTTTGTGTCTCTCGCCCATGAAATACAGCCAGATCAACACTAAACTATCCTGCACAGCTAGAAAACTGATTTGAGGGTTAACACAACAATCTGCACAACCTGAACCACAGAACTCAGCAGGTACATGGTGTGGAGAGGTGAACTGGGGGAAAGAGAAGCCATGGAGGGCAAGGAGCTATTTTTGCTTGTGGAGAGAGGACGGAGACAGGGGTAGAGTACAGGAAAAGCACCCCCCCCAAAAAAAATAAAGCAGCTGGAGAGAAAGTGGAAAAGTGGAAACAACTGCAGGGACTAAACTAAAAAGAGAGAAAGGAGAAAGGAGAGGGTTTAAATTCCATTAAGACTCTATAAACAGGGGGGTGTGCAGAGTCTGAAACTCTGCAGCTCAATGCCTGGTGGTGATCTGGTGGGAAGGGAAAATCCCCAGGAGCAGAGTAAGGTTCAGGGGTCCTCAGGCCACAGAGGAACAGGCGGTTCCCCTGATGGGAGGACATTTGGTAGAGGCTGTGTGGTGCCCCCACAGGCAAAGTTCCTAGCAGACCCCGGAGAACAATCACATTCACTGGTTTTGGAACAAGGACGTTAAAGACGAAGCTTCGTGCAGGATGTGTTTGTGATTTTCCATAAACCCTGAAACACTGTTGCTACACCATCAAGTGAACTTTTTCTGAGGTGGGCTGGCACCAGCCACAGTCTTTGGACACTAGCAGCAGCACAGTCCCACAAACGTTCTTGGCTACAGCCACCACCTGGCCATTGTTCAGTGAGACCTTCCAGCAGAGGGGCAGAACAGGTCAAAGCTGCAGTCCCTCAGAAGTAAGGGGTTGGGAAAAACAGCCTCATCTGAGATAAAACTCAGAAGGGAGGTGCTGCCTGGCAACCTGATGGTTTGTTCACAGACAGTGAAAGCAGGGAGCAGAGAGAAGCCAGGGACAAAGGACGGGTGAGCAATTGCTGATCAGTGAGAACAGAGTTCCAATACTAGAAACTGGGGAGCTGGGTGATGCCATTTTCACCCCTCCTGCGCATGCACATACACACCTACAAACACCACAACAATCGACCCCAGTAAGATAAGCACTGCCATCTATTGGAGAATGGAGCCGTTACACCAAGCCCCACCAAACTGGGCCAACCTTGCTCTTCAGGAGCACCACAGGTGTCTTCACCTGCTTAATTTTTGGACTATAAAGTGCTTCCTAGTTTGACATCTAGGGGTAAACAATGTAATTTCAATTGTATTTCAGTCTGTTCAATGGTCCATCTATTCAATTTTATTTTTTTTTATTTTTTGTTTCTTTTCTTTTCCATGAATACAGAAAGAGAAAATATTTATTTTTATTTTCCATTTCTATTAAAAATATTTTTCTTTAATTTTTTTCTACTATATTTATTACTTTTTGTAATTTTTCAAATTCTATTTTACTTCCATTATTTCATTTTATTTCATTGTATTTATTTTTTTTCTAATTTTCAAATGTTTTCATTTATCCCTGTTTTTTCTCTAATCTATCAAGCCATTTTCAACACCCAGACCAACAACACGTCTAGCATAATTTATTTGACTTTTGTATTTGTGTTGTTTTTATTTTTTTAATTTTAATTTTTATTAATTTTAATTGTTTTTACCTCATTAATTACTTTTCTTCCTTCAAAATGATGAAACGAAGGAATACACCCCAAGAGAAAGAGCAGGAAGAAACGACAGCCAGGGACTTAACAAACAGAGATACAAGCAAGATGTCTGAACCAGAATTTAGATTCACAATAAGAAAACTAGCTGGGGTTAAAAATAGATTAAAAGAAGTAAAAGCTAGTCAGGATGAAAAAAAAAAAAAGCTATAACTGAGCTGCAATCTAGAATGTGTGCCATGGCGCCAAGGATGGATGAGGCAGAGCAGCAATTCAGTGATATAGAGAGCAAACATATGGAGAATAATGAAGTAGAAAAAAAGAGGGAGACTAAGTTAAAAAAGCATGATTTAAGAATTAGGGAAATCGGTGACTCATTAAAAAGGAACAACATCAGAATCATAAGGGTCGCAAAAGATGAAGAGAGAGAAAAAAGGGTAGAAGGGTTATGTGAGCAAATCATAGTAGAAAACTTTCCTAACTTTGTGAAAGACACAGACATCAAAATCCAGGAAGCACAGAGGACCCCCATTATGTTCAATAGAAACCCACCATAAACAAGGCATATCATACTCAAATTCACAAAATACTCAGGCAAGGAAAGAATGAAAACAGCAAGGGAAAAAAAAATTCCTTAACCTACAAGGGAAGACAGATCAGGTTTGCAGCATACCTACCCACAGAAATTTGGCAGGACAGAAAGGAGTTGCAGGATATATTCAATGTGCTGAATCGGAAAAATATATAGCCAAGATTCTTTATCCAGCATGTCTGTCATTTAAAATAGAAGGGGAGATTAAACGTTTCCCAGACAAACAAAAATTAAAGGAGTTTGTGCCCAGTAAACCAGCCCTGCAAGAAATTTTAAGGGGGACTCTCTGAGGGGAGAAAAAACATAAATAAATAAATAAATAAATAAATCCCAAAGCAACAAGGACTAGAAAGGACCAGAGAATACCACCAGACACTCCAACTGTGTAAAAAACATAATGGCAATAATTTCATATCTTTCAGTACTCACCCTAAACATCAGTGGACTAAATGCTCCAATCAAAATACATAGGGTAACAGAATGGATAAAAATAAGATCCATCTATATGCTATTTTCAAGAGACCCACTTCAGACTTAAAGACTCTTTCAGATTAAAAGTGAGGATGGAGAACCGTCTATCATGCTAATGGTTGACAAAAGAAATAAGGAGTAGCCACACTTATATCAGGCAATCTGGACTTTAAAATAAAGACTGTAACAAGAGATGATGAATGGCATTATATCATAATTAAGGGGTATATCCACCAACAACCTAACAATTGTACACATTTATGTTCCAAATGTGGAGGCAACCAAATATATAAAGCAATTAATCACAAACATAAAGAAAGTAACTGATAAAAATACCATAAAAGTAGGGGACTTCAACACCCCACTTACAGCAAAGGACAGATCATCTAAACAGAAAATCAACAAGGGGACAATGGCATTGAATGACACACTGGATCAGATGGACTTAACATATATATTCAGAACATTTCATCTCAAACAGCGGAATATACATTCTTTTCCAGTGCACATGGAACGTTCTCCAGAATAGATCACACACTGGAACACAAGTCAGCCCTCCACAAGGACAAAATGATAGAGATTATACCATGCATATTTTCAGACCACAATGCTATGAAATTAAAAATCAACCACAAGAAAAAATTTGGAAAGGTAAAACAAATACTTGGAGACTAAAGAACATCCTATTAAAAAAGAATGGGCTAACCAAGAAGTTGAAGAGGAAATTAAAAAGTACATGAAAGCCAAAGAAAAGGATAACACCAGAGCCCAAAACCTCTGGGACACAGCAAAGACAGTCATAAGAAGAAAGTATCTAACAATCCAGGCCTTTTTAAAGAAGGAAGAAAGGTCTCAGTTACACAATATAACCTTACACCTTAAAGAGCTGGAAAAAGAACACCATATAAAACCTAAAACCAGCAGAAGACAGGAAATAATAAAGATTAGAGAAGATATCAATGCTATCAAAACCAAAAAAAAAAAAAAAAAAAAAAAGAACAGATCAATGAAACCAGTAGCTGGTTCTTTGAAAGAATTAACAAAATTGATAAGCCACTAGCAAAATTGATCAAAAAGAAAAAGGAAAGGACCCAAATAAATAAAATCAGAATGAAAGAGGAGAGATCACAGCCAATGCTGCAGAAATTCAAACAATAATAAGAGAATATTATGAGCAATTAAACACCAATAAAACAGGCAATCTGGAAGAAATGGAAATAATCCTAGAAATATATGAACTACCAAAACTGAAACAGGAAGAAATAGAAAATTAGAGCAAGTAAACCCATAACCAGTAAAGAAATAGAATTAGTAATCAAAAATCTGCCAAAAAACAAGAGTTCAGGGCCAGATGGCTTTCCAGGGGAGTTCTACCAAACATTTAAAGAAGAGTTAACACCTATTCTCTTGAAGCTATTCCAAAAAATAGAAAGGGAAGGAAAACTTCCAAACTCTTTCTATGAAGCCAGCATTACCTTGATTCCAAAACAAGACAAAATACCCACTAAAAAAGAGAACTATAGACCAGTTTCCCTGATGAACATGGATGCGAAAATCCTCAACAAGTTATTAGCCAACCGGATCCAACAATACATTAAAAAAAATATTCACCACGACCAAGTGGGATTTAGACCTGGGATGCAGGGCTTGTTCAACATCCACAAAACAACCGATGTGATACATCACATCAATAAAAGAAAGGACAAGTACCACAATATCCTCAATAGATGCAGAGAAACCATGTGACAAAATACAGCATCCTTTCTTGAATAAAATTCTCAAGAAAGTAGGGATAGAAGGATGATACCTCGAAATCATAAAAGCCATATATGAAAGACCCAATTCTAATATTATCCTCAATGGGAAAATACTGAGAACTTTCCCCCTAATGTCAGGGAGAAGACAGGGATGTCCACTCTCACTACTGTTATTCAATATAGTATTGGAAGTCTTAGCCTCAGCAATCAGACAACACAAAGAAATAAAAAGCATCCAAATTGACCAGGAGGAGGTCAAACTTTCACTCTTCACAGACGACATGATACTCTATATGCAAAACTCAAAATGTTCCACCAAAAAACTGCTAGAACTGATTCATGAATTCAGCAAAGTTGAAGGATATAAAATCAGTGCACAGAAATCAGTTGCATTCCTACACAAGAAGAATGAAGCAACAGAAAGAGAAATCAAGAAATCGATCCTATTTACAATTGCACCAAAACCCATAAAATACATAAGAATAAATCCAACCAAAGAGGTGAAATATCTATACACTGAAAACTTTAGAAAGCTTATGAAAGAAATTGAAGACACAAAAATATGGAAAAATATTCCATTCTTCTGGAATAGAAGAACAAATATTGTTAAAACGTCAATACTACCCAAGGCAATCTACAAATTCAAAGCATTCCCTATCAAAATAACACCAGTATTCTTCACATAGCTTGAACAAACAATCCTAAACTATGTATGGACCCAGAAAAGACCGCAAATAGCCAAAGCAATCTTGAAAACGAAAATCTTTGACAAAGCAGGAAAGAATATCCAATGGAATAAAGACAGTCTCTTCAGCAAGTGGTGCTGGGAAAACTGTACAGCGACATGCAGAAGAATGAGCCTGGACCACTTTTTTACACCATACACAACAATAACCTCAAAATGGATGAAAGACCTCAATGTAAGACAGGAAGCCATCAAAATTTTTGAGGAAAAAGCAGGCAAAAACCTCTTTGATCTTGTCTGCAGCAACTTCTTACTCAACACAACTCTAGAGGCAAGGAAAAGAAAAGCAAAAACGAAGTATTGGGACCTGATCAAAATAAAAAGTTTCTGCACAGTGAAGGAAACAACCAACAAAACTAAAAGTCAACCGACGGAATGGGAGTTATCTGACATATCTGACATATCTGACATATCAGATAAAGGGTTAGTATCCAAAACTATAAAGAGCTTATCAAACTCAACACCCAAAAATCAAATAATCCGTGAAGAAATGGACAAAAGATATGAAAGACACTTCTGCAAAGAAGACATCCAAATGGCTACCGACGCATGAAAAAATGCTCAGCATCACTCATCATCAGAAAAATACATATTAAAACACAATGAGATACCACCTCAAACCTGTCAGAATGGCTAACATTAACTTAGGCAACAACCAATGTTGGCAAGGGTGTGGAGAAAGAGGATCTCTTTTGCACTGCTGGTGGGAATGAAAACAGGTGCAGCCACTCTGCAAAACAGTATGGAGAGTCCTCAAAAAATTAAAAATAGAACTACCCTATGATCCAGCAATTGCACTACTAGGTATTTATCCAAGGGACACAGGGATGCTGTTTCATGAACCCTAATGTTTATAGCAGCCCTATCAACAATAACCAAAGTATGGAATGAGGCCAAATGTCCATTGATGGATGAATGGATAAAGAAAAAGAATATTATATATATATATATATATATATATATATATATATATATATATATATATAATGGAGTATTACTCGGCAAACAAAAAGAATGAAATCTTGCCAATCGCAACTACCTGGATGGCACTAGAGGGTATAATGCTAAGTGAAATTAGTCAGTCAGAGAAGGACAAATATATGACTTCACTCACATGAGGACTTTAAGAAACAGAACAAATGAACACAAGGGAAAGGAAGCAAAAATAATGTAAAAACATAAGAGACTCTTAAATACGGAGAAAAATCAGAGGGTTGCTGAAGGGGTTGTGGGAGGGGGTTGGGCTAAATGGTAAGGAACATTAAGGAACCTCTCCTGAAATTGTTGCACTATATGCTAAGTAACTTAGATGTAATTAAAAAAATAGAGAAAAATACTGAATTTTTTTGTTGTTAAGGCTTCTGATAATTAAGCTAGTGACTTTTGCTTATTTTAAAACCATATTACCTCTGAACATCATGACACTAAATCATCTTGTTCTTCAAAGGCCCACTGCCATTCTGCCCTACAGTGTGTAGCAAATTGGCACTGTCATGTCTTATGTGTTGTCTCAGCACATACGGTTAAATTCTATATCATTCTCATCAAGCTCACTCTTAATAACTCTGGCCTATATTAGAAAAATGATCATTAAGGAAGGAAAGAAGTAACTTCTTGAAATATGTAATGTAAAATTTTAAAAAATGGATGAAGAATGACAACATATTAATTTGAAAGACAATATAGTTTAGAAGTTCAGAAAGTGGGTTATGGAAAGACTACTAAGTTTCAAATACTGATTCTACTACTTGAAAACTATATACATTTTTCTGCACTGACGATTTCCTGCACAATAGAGTGTGACAATTTCACACTTTATTTGACACAGGTTTGTGGGGATTCATTAAATCTCTACACCTAAAGCACTTAGTACAGAACCTGGTACACTGTGAGAACACACATGCTACTGAAATTTTCTATTATATTTTTCCAGATTTTTAAAGTTATAATTGACAAAATTTCATGTATTTATGTTGTGCAATGTGATGGTATGATATATGTACAAATTATAAAATGATTACCACAATCCAGTTAATTAACACATCCATCACTTCATACTGATACTCTGTTTTGATAACACTTAAGATCTACTCTCAGCAACTTTCAAATACACAACATGATATTATTAATTATAGCATCATGCTGTACATTAGATCCCCAGAAGGTATTCATCCTATAACGGAAAGTTCCTACTCTTTGATCAATATCTCCCCATATCCCCTACCCCTAGTTCCTAACAACCACCAGTTACTTCCTTTCTGCAGGATAGACATTTTTAGATTCCACCTATAAGTGAGATCATACAGTATTGCCTGCCTGTGTAAATCACTATTCTCATCAAGCTCATCAAGACAGTATTTGTCTTCCTGTGTCTGACTTATTCCACGGAGCATAATGCCCTCCAGGGTCATCCATGTTTTTTTTCAAATGGTAGAATTTCCTTTTTGTTTGTGCTGAATAAAATATCACATTTTCTTTATCCGTTCATCCTTTGACATTCATTTAAGTCATTCTATTATTTATTATTGCATAGTTATTATCATCTCTTCTAAAGCAGATCTTAAATTTGAATGTGAATGTATAGACACACACTTTTTAAAATTGAACTATAGTTGACATAAAACATATTAATATGTTTCAGGTGTACGACATATTGATTCAATATTTGTATATATTGCAAAATGATTACCACAGTAAGTCTAGTTAACATTTATCACCATCATAGTTACAAAATTTTTTTCTTATGGTGATAACTTTTAAGGTTATGCTGGTTTAGCAACTTTCAAACATACAATACAGTATTGTTAACTATAGTCATCATTACATCCCCATGACTGATTTCTAACTAAATATTTGTAACTGTTGACCACCCTTCATCCATTTCACCCACCTCCAACTCCCACCTCTAACAACCACCAATCTGTTCTCTGGATTTATGAGCTTAGTTTTTGTTTTGTTTTAGATTCCACATATATGTGAGATCATATGTCATGTCTTGTCTGACATTCCACTTATCATAATACCCTCGAGTTTTATCCCTATTGTAAATGGCAAAATTTTCTTCCTTTAATGCCTGAATAATATTCCATTATGTGTGTGTGTATACACACACACACACCACATTTTCTTTATTCATTCATACATTGATGGACACTTAGGTTGTTTCCGTATCTTGGCTATTGTAAATAACGTTGCAGTAAACATGAGAGTGTATATATATCCTTTTGAATTAGTGTTTTTATTTTCTTTGGATAAATGCCCAGAAGTGGAATTGCCAGATCATGCAGAAGTTCCATTTTTAATTTTTTGAGGAACCTCACAGTTTCCCATAGTGGCTGCACCAATTTATATTCCCACCAAGAGTGCACAGAGTTCTTTTTTCTTCACATCCTCACCAAAGCTTATTACTTTTTGTCGTTTTGATGTTACTATTTTGACAGGAGTAAGATTCTATTTCCTCCTAGTTTTGAATTACGTTTCCTTGATATTAGTGAGATTAAGCATAATTTTCATGTATCTGTATGCCTTCTTTGGAAAAATGAGCCCATTTTTTAATCAGATTGTTTGTTTTCTTACAATTGAGTTGTTCTTTATATATTTTAGACATTAATACTTTATCAAATATATGATTTTCACATATTTTCTCCCATTCAGTAGGTTGCCTTCATTTTGTTGATAGTTTCCTTTGTACAGAAGCTTTTGAGTTTGATGCAGCACACTTTTCTTATAGAGAATTGTGGTGTAATAGTACATATAACCACCTTTATTGTTAGGAGAAACAAAAATAAATAATACTTAGTTCTTACTCCCAATAAACATTTGGATAATAAGATAGAAAAGGAAAGTATAACTTATTCTTTTCTAGTAGAAAAATTCTGTTCAATATGCTGTCCTTGATATTGTAGGATATATAGAACACATTACTACTGCTAGACAATGTTACCATTTTTTTTCCAGGACACCTAAATTAATGATTTGCCTTTCTGGCCCTTGCTCAAAGATTAAAGCCACAGGTGTGACTATTTATTAGAGTCTAGTTCTCATAACTGGGTAATAGTGATAAGGTGTGGAAGAAAAAAATAGCCACATTTTTCTGTTGCGGGAAAAAGAGCATTTCAAACAAATTAGACTCTTTACAAATGTAGACTCTTTACATTACAAATAAAGTGTCAAATTTGTAGCAAAATTTTTAAAAACCTTGGGAGTTCATGCTTTTTATCAAAAATAAGGTCACTAGAGTATGTTAAGCATGACAGAAACATGATCACATTTATGATCTAAAATGATTACTTGAACATCATTGTGGATAACATATTGGAATGAAACAAACAAAAAGAAGTGTAAAGACAAATAAATTAAGAGGCTTTTGTATTAAAAAAGATATTAAATGACAGGAAATGAATTTACTGAGGCAGAGGCATTGGAAATGAAGAAAAGATGTTATTGATGTAGAATAAACAGAATTTTAGAGTTTAGGGCAGATTTCAGGTATGGCTTCAACATTTCTGACTTGAGAAACATGTGAGGTTCATTCAACATCTAATCCCAAATTAATATAACACACCATCCTGATAGAATTAGGAAATAATCACATGATCAACTCAATAGATACTGAAAAGCATTTGACAAAATTCAGCTTCTCTTCTTGTTAAAAACCAAATTAGAATAGAGGGAAACTTCATCAAACTGATAAAGGGAATATCAGAAAGACCCATAGCTACCTCCATGCTTGACTGTGGAAATCTGAATTTTTACTTCTAAGAACAGGAAAAGATGAGGATGTCCCTTCTCACCACTTATATTAAACATTAGGATAGATACTCTCATCAGTGCATCTAGATATGGAAAATAAATAAAAGGTATCACAATTGGAAAAAAGAAAGTAAAGTTATTTCTATTTGGAGATTCCATGATGCTATATATAGTAAATCCCAAGAAGTCCAAAAAACTACTATTAGAATTTAAATAGATAGTAATAAGAATAAATAAATATTTAGATAAATAATTAAAATAAATAGAATTAACTTCAAACAATTTCAAGATCCAGGAACTTGGGTGGCTCCATGGGTTAAGCATCTGACTCTTGATTTTGGCTCAGGTCATGATGTCATGGTTTGTGAGTATGAGCCCCTCAAAGGGCTCTGTGCTGACAGGATAGAGCCTGCTTGGGATTCTCTCTCTCCCTCTCTCTCTGCCTTTCCCATGCTCACACTCTCTAAATAAGTAAGTAAATAAATAAATAAATAAATACACTTTTAAAAAAGGGTTTCAAGATCCAAGATCAATATATCAAAAGCAAACATTTTTATACACTTGCAAGAAGTAATCTGAAAATTAAATTAAGAACATAATTTGTGTGCAATAGCATCAAAAATACTTAAGAATACCTTTGAGAGAATAAATGTAAGATTTGTATGTTATATATATAATTCGTTGTTGAAGTTTTTTTTTTAAAAAAGAATTAAAGAAGATCTAAACATATGGAAAGACAGCTTATATTCATGCAACAGAAATAATATTGTTAATATAACAATAATCCCCAAATTTGTGTGTGGATTCAAGCAATCCCCATCTATATTAGAGCTGGATTCTTAGGAAATTAACATGATGATCTTAGAATTTATATGAAAATGCAAGGAACCCAAGATAGCCTGAATAATTTTGTTATAAAACAAATTCAAAGAACTCACATTTTCTGACTTCAAAACTTACTACAAAATGTACAGTAAAATCACCATGCTGTGGTACTAGATAAATAAAATAGAATTGAGACTCCAGAAATAATGTTTGCATCTATAGTCAGCTGACTTTTGGTAAAGGTTTAAAGACCATTCAATGTGGGAAATAATAAGCCTGTCAACAAATAGTCCTGGGACAATAGGTTATCCACATGTGGAAGAATGATTTAGATATTTATCCCACACTATATACAAAATTAACTAAAAATGATTAAAGATATACATATAAGTCCTAACACTATATAAATCTTGGAAGAAAACATACACATGTTTGGGACCTAGATTAGACAATGGTTTCACAGAATAGCACCCAAAGTTTGAGCAATAATGACAGCAAAAAGATAAATTGGATCTCAACTAAACTAAAAGTTTTTGTGCTCCAAAGAACACCATTGAGAAAGTAAAACAAAACAAAACAAAACAAAACAAAAAAACATAAAGTGGAAGAAAGTATTTAAAAATCATTATCGGGTAAGGCACTTGACTCCAGAATGTGTAAAAAAAAAAAAAAAAAAAAACTCTTCCAAACAAATACAGATTATATTCTTAAAATTAAGAATATAATTTGATAAGAAATTATTCAAAAGAAGATATGGAAGTAATTAACATTATCATTCATTTGAGAAATTAAAATCAAAACCATGTTTAAATACCACATCACAACCAGTAGGTTGACTATAATCAAAAGACAGATAAAAACAAATCTTATGAAAGTGTGGAGAAATTAGAAACCACATACATTGCTTTTGGGAATGTAAAACGATGAATCCACTTTGCAAATATCTAGCAATTAAATATAAAGTTAACATATGACCCATCAATTCGATTCTTAGGTATATATCCAACACAAAGGAAAGAAATGGACACAAAATTTGTACATAATTATTCATAGTAATAATAACCCAAAAGTTACCATAATCCAAATGTCCATCAATTATGAATGGAGAAATAAATGGGGTTCACTCATACAATAAATAGTATTTGGCAACAAAAAAAATATGAAATATCTATGCCTACTACAGCACAGATGAACCCTGAGAACATTGGGCTATGTAATAGAAGCCAGTCACAAAAAAAATCACATATTGTATAATTCTATATGAAATGTCCAAATAGGCATATCTATGGAATCACAGATTAGTGGTTCACTAGAATTGGAGAAAGGAGAGAGTAGTAGAAGAAAGGAGTATGGTAGGAGTATGCTAATGGGTATGGGATCTGGGGGAGGTGGGTTATGAAAGTGCTCTAAAATACAAACAATTTTGTAAATATACTAAGACCATGAACTTGTACTCTTATAAATGGGCGGATTTTATGTGATTTGAATATATCTCAATAAAGCAATTTTGGAAAAGATTCACAATTCAGAGATAGCCACCTAGTGTTAGAATCTGGAAATACATACTCCAGGAAAGACTGCTACAAATCTGTTATCTATAACTCAAGCTTGTAATGAACATAATTTGTGTGAGAAACTATGTTTTATTGGTCAACTAGAGTAGCTCGTTATTCATAATGATAAATATCAGAAAGAATTTCTCATTTGTGAAGTTAAAGTAATTCTATGTGTATGGATTGACTAAAAATACTTCAGTGATAATAGTAATCTTCTATGGACATATGAAAAAGTTCTCATGAGCCTATATATGGTCATCTGTAAGAGTGAGATGTGAGACCCAAAACCCAAATGCTCCTATGTCCAAATATTCATTTAAGATGCTACATTATTGCTTGCTGCAGAGTATAAAGATAACTTCTTGAATTTTTCCTGTAAATCTCCGTTAAATGTATCTTTCTGATAGGTGGTAGTCTGTGATCCTAAATGGACAGAGAGAGATTAATAGATATTTGTTCAAATATTAGCTGTATATGAGACATAATTTGTTTTGAGATTTTCTTTCATTACATCTTTTCTTCATGTTTCTATCTTTCGTTCTTTTTCTTTAATTTAAATTCCAGTGTAATTAACATAGTGTTATATTAGTTTCAGCTGTACAATATAGTGTTGCAACACTTCTATACATTGCTCAGTGCCCATCATGATAATTGAATTCAAATTCAGGCTCACAGCATGGAGCCTGATGTAGGATTTGAACCCATGGACCATGAGATCATGACTGGAGATGAAAGCAAGAGTTGGACACTTAACAGACCGAGGAATCCAGGTGCCCCCAACTCTTAATCCTCTTTATTTCACCCATCTGCTCACCTAACTCCCTCTGGTAACCATCAGTTTGTTCTCTGGTTTTTGGTTTGGCTCTTTTTCCTTCGTTTCTTTCTTTTCTTTTCTTTCTTTCTTTCTTTCTTTCTTTCTTTCTTTCTTTCTTTCTTTCTTTCTTCTTTCTTTCTTCTCTTTCTTTCTTTCTTTCTCTCTTCTCTTTCTTTCTTTCTTCTCTTTCTTTCTTCTCTTTCTTTCTTTCTTTCCTTTCTTTCTTCTCTTTCTTTCTTTTTAATGTTTATTTCTGAGAGAGACAGAGACAGAATGTGAGTGGGTTAGGGGCAGAGAGAGAGGGAGAAACAGAATCTGAAGCAGGCTTCAGGCTTCGAGCTGTCAGCACAGAGCCTGACGTGGGGCTCGAACTCACAAGCTGTGAGATCATGACCTGAACTGAAGTTGGTTGCTCAACTGACTGAGCCACCCAGGCGCCCTCTTTCTTTCTTTTTTATTCCATATGTGAGTGAAATCATATGTTATTTGTCTTTCTCTCACTGACTTACTTCACTTAGCACTATGCTCTCTAGATCCATCTGTTGTTGCAAATGGCAAGATTCCAGTCTTCTCTGTATTGACTTTTTTTGTATTGACTGAATAATATTCCATTATATATACCATATCTTCATCCATTCATTTATTGATGGACATGGGTTCCTTCCATAATTTGGCTATAGTAAATAATGCTGCAATAAGTATAAATGTGTGCATATATTTTTCAAATCAGTGTTTTCATATTCTTTGGGTAAATACCCAGTAGTGGAATTACTGCATCAAATGATAATTCTATTTTTAATTTTTTGAGAAACATCCATACTGTTTTTAAAAATGGCTGCACAAGTTTGCATTCCCAAAACCAGTGTATGAGGGTTCCTTTATCTCCAAATTATTGCCAATACTCATTTCTTGTTTTGTTTTATTTTGTTTTTAATTTTAGGTATTCTTACTAGTGTGAGATGGTACCTCATTGTGGTTTTGATTTGCATCCCCCTGATGATTAGTGATGTTGAGCATCTTTTCATGTGTCTATTGGCCATTTGCATGTCTTCTTTGGAGAAATATTTGTTCCTGCCTTCTGCCCATTTTTAAATTGGATTATTTGGTTTTTGTTTGTTTGTTTAAAGTTATATGTTTTTTATATATTTTGAAAACCCTTTATCAAATATGACATTTACAAATATCTTTTCCCATTCAGTAGGTTGTCTTCTAGTCTTGTTGATTGTTTCTCTGACATTCAGAAGCTTTTAATTTTTATACAATCCTAATATTTTTTTGTTGTTGTTTTTGTTACCCTTGCCTTAGGAGACATATCTGGAAAAATGTTGCTACAGCTGATGTCAGACGAATTATTGCCTATGTTCTTTTCTAGGATTTTTATGGTTCAGGTCTCATATTAAGGTTCTTAATCTATTTTGAGCTTATTTTTGTGTATGCTATAAGAAAGTGGTCCAGTTTCCTTCTTTTGTATGTAGCTGTCCAGTTTACCCAACACCATTTGTTAAAGAGACTGTCTTTTCCCTGTTGTATATTCATTCCTGCTTTGTTGAAAGACCAATTGACCATATAATTGTGGGTGTATTTCTAGATTTTCTATTCTGTCCTATTGACAGATATGTCTATTTTTGTGCCAGTACCATATTGTTTTGATTATTAATGCTTTGTAGTGTACCTTGAAATCTGGAATTGTGATACCTCGAATTTTGTTCTTATCTTTTTAAGATTAGTTTGGCTATTTGGGGTCTTGTTTTGTTCCATACAAGTTTAAATATTATATGATTCAGTTCTGTGAAAAATGATGTTGGAATTTCAATAAGGATTGCATTAAATCTGTAGATTGCTTTGCACAGTATGGATATTTTAACAATATTTGTTCTTTCAATGCATGAGCATGGAATATCTTTCTTTTTGTTTGTGTCATTTTCAGTTTCTTTCATTACTGTTTTATAGAGTTTATAGTGTATATCTTTCCCTTCCTTAGTTAGATTTATTCTTAGGTATTTTATTATTCTTGGTGCAATTGTAATGGGATAATTTTCTTAATTTATCTTTCTACTACTTTATTGTGTATAGAAATGCAATGTATTATTGTATATTGATTTTGTATCCTATGACATAATTGAATTTATTTTTTCTAGTAGTTTTGTGTATAGTCTTTAGAGTTTTCCACATACAGTATCATGTAATCTACAAATAGTGAAACTTGCACTTCTTCCTTACCAATTTGGATGACTTCTATTGCATTTTCTTTTCTGATTGCTGTGGCTAGTACTTCCAGTATTATTTTGAAAAAAAGTTGTGACTGTTGTTTAGCATAGTGTTGGAAGTCCTAGCATCAGCAATCAGACAAAAAAATGAAATAAAAAGCATCAAAATTGAGAAAGAAGTCAAACGTTCACTTTTTACAGATGACATGAAACTCTACATGGAAAACCCGACAGAATTCACCAAAAGTCTGCTAGAAATGACACATCAATTCAGCAAAGTCACAGGATACAAAATCAATATACGGAAGTCTGTTGCATTTTTATACACCAATAATGAAGCAATAGAAACAGAAATAAAGAAACTTATCCCATTTATAATTGCATCAAGAGCCATAAAATACCTAAGAATAAACCTAACCAAAGATGCAAAAGATCTGTATGCTGAAAACTATAGAAAGCTTATGAAGGAAATTGAAGAGACACAAAGAAATAGAAAAACATTCCATGCTCATGGATTGGAAGAATAAATATTGTTAAAGTGTCAATACTACCCAAAACAATCTACACATTCAATGCCATCCCAATCAAAATTGCACCAGCATTCTTCTCAGAGCTAGAACAAACATTCCTAAAATTTGTATGGAACAACAAAAGACCCTGAATAGCCAAAGTAATATTGAAGAAGAAAACCAAAGAAGGAGGCATCACAATACCAGACTTTAACCTCTACTACAAAGTTGTAATCATCAAGACAGTACGCATAGACCAATGGAATAGAATAGAGAACCCAGAATTGGACCCACAAACGTATGGCCAACTAATCTTTGACAAAGCAGGAAAGAGTAGCCAATGGAAAAAAACAGTCTCTTTAACAAATGGTGCTAGGAGAACTGGACAGCAACATGCAGAAGAATGAAATTAGACCACTTTTTTACACCATATGCAAAAATAAACTCAAAATGTATGAAAGATCTGAATGTGAGACATGAAACCATCAAAAATCTAGAGGAGAAAGCAGGAGGCAACCTCTTTGACCTCAGCCACAGCAATTTCTTAACACATATCCAAAGACAAGGGAATTAAAAGCAAAAATGGACTATCAGGACCTCGTCAAGATAAAAAGCTTCTGCACTGCAAAGGAAACAATCAACAAAACTGAAAGGCAACTGACAGAATGGGAAAAGATATTTGCAAATGACACATTGGATAAAGGGCTAGTATCCAAAACCTATAAAGAACTCACCAAACTCAACACCTGAAAAACAAATAATCCAGTGAAGAAATGGGCAGAAGACATGAATAGACATTTTCCAAAGAAGACATCCAGATGGCCAACAGACACATGAAATGATGCTCAACATCACTCATCATCAGGGAAATACAAATGAAAGCCACATTGAGATATTACATCACTCTGGTCAGAATGGATAAAATGAACAAATCAGGAGACTATAGATGCTGGAGAGGATGTGGAGAAACGGGAACCCTCTTGCACTGTTGGTGAGAATGCAAACTGGTGCAACTGCCTTTGAAAACATTGTGCAGGCTTCTCAAAAAATTAAAAATATAACTACCTTATGACCCAGCAATAGCACTGCTAGGAACTTACCCAAGGGACACAGGGGTGCTGATGCATAGGGGCACATGTACCCCAATGTTTATAGCAGCACTTTCAAAATAGCCAAATTATGGAAAGAGCCTAAATGTTAATTAACTGATGAATGAATAAAGAAGATGTGGTTTATATATACAATGGAATACTACTTGGCAATGAGAAAGAATGAAATCCTGCCATTTGCAGCAACATGGATGGAACTGGAGGGTATTATGCTAAGTGAAATAAGTCAGTCAGAGAAAGACAGATACCATATATTTTCAATCCTATGTGGATCTTGAGAAACTCAGCAGAAGACCATGGGGCAAAGGAAGGGAGGAAAAAAGTTACAAACAGAGAGGGAGGGAAGCAAAACATAAGAGACTCTTAAATACAGAGAACATCTGAGGGTTGATGGGAGCTGGAGGAAAGGGGAAAGTGGGTGATAGACATTAAGAAGGGCATTTGTTGGGATGATCACTAGGTGTAGAGTGGAAGCTAATTTGACAATAAAATATATTAAAAAATAAAGTAAGAATATAAAGATAAATAAAAAAGAAAAGAAAAAAAAAAGTGGTGAAAGTGGAAATCCTTATCTTGTTCCTGACCTTAGGAGAAACCTCTGTTTTTTGTTTTTGTTTTTTTTTTTCCATTAAGGGTATTTTAGCTGGGGATTTTCATATGTAGCCTTTATCATGTGAGGTATGTTCCCTTCCATGTTGTTGAGAGGTTTTGTTTTGTTTTGTTTTGTTTTTGTCAAATGCTTTTTCTGCAACTATGAAATGATCGTATATATATTTTTTAATTTTTTAATGTTTATTTATTTCAAAGAAAGACAGAGAGCAGGGAAGAGGTAGAGACACACACAGAATCTGAAGCAGGCTCTAGGCTCTGAGCTGTCAGCACAGAGCCCGACATAGGACTCAAACCCAGGGACGTGAGATCATGACCTGAGCCGAAGTCAGACGCTTAACCAACCGGGACACCCAGGCATCCCAAAAAGATTATATTTTTTTATCCGTTCTATTTTTCATGTGATATATCACATTGCCTGATTTGCAAACACTGAACCACCTTGCAACCCAGAAATAAATCCCAATTGATCATGATTTTCTTAACATATTGTTGGATTCCATTTGCTAATATTTTCTTGAGGTTTTTCTGTATTTGTTGGCTGGTAGTTATATTTTTTTGTGTGTTCTTATCTTATTTTTTTTATCATAGCAATGTTGGCCTTATAGATGAAATTTGTAGCTTTCCTTTTTCTATTTTTTGGACTAGTTTGAGAAGTCTTCTTTAAATGTTTGATAAAATTTGCCTTTAAAGCCACCTGGTCCTGGGCTTTTGTTTGCTGAAATTTTTTTGACTACTGATTCAATCTCATTGCATGTTCAACTTTTCTATTTCATTAGGATTCACTTTTGAAAAGTAGTGTTTGTAGAAATGTATTCATTTCTTCTAGGTTGTCCATTTTGTTGGCATATAATTTTTCATAATTTTCTCTTATAATCCTTTGTATTTCTGTGGTGCTGGTTGTCACGTCTCCTCTTTGATTTCTGATTTTGTTTATTTGAGTTCTTTCTTTCTCTTTCTCTGTCTCTCAGTGGGTCTGGTTAAAATTTTATCAAATTGTTGATCTTTTGAAAGACATAGCTCCTGATTTCATTTATCTGTTCTATTGTTGTTGTTGTTGTTGTTGTTTTAGTTTCTATTTTACAGTTTCTTCTCTAATCTTTATTATTTCCCTCCTTCTACTGGTTTTGTGTTTTGTTTGTTTTTCTAGATTCCTTATTTCTATTTTTTTCTCTAGCTTCTTTGGATGTAATGTTAGGTTGTTTATTTGAGATTTTTGTTGCTTCTTGATGCAGGCCTGTATTGCCATAAACTTCTCTCATAGAACTATTTTTGCTGCACTCCCAAAGATTTAGACTGTTATGTTTTCATTTTCATTTGTCTCCATGTATTTTTTGATTTCCTCTCTGATTTCTTGTTTGTCTATTTTTGTATTTTGTTTAACATGTCATTTAACTTCCATGTATTTGTGTTCTTTCCAGATTTTTCTTGTGTTTGAGTTCTAGTTCCACAGTGATATGGTCAGAAAAGATGACTGGTGTAACTTCAGTCTTTTTGAATTTGTTGAAATTTGTTTTGTGACTTAATATGTGATGAATTCTGAAGAAGATTCCATATTCACTTGACAAGAATGAGTATACTTCTGCTTTAGGATAGAATGTTCTATATTGTTCTTTATTATGTTTTCTACCTCTTTGTTGAGGGTCTCACTGAAATCCTCTAGTCTTTCCTCCTTTCTCATGAGTATCTTTATTATCATTACTTTAAATTCTCTGTCATGCATATTATTTATCTGTTTTGTTTAGCTCTCTTGCTCTAATGTTTTTCTTTTCATCCATTTGGGATATATTCCTTTGTCTCCTCATTTTGTCTAATTCTCTGTGTCCGATTCTATGTATTAAGAAGTCAGCTGCATCTCATGCTCTTGAAAGTAATGGTCTTATGAAGAAGAGATCATGCAATGCCCTGCAGTGCAATGTCCCTGGTTTACTAGAACCTGGCCCTATAGGGGTATCTTCTATATGTGTTGTGTGCACCCTGCTGTTGTGGTTGAGCCACTTTTGCTTTCAGTCTAGTCATATGCAATGTCTTTCTTTGCCTGTGTGGAGAGTGTTTGGTCCTTGGGTTGTTAGTGGGCTAGTCTGGGGTCACTTTGGGCTTGAATTGAGTCTGACCAAGCAGTTGTCAGAGATGCAGTAACAAAGAACTACAGTGTGCTTTCCTTGTGTTATCCCCTGAAAGGCTTTTAATAGTGGGTGGTACCTGCAGTCAGACCAGATGTCTGCCCCAGCCCACTGCTGGGACAACAGTGAATCTTGTGTGTGTATTTAACTTTCACTGTCCCAGAGTAGGAATCTCTTTAGAGTGGTGCTGAACTCTGGGGCTCCTTGAACTCTGCCAGGCCTGTGGTACCATTTTGGATGAGCTCCAAACATAGGCATATTGGTGGGGAAGATCTGCAGGAGAATGTGAGGGTAAGGTGAGTGGTGTTAGCAGGTTTGTGCAGGTCTGTTATGGGACAGGGCATGGAGCAGCTTTAGAAAACTCCTGCTGCAAGGCTGAAGGGTGTCAGTACACCGGTGAGTGTGGGGTGGGGAATCTTATTAACTAGTTAGGTGGAGATTGTTGGCACTGTGCTGGTTCCCACAGGTATCTGTGTGTCTAGGCTAAGTGTTGGGGGGAAGGAATGGCACCTGCCAACTACTTTGTTCTGAGAATAGTAAACAAGTCTTTTTCCTGTATATCCTATGTGCTATTCAAACTGCTGCTTCTATGCTGTCTCTCATTGGGACTGTTTATTTTGCTGTCACTTTAAGGACAGGAACTCCGTTTCCTATCAGCATCCTGGCCCTTCCAGAGCCCAAACCACTGATTTTTTAAAGTTTTAGGTGTTAAGCTCCACTGATTGTAAGAACTTGAGAAATTCATCCGCTCTGGTTTTCAAAGCCAAATGTTATGTGGGTTTATGTTCCCCATGTGGATTTCTCCAAGTGCCTACAGTCTATTTCTCTTCCCTCTCTATGCCGTGGGGTCCCTCCCTCCCAAGGACAGTCCCACAGATCTGTTTAGCTCCTCACTACATCTCTGCCTTTCCTCTCTTCAACATGGCGTCTTCTGTACATTTGGCCATAAAGTCTGTTCTGTCAGTGTGTGGGCCATTTTCTGGGTTATTTACACTGATGTGGGTGTTATCTCATTGTCCATTAAATGAAGTGAGCTTAGTGTCCTCCTACTCTACCATCTTCCCCAGAAGTCTGCTTTCACTACATCTTTTTAACATTATAGAATAGCAATCCACCTCACAACCATTTGGAGGTAGTCATTATCCACAAAATTTAATCTGAATTGTACATAGCAGCGACACCTGCGTGGTTCAGTCAGTTAAACATCCCACTTCACCTCAGGTCATGATCTCACGGTTCATGGATTAGAGCCCCCCACATCAGGCTCTGAACTTTCTCTCTCTCAAAAAAAAAAGACAAACTTAAATTGTACATAGCAAAAATAGTTTTGGTTTATTCTCATAGATGGCAAAAGAGGCAGAGATTGACAAGGTGCAAGAAGTAATTATGGTCAGGTTAGCAATTAAGTTCTAAACTGTCTCTGTCTGGTTTAAAGGTTAGAATAACAATGATGAACAAGATTCCTACAATTTTTCAAGACACATAATTTTTCATTATGTTGAGTGATAAAAATCTTGTGCCAATAGGTTACATTTTTTCTTAAGTTTTTCTACGTTTAAAATATTGCATCTGTTGGTTTTAGCTTTATTTAAATTTAGGCTGAATTAAAATATATGAAGTTTAAATCTTGAATTCTACATTATAGAGGTCTATAAAATATAAGAGCAAAAACCATCAAATGCCAAAGATTAAATTACATTCTCTAGGCATATTATCTAGACAGATTATATTATATTGAACTAAATACTGCCAGAAGGACATTCTTGAGATGGCTTAAGGGAATCTACAATTTTTATATTAGAATTGTCTCACTTGATGTAGTAGTTACTTACTTGGATCAATACAACATACCGTTGACTACTGAATCTTAGAAAATATTTTTAAGGACTACCTGGGTGGCTCAGTCTATTATGCGTCCAACTCCTGGAAGGAAGAGGGAGAGAGGGAGACAGAGAAACTGAAGTAGACTCCAGGCTCTACTCACAAACCAGGGCTCGAACTCACAAACCACCAGATCATGACCTGAGCTGGAGTCAGATGCTTAATGGACTGAGCCACCCAGGCACCCCAAGTGTCCAACTCTTGATTTCATCTCTGGTTATAATCTCACAGTTCTTGGGTTCAACACCCATGTTGGGTCCACTTGGGATCCTCTCTCTCCCTCTTTCTCTCTGCCCCTACCCCACTCATGCACTCTTTATCCAAAAAATAATAAACTTAAAAAAGAAGAAAGTATTTTTAAAATATATACTGTTAACAAAAGTAATTAGCTGTAAATTACATTTTATTGTTTGTATAATCTTGCTTAAGAATTTAATGATCTCAAAGAAAATAAAAGGATTTAATGAATCTCTCTCCAAAACAAATTAATGAACATGGCTTTGAGTATGTGGTAGAATAAAGAAGTATCAAGAGATGCAAAAAAAAATGCTCAATTTTTGTGCTTGTTTATAAAGAGTGATATAATGAGGCAATGAGATTTTGAAAGGCCACACATAGACACTCAGTTCCTTCAGTTTCACCAAATGTATGACTTTAAAGAGGTTGTTTACTTGCCAAATCTCAATTTAATCATCTAGTTATAATATTTGGATAATAAAACAGATGATCTTAGATTTACAGGATAAAATTATCAGCTCAGTCATTTGTAACATTCTGCTATTTATTCCATACTTATGTCAGAGAACTCTCTATTATGATGTTGGCAATTTATTTGAAATGCTCCAGCCTAGAAAGTGTTGCAATATGTGTTTTTATTTAACTTAAGCTATCTTCTAGGAGATGTCCGATATACTTACCAAAACTTTATATTCAACATGGTCACCCAGTTTTTATGAGGATGTTCAAAGAGAGGGTTATTAGAAGCATTTATCTATGAATATACCTACTAGTATCATTAATTATAGAAAAGTCCTCTTAATTAGAGGCCCCTCCCCAAAAATTTCCCCATTCTTCAACAAAGCAACACATAAGAATCTCATACTTCTTTCTGCACTTTCCCACCAAAACCCAATTATCTCAACTTGATGGGATATAAGAAAATTCTCTTTTTCACAGTTCAATTTCTAACTTTATCTGTTGCCCAATGGGAAAGCAGACCATTCAACAGTATATTGAGCAAATTCCAAAATTCACATCAATTTCAATTATTAAAAGTTCATCCAGTTTTAAACTCCAAATTCATATCTAATTCTTACTAATTCTTAACCCCCCCCCCAACACACATACACATGCACATTCTGCTTGCTCAACTTGTTCCTTCAGGATCTGAGGGATAGAAGATGATATAGTATGTTTTTTTCTACTCCACTTTGCTTCCATCTTGGAATAAAGGTGGTACTTGACTTGGTTCTGACTTAATACTATTCTATAACAGTTTTAAGATAAATTCTTCTAGGAGTGCCTGGGTGGCTCAGTTGGTTGAGTGACTGACTTCAGCTCAGGTCATGATCTCATGGTTTGTGGGTTCAATCCCTGAATCAGGCTCTGTGCTGACAGCTCAGAGCCTGGAGCCTGCTTTGGATTTTGTGTCTCCCTCTCTCTGCCGCTCCCCTGCTCAGGCTCTGTCTCTCTCTGTCTCTCAAAAATAAATAATTGTTAAAAAATTAAAAATTAAAAAATTAAAAACAAACAAACAAAAAAAGAAACTCTTAGGTACTGGAAGCTTGGAGGAAGGTGAGAGGAAAATAAATGGGTTCTTCATTGAACAGTTCAGTTGATTAGTAATTGTGTTGCTTCTCTAGTTAATGTTAACGTTACCAGACCACTATTGACCTCTAGGCAGTGACACAGAAATAGTTTTCTTTGAAGAAGCAGTTGGATGATTTGTAGAGTTCCAGTTTTATATCAAATCTTTCCAGCATCCCTTGAGTCAGGACATTGGCAGTACACTTATCTCTAGTTTCCTTGTCCAGCTGCAAGCAAGATAGCTCAAGTCCAAATAGAAAATTAACATATATAACACATGTCGTCTCTATGCTAAAAGATAACTTTATAAATAGCTACTCCACTACTCCACTGCCATACTTTATCTTCATTTTTATTTTTATTTTTAAGAAATTTGGATGATACAATGTTATTTATTTGTTTGTTCCTTTGTTTGTTAATTTGAAAGAGAGAGGGTGCAAGTGAGTGAGGGACAGAGAGAATCTCGTGAGGATCAGTCCCTCAAGGGGCAGAGAGAGAGAGAAGCAGGACTCAACTGAAGTGAGGCTTGTGTTTTTACCCAAAGCAGGGCTCATGCTCATTCAAAGTGAGGCTTGAGCTCAGCCAAAGCCGAGTTTGTGTTCACCTGAAGCAGAGCTTGAGCTCACCCAGTGTGGGACTCAAACTCACAAACTGAGATCATGAACTGCACCAAAGGCAGATGCTTAATGACTGAACTACCCAGGTGCCCATCTTCTTTTTTAAAAATGTCTTTTCCTATTCCTCGATTTATCTGTAATCCAAATCAACTGCTGTTAATATTTTCATGTGAGAAAAATATGTTAATTTTTTTAATTTTTTTTTTAATTTTTACTGACATTGGCAATCTCTACTAGTAGTTCTCTTGAAACCTCTATAATTTGACCCTAGCCTGAGATAGACAAAGGTAGGTGGTGGTACAGAGTACTCCCTTTAAGGACCACAACTCAAGGTTCTTGTTCAGGCTTTTGTTTAAATCATGCTATAGTCATCATACAACATCATACAACATCTGAATGGTTATAAAGGGAGGCACCTGCAACCAATTTTCTTGCAGCTCCTATTTTTACATCTCTCATTATAAAAGAAAACATTTAATAACTCATTTTCTCAGGTTTAGGCCACAATAGACAATTGTACGGCAAGAAAAATAATCTCTCCTCACATTATCTTACGTATGAATACCATAGGTCACATGTGAGATTATTTTTATGTGATACAGATGAACTTTTCCAAATTTGTAATAGTAGTATGTCCATTTTAATACACAGTAAGATAAATATAGCTGGTATACAAAACTCATAAATTCATAATCACCATAGTTTAGAATAAATCTTTTAAAAGAGATTTCAATTTCTTTAAAGGTGTTAAGCAACTATTAATAAATCTAATCATTAAATGTTGCAAAAATTATAAAGGTGGCATGTGAATAAATAAAGGCCAACATCCCATAAGTGTCTTTAACATAAATCCAAAAATACTTTATAATTTCCATTAGAGAAAAAAAGTCACTTGTGCTACCAGATTTTTAATCAGAAAAATAAGAAACATATTACTTACAAATAGACATGGTACATGCAATCTTATTTCTTTTTCATGAGAATAGAGTAGCAGTTTCTGTAAATTCATATGTTTCAAAGTCTTCAAGTAAGATTAAACACCAGTTTCCTCCTACAAATAAATCATAACAGAGACAGAGTGTAAAATGTTAGTTTTATTTTCTAAAAATTTTAATTAGAAAAATATCAAATAGTTCTTATAGGTTATGACAAATAGCTCAAAACTCAGTAATGTGGTATCATTTTATTTTTATAGAGATTCAAGTGCGCTAATAAATATTACTTAAGAGACAGTCATGGGGATAGCTGATATGGAAAGCATAATTACTGACACTTTGGAAACACAAACTATTTATGTATAAGATAAGGAGTTTGCCTTCAAAAGCATTTACATATCTCCTTATAAACAAACAAAGAAACAAACAACAAGTGTTTACAATCATATAGGGAAAAATACAAATTAAAAAAATTGTATAAAAGAAAATAATTTTGTATAAAGAAAAGAAAGGTGGGGTTACAGAGGGTTTATTGAAACTAAAATGGACACATGGGATATTAATACAATTACATTTTGCATTTATATCCCATTCCAAGAGAGTGATCAACATGAGAGACACCTGTCTTGTATGTAAACACAAGTGTCATAGAACAATATAAGGAGCTATGACAAAAACAAACTGATATGAGCTTGAAAAAATTACTTAAAATGATCATATGTGGCTTAGAATGACACAGATCATAAGACCACTAACTGCAGAAATTCAAATAGATGCAGCACAAAAAGAAAATATTAGACTGGTTATTTCTATATCAGAACAAGTGGATGGGCACAAGATGCTCATGACCATCTTTACTAATAGTAGTTGTGCCCAGAAACAGTATTCTGCTTTGGAAGAGCAATCCATTTCCTATCTAAAAGAGATTCAAATGGAAAATGGATGACCACAGAGGCACAGGCACAATGTTGCTAGGATGATTTAGGCATCAGAGAAGAGTGTGATTTTAATGACCTATAAAACTCTATCCAAGGGTTAAACCTTGGATTGTGAGTAACTTGTTCTGTGAGTGTTCCGCAAGAGGAGCAAACATTTCAAATAACTTTAACTTGATAAATGAGTGATGACTTGCAATACGAGTATGGAATGCTGAACGTCACATGATCACAATTGAGCCTGTGATTCTCTCTCTCTCTCTCTCTCTCTCTCTCTCTCTCTGTCTGCGGGACTGTGGATGACCATCTCCCATGCTTGGACCCTTGGTCTCAGGTTGCGGTGTTTGGAAGAGATCAGTGATTTTTCAGAACGTTGGAAGGTGTCCATAACTTGCACTAGTGTATTTCTTGTCACATCAAAGCACCTATAGACAGTCCTTTGCTTTTCCATACAAGAGTCAGCTTAGGAATGCTTTGCTTCATTCTAGGTCAGACATAGGGTCTGCCTACAGATAGAGACACTTTCCTCTGCTGCCTTATTGCCATTAACATTAAAAACAGTATGTGACAAGAGTTTATTGATGCTGTATTGTAGTCAACATCCGTACAAGAGTGTACAACTGCCCTCATGCGGAAAAAGGTTTCAATGAGCTCAGAGATGCAGTGATTCCGCTAGTGATAGTGAAAGTCGTCCTACACAAAAACCCTCTTCTATTTTGTCTCCCTCACAAAAGCCATGATGGTTTTCAAAGGTAAGTGCAGGTTACTTTGTTTATTTTTCTTTACATTTTCTTTATTATTTTGTATTATATCCCAGTATTGTAATAATTTTTATATGAATATTTTTGGGTTGTGGAATGGATTATCTGAGTTCCCATTATTTGTTATGGGAAAATTCACTTTGATATAGCTTTGGATTACAAGTATATTTCTAGACCAAATGCTCACAAACCAAGATTTTACTGTACTTGATACTGTTATTTCATTAGTAGAGCAGATAAAACAAATTAAAATATTTACATCTGGAGTTCTTGTATGTATTTGTCTCTGGAAAGTAGAGTGGTATAAATATCACAGCCCAGCAGTACCAAAATAGCATACATATCCCATGTGATCAGGAAAATATGCTTTATGAAGCAATCATTCAGCTATTTGGCTTTACACTTATATATGAATATTCATACCAATGTAATCATAAACCTTGAGAAATCTAAGGTTGGTTTCAAAATAAATGTAAATTTTCCATGAAGAATATAAGGTTGTAGCACAATGTGTGACATATTTTGTTGAAATACCATAAAGAAAAATTATGTTACAAGCCATTTTGTGAGTTTTGTAAACCAGAGGAAGGAAACCTTTCTGCCAAAGGCATCTGACCTCAATGAATCTGAAATGTAATTTTAAAATAAATTTACTGCAGCCAAAAGAGTACATGATGGATGTCAGAATACAAACTGTGTGACATGTAACGAATAAGGAATAAAGATGCCAGATTATTCTGCAGTATTAAAATAATAATTTTATGTGAACAACTTCCATGAGAAAGTAAATTTAGGTTAGTACTCAGGAAATGAATAGAAATGGATCGAGGGCACTTGTTCAACCTTATTATGGGGCTACATTGAAGACAGAGAAAAATATAATGTCAGAAATGAGCTCCCTAAATTCCGATTTGTCATAATGCATTAAAAGACAAAGTTTAAAATTCATCAGAAGTACAATGGATTTAACCATTTTGTGGAAGGGTATTATAGAAATAAAGAAATATAAACAATAGGGGCGCCTGGGTGGCTCAGTCAGTCGGATAAGCGTCCGACTTCAACTCAGGTTATAATCTCACGGTTCATGGGTTCGAGCCCCGCGTGTCTGTGCTGACAGCTCAGAACCTGGAGCCTGTGGATTCTGTGTCTCCTTCTGTCTCTGTTCCTCACCTGCTCTCTCTCTCTCTCTCTCTCTCTCAAAAATAAATAAAGATTTAAAAACTTAAAAAAAAAGAAATATTAAACAATATATTCACCCATCTCTTAAATAAATCTCACAGAAGTTAAGACTGAAGAATTCAGTAATTTGGTTTCCTACCTTCTCTCTCTCTCTCTCTCTCTCTCTCTCTCTCTCTCTCTCTCTGTTTCTCTCTCAGTTGTTATACAGTTTTAAATCTGCTTGTAGATCTGTTGAAGTTATTAGTATACATGGAGCAGACACTCAATGAAGGAGGAAGAAGGATGGGAATTAGATGCAGAGAAACAGAGACATAGAGAGAGGAGACAAAATTATTAGTGAAAGTAGGTAAAATTTAAGTCTATCATCATTTGTGATGACTTCTAAAACCCCCAGATAATTCATCTAGCCTCCTAGAATTAATGTTCTTTAAATTAATCAACTTTGTTTCTTCCACACTCTTCTAGGACCATTAGCATGACCTCTCCATCATCAGAACAGAACTGTACCGTCACTGTTATTCTACTATAGAGAAAAAAAAAAATATTACAGCTGCCACAAATCCAATCGTCATAATTATCTGTTCAAATATTCTCCTGAAGTAGGTCTGTAAACTCTGGTGATTGAAGCCAATATAACTTTGCTTTATAAACTTCATTCTTTTCTAATTTCTAAAATATTTTTTTAAGATTGACAAAGAGAAGTAAAGAATAACAATAAGCACCCGTATTACTGATAACCAACCTGAGAATTAACACATAACTGTAACGTTTGGACAGTCTTGTGTAATCTTCCCCTATCAAACCTCATCACTGACCCTGTCTACCAGAGTAAACATTATCTAAGTACAAAGTTTTATATTTTCTATGGATTTATGAGTACTTTAATTTAATTTGTATATACTGAGTTATGTATATTTCTAAATGCTATCTAAACATTATAGTGAATATAATTTCTGAAATTGCATGACATTTATTTTACTTTATTTATATTGATCTTTGTTTTCTACAGCTTTATTGCAGTATAATTGACAAAAAAATTGTATATATTTAAAGTGTACAGTGTGATGATTTGATGTATGTATACCTTGTGAAATGATTATCACAATTAAGCTAATTATCACTTCCATCATCTCACAAAGTCACCATGTTGTTGTGTGTAGTAAGAACACTTAAGATCGACTTTCAGCAACATTCAAGTATACAATATAGTATTATTAACTATAATCACAATGCTGTACATTATATCCCTAGAACTTAGTCACCTTATAAGTGAAAATCTGTACCCTTAACTAACATTTTCCCATTTCTCCCAAATCCAGTCCCTGATAACTACCACTCTAGTGTGCCTCTGTGAGTCTGACTTTTTTTAGATTCCACATATAAGTGATACCATATAATATTTGCTTTTCTGTGTTTGGCTTATCTCACTTAGCATAATATGCTCCATGTTGTCATGAATGGCAGGATTTCTTTCTTTATGGCTGAAGTATATTCCATTATATACATATATATTAATTATAATTTATAATATATAATAACAATAACATAATGTAAAATATGTTATACATTACATATATATGTAAGAATATATATGTGTGTGTATGATATTTTCTTTGTCTATTTATCCATGGACAGACACTTGGGTTATTTCAATGTCTTGGTTATTGTGGGTAAAGCTGCAATGGAATTGGAAGTGTATTTATGTCTTTGAGATACTGATTTCATTTTTTTATATATGCCCAGAATTAGAATTGCTGGATCATATGATAGTTGTATTTTTACTTTTGGGGGGAACCTCCACACTGTTTTCTACAGTGGCTTACCAGTTTACGTTTCTACTAACAAGGTACAAGAAGTCTCTTTTCTCCACATCCTTGCTGACATTTGTTATATATGTAGACCTAGTTCATTTTTTTTTATTACTACGTACTATTGCACTTGTCAATATTTCAGTTTATTAAATCAATCTCTTGTTGATGGACTGTTATGTTATTCCTATTTTTTGATACAAATGTGTTTTTACATATCATATGTATATATGTAAGATTTCATTTAAAATATATCTGCAGGTTAAGAATTGTAGCATTTAACATGGCATGTTTAACTTTACTGAATGCAGTCCAATTTATCCTCAGAAAAGTGAAATTTATAAAGCATATAACTTTTTATTTGTTTTATTGCTATATTCTCAACACCAAATGTAGTGCCTGATACATGGTAGGAACTTAATAAATAATTGCTTAATGAATGAATTAATATAGACCATAAATGGTTATTGTTAAATCTACCCTGACAATTTCCTCAAATTAAGGCAGGGGTATAAGTAAAGGCTCACATTTTATATATCTGAATATTTAAAAGTTATAATTAAGCTAATGAACTGTTACATAAAATAAATTCTATTCTTCTATCTTGACAGATACATTTTTTTAAGTGATCTGAATGGCCAGATCTTCTTTAGATACATGGCTACCTAGAGGGAAAAAAAAAATCTCTGCAACTCCAGGCCAATGTCTTAACCTACTTCCCTTATCAACTTGGTTTGTATCTTACAGCCTATCCCACACATATACAGACTCTTTACTCCACAAACGTAAGGTCTCTTAGTAGTTCCTGAAACATCTGCCATTTAACATTTTGAGGA
Organism: Felis catus; assembly: GCF_018350175.1. Taxonomy (NCBI): domain Eukaryota; kingdom Metazoa; phylum Chordata; class Mammalia; order Carnivora; family Felidae; genus Felis; species Felis catus. The sequence continues at coordinate 35,936,236 of NC_058377.1, forward strand.
TAAGAGACACACAAATCAGGGGTGTGATTTGCCCTTCTGAGGTCAGACCTAGAGAAGAGGTTAGCAGAGGATTTAGAAGTGGTCTGGGAACTTTTTAGTAGAGAACTCAAGGCTCTCGGTTTGCAGGGATTTTTGTTTAGCAGAGGAGGGTGTGGGTTTCTGGTGGGTACATTCTTGCTTTGTCTTATAAGAAAGCCTTTGGCAAAAGGAGGGCCAGTGGCAGTGCCCTCTTATGCATTATTGTTTAAACATCTGTGATAAACAGCCATTTTAAAAAGAATTTCCAGTCTGTTTCCTTTTTATTGTAACATGCAAAAAATTTTTTCCTGGAAAAGTGAGTTGAAAAAAGAAGACATAAACTACAAGCAGAATGTTTTATTATAAAATTCGACAAGAAAAATTTTATATTTTTTTTAATTTTTTTAATCTTTATTTTTGAGAGAGAGAGATGAGAGAGACAGACTGCAAGAGGGGGAGCAACAGAGAAAAGAGACACAAGATCCAAAGCAGGCTCCAGGCTCTGGCTGACACCAGGCTCGAACTCATGATCCATGAGTTCATGACATGAGCCGAGTCAGATGCTCAACCGCCTGAGCCACCCAGGTGCCCAGAGAGAAAATTGTATTTTAAAAAATGCAATCAGTACTATGGAGCACAAAGCTGTAAATATTGGTTTTTGAAAGATCACAGACACACATAGGCAATTAATGGGGAGAATCACTATGGTACAGAAACATTTCATTATTCTACAATTATAATTGAACACAAATTATAACTGAAACAAGTGATATTATTCAATGAATATACACGCTTTGAACAAACACTGTGTGTCAATATTTAAAGTGGTTTAGTGTAACAATGAGTTCGCTTCTTACACATTAACTTATCTGATCTTGGATAGATTGATGACGGTGGTATTCAGAAAAGATAATGTGGGTGTTCAGAAGGGATAATGTGTATCTAAACTGTTTCTATGTTTTGTTTTACTAGCATTTAATAAGGAGAAATCATTTCACATATGTATGTTGATGAGATTGGAAGAAGAGATTTAACGTAATTTATTCACCATAAAGAAAATCATGCTGTGTTTTCAAAATTAATGTTCAATCGTTTGTCAGTAGCCATTTCCAGTTATTTAACTCTTAACTTGTATCTAAACATTTACCTTTCCAATGGAAAAAGTGGATCCTGAATCTATAAATTTTCCATTTTTTTAACGCATAAACGATTAAATTTAAATTCTCTATGATTTGACATTAATGGAAAATATAATTTATTATTTTATAAAATTTGTAAGGTGTTCATTAAGAACCTTCATAGAACATCACCTACTTTTTTGATAATAATTGCTAGAAAATATGGAGCATCTGGTGACAATCTAGAGTAATTCTGGTTTTCTAACTTTGGGGTTTTATCATATTATCTGCCATTAAAAATAAATTATGCCCTTTACTTATATGGAAGTATAAGAATCATTAAAAATACAAAATACAGATAATGAACCAAATCCTGATGTCTAGTTCATATCATTAAAACATTAAGAACAGTCTGGTTTCTTATTATGCATGAACTCAATTGCATACACTTTTTGTAGTTCAAAATTTTCAACATAAATTATCTCCTAAATAGCCACTGTAACACTGTATGTGCCTCTACAGGTGTGTATGAATAGCTTTCACATAATGAAAGAAAAATTAAAATGTTTTAGCTTTAAATAATTCACGGGTTTTATTATGTTACTAGACACTATTTTGTTGTTGGTTGTTGTTGTTTTCCCTTTTTTCTTTCCCTTTCTCTTTTTCTTTTCTCTTTTTTCTTTTAATGTGCTGCCAGCACAGAGCCTGATGTGGGGGTTGATCCCATGACCATGAGATCATGACTGGAGCCAAAATCAAGAGTCAGACCCTACTGAGCCACTCAGGTGCCCTTTTGTTTTTGTTTTTGAGGAAGGTAGGGAATGGTACAGAAGGGAGGAGTGAAGCTTTCCCCATGAAAAAAATAATGATTGATTTGTGCACTATCAGTACATACTTCTACGAAAATCCTAAACCTGAAAGGTTTTTTACACACATTGGGACTACAGTTGATTAAAAAAAATTAAAATATTAAACGCTGCAAAGTTGCCTACTGTGATTGACTACTATGCAGCAGACACATGCTCCCCACTACATAATATTAGTAAGCCATAACTTAGTCTATCTTCAGGATGACACAGCAATGTCAAATTGCTATAAAATGTTTAAACACTGTTCTCAGTGTTTAAATTATTAAATTAGTAAAAGACATAGTGTAGTCCTAGACTTTAAACTCATAAATTTTTAATGTCCTTTTATTTAATGATACATGATTTCCATATACTAAATGTCCCTTCTTCATGTGTACCTTTCATGTCTGTTAATATATGTGAACATTGTAAAGTTTTATATAGTTTAGACTGGTTGCATTGGTGGTCAAGACTGAAAAAGCAATTTGTTACCACTAGGAGTTACCATAAAAATGGTATCTTCCATTACTGAGTAGCAATGAAAAATACTTTGCTAATTTTATTTGTTTAAATGAGTTGATCTGCCATACTGGCTAGTTTTTTAATACATTCAGATATAGTGTTGCTGTAAACTGGTATTTGAACTTCCTTCTTTGCCACGCTTTCAATAATACTAAGAAAGAATTTCTGATACAATGTTTGATTAATTTTAACAATTTATTTTATAGAAAATGATATAAATATTTAATCTGAGCAAGTGAAAGTAATCCTTTTAAGAAACCACAAACCACTGATGTTTTATGTAAAATATACATCTATTGAATGTATTTTTATTAATTTTTTTTAAATTTTTTTTTCAACGTTTATTTATTTTTGGGACAGAGAGAGACAGAGCATGAACGGGGGAGGGGCAGAGAGAGAGGGAGACACAGAATCGGAAACAGTCTCCAGGCTCTGAGCCATCAGCCCAGAGCCCGACGCGAGGCTCGAACTCACGGACCGCGAGATCGTGACCTGGCTGAAGTCGGACGCTTAACCAACTGTGCCACCCAGGCTCCCCTTATTAATTTTTTTTTAATTTTTATTTATTCTTAGATAGAGAGAGAGAGAGAGAGAGCGAATGAGCAAGGGAGGGGCATAGGGGGAGGGACACACAGAATCCAAAACAGGTCCCAGGCTCTGAGCTGTCAGCACAGAGCCTGACCCAGGACTTGGGCCCACAAACCACGAGATCATGACCTGAGCCAAAGTTGGACATCTAACCAACTGAGCCACCCAGATGCCCCTATTGATGTTTTTAAAAGAGACTTTTTGAGATGCAATTGAAATACTGTATAATTACATTTAACATGTAAATATATTTTTTGTATGTTTTAAGTTGTATAACCATCACAACAGTATAAATTTAGAAAGTTGTTATCACTCCAAACAGAAGTCCTATTTCTTTTTTTTTTTTTAATTTTTTTTAACGTTTATTTATTTTTGATACAGAGAGAGACAGAGCATGAATGGGGGAGGGTCAGAGAGAGGGAGACACAGAATCTGAAGAGGCTCCAGGCTCTGAGCTGTCAGCACAGAGCCCGAGGCAGGGCTGGAACCCATGGACTGCAAGATCATGACCTGAGCTGAAGTCGCCGCTTAACCAACTGAGTCACCCAGGCACCCCAGAAGTCCTATTTCTTTTAGCAGCCTTATAACATTCATTCCTCATTCACTGTACCAAAGTCAAAACTAATTTACTTTATGTCATGACAGATGTACCTATTCTGGACCTTTTATATTAATGGAATAATAAAATACGTAGTACATTGTGACTGACTTACTTTGCTTAGCATAATATTTTCAATATTTATCCATGTTGTATTATTTATGATTTTTATGTCTATGCCATATGAAGATACCATATTCTGCTCATCCAATCATCAGTTGAGGGACGTTTAGTTTGTTTTCACCTTTTGCTATTGTGAATAATCCTGCTATGAACATTAGTGTACACATTCTTGTAGCGTCATTTATTATTTCTCATGAGTATATATATAGGACTAGAATTCCTGGGTTACATGTGTGTCAACTCTATGTTTTATATTTTGAGGAAATATCAACATGATTTCTAAAGTATCTGCTGCATTTTACATCCCCATCAGCAATGCATGAGTGTTCCAAATTTTCCACATCCAAAAAAAATACCAGTTATTGTCTTTAATTATAGATATTCTAGTGAGTGTGAATGATGGAGTGTCTCATTAAGATTTTGATTTGCATTATCCTAATGAGTAGTGAGGTTGATCGTATTTTCAGTTGATTAGCCATTTGTATATCTTCTTTGGATAATAGATATTTGTGTCCTTTGCTCATTTTTTATCTGGGTTCTATGAACACTATTGAATTTCAAGAATTCTTTATATGTTGTAGATATATGACAAATATATTATTTGCATATATTTTGTTGCTTTTCTTTTATTTTGTTTCTCTTTTATTTATTTTCTCTTTCTTTTCACTTAATAGTGTTTCTTGAAACTGATGTATATTTTTTTTAATTTTGATGAAGTCCACTTAATTTTTAAGTTTTAATTGCCATGCTTTTGGTGGCTTATATTACACTCCAGAGTCTATCCAATGTCATACAGATTTGCCCCTGTTTTGTTCTTCAGTTTTTGGTCTTAAATTTAGGTCTACCATCCATTTTGTGTTATTTTTTATATATGGTGAAAGATAAAAATTCAAATAATTCTTTTACTTGTCGATATATAGTTATTTTAATACTATTTGTTAAATAGATTATTTTTCCCTCAATGAATTATTTTATCACTCTTGTCCAAAACCAATTAACTACTTATTTCGGGATCTCAAGTTTATTCTATTGATTTAGACATCTGTTCTTATGCCAGTGCTATAACATTTTGGTTATTGTGGCTTTGTAGTAAATGTTGGAATTGGAAGTCCTCTAACATTGGTCTTCTGTATAAAGGCTATTTTGGCTATTCAAGTCCCTTATATTTCCATGTGAACTTTATGATCAGCTTGTCAATTTCTTCAAAAAAGATAGCTGGAATTTTGATGAAAGAGATTGTTATGAATCTGTAGATTGCTTTGGTACTATTGCCATAGTTAATTTTACATACCAACTTGACTAGATCATGAGATGCCCAGATATCTTGTGAAATATTATTTCTGAGTATGTGAGGGTGTTTTGGGGAAGAGATTAGCATTTTCATTGGTAGACTGAATAAAGGGAATTGCACTCCTCAATGTAGACCTGCATCATCCAATCCACTGAGGGTCTCAATAGAATAAAAAGGTGGAAAAAGGGAAGATTCTATCTTTCTGTCTGATTGGTTGAGTTAGGCTATAAATCTTCTGTTCTCAACATTCTTGAATCTCAGGTCATCTGATTTGGACTGGAATCTGTATCACTGGCTTTATACCCCTCAAACTTTCAAACTACACCTGGCTTTCCTGGGTCTCCAGCTTGCAGAGAGTAGATTATAAGACTCTCATTCTCCATAGTTGAGTTAACAAATACCTTATAATAAATCTTTATTTATAGTATTTATATAGAATATATATATAATCTCCTGTTGGTTTTGTTTCTCTGGAGAACTTGACTTATACAGCATTCATAATTATGTCAAGTCTTCCAATCCATGAGCATGTGATCTTTTTCCATGTTTACATCTTTAATTTATTTCAACAATATTTTGTTGTCTTTAGTACACAAATCTTGTACTTTTGTTAAATGTATCCTAGGTATTTTTTTGATGTTTTGTAGGTGGAATTTTCTTAATTATATTTTTTTCAGTTGTCCATTTCAAGTGTATATTGATCTTGGATCATGCCTCCTTACTGAACTTGAATTTACTGATTCTAATAGTTGTTTAATGTTGTTTAATGAGGATTTTCTATACATAAGATCATATCATCAATAAATAGGTATTATTTTACTTTTCCTTTCCCATTTGGGTGACTTTTATTTCTTTATTTCTGCCTAACATATCTAGCTAGAACCTGGAAGAAGATGGACTTGTTGAGTGTTAGTGTCTCTGATAGCATAAAGATGGGCCTGAGGAACACAATATTCACTATAACTACTACAGTATAAGCTACAATAACTAAGAACATTAATAGCCTTCATCGTAGTTTTCCACTATTCTTTTCCCTCACATATCAAACCATCTGAACATGCCAAAGTGATTTTATAGAGATACAATTTGATCATGTCATGTAAAAACAAAAAAAATGTTTATATATAGCACAAGTCTGAACTTGTGCTAAATATAAAGAATTATTTAGCTTGATATTAATTTTGAGATTATTGAGTAAAAAAAATAATAAAAATAACAACATTAGAGCAGGAATATTAAGCATAGAAGCTCACGTATATCAACTGGGTATCCATCAACATGTCCTGCAACTTCAGTGACTGAATTGTTCCTCACAACAACTTAACAAGGTAAGTGATACTTATAATTTTATGATTACTTATAGATGAGGAAAGTAAACATGAATAAGTTATGGTCTTATGTCACAGAATTCAAACTTAGATTTGTATATTTTTTTTATAAAAACCTTCTAAAAAAAAGTCCCATGTGATAATAATACCACCAATTGCAATGAATAGTTGAGGTTCACATTATTTCATTTGATTCTCAAAATCATTGTGACATAATGTATAACTGAGGCTCAAAAACTCTAAATGATGTGTCCAAGATCTATATAAAATGCTAAATAAGACAAAAGTTGCTTTTCTAATCAATAAATGTAATTATTACAAGTTTTAAGTTTATTTTTCAATAATTTATGACACCTTTAACATGTAGGTCATTATTTCCTTTTTCCAAACCAAGTTAGTGATGTGTAAAAATTGATCTATGGAACCATAATGGAATTTATTATTTATGAGGGAAGTATATGGTATTGAGGCTAAGAGCACAGGCTTTGCTATCAGAAAGGCTGTATGACCTTGAATAAAATATTCAATTCCCCTTGCCTAATACATAGAATGATGTAAAATGGATATAAAAATATGACTTGGCAGTCTTGTTGTGGGAAATTCAATGATATAATAATATATGCTAGAATTCCACATAGTTGCTGACATATAACATAGGCTGATTAGATAATAAATTTCAATAATGGTTACATAATAAGGTAAGATAGGGTGATAATAAAGTAGGATTTCCATTTATATAACTCATTCAACAAACATATAAGTAGCTCTTACTTGCTGGCAATTGTGGCCAAACTGAAAGATAAAAAGAGGACTTCTGTGTATTCTTTACAGAGTTTAAAATAAAACAAATAAAATACTAGAACATTCATATTTGCAATACATGCTGATAAGTGCTATAAATTAATATATAAACATGAGCATGACTAATTACAAGGGAGATATGGATGGTTTTGAATGAAGTAATGGCATTTAATATGTGTTCAAGGTACAAGAAATTTTTATGTTTTATTTGAAAAAGTACATATTGTAAGTTGAGTAGTATGGATAAAGGATCATATATATAATGAGGGTATTAGCATAGAACAGCTAAAGTAAAGGGATCAAAATAAGAGTTTTCAGAATCAGCAGGTCATAAATACTTTTCTTAGGAGCTTGAAGTTTAGCTGTAGGCAAAGGGGAAATACCAAAAGTCATGTGGTAAGTAAATGATTTTTCACAAAGAGAAATCTTGTGGAATGTGAATGGGTTTAAGTTAGGAGACACTGGTGAAAATAAGTCTATTTAAAGGCTATCTAAATAGTATAGGAAAGAGATGATGAAAATAGAAATTATTATATTAACAATAAATCTGTAAAGAAATAATTTGATAGATAGGATTTATGCTTAACTTGATTAAATATCACATTGGATTTGGAGGTTGATCATAGTGAATATGTGACTGACATCAGGTTTTCTTGCTAAGAAAGCTGAATGACTTAAAATGCCATTTAATTGCATTTTAAGGGGGTTTATTTTGGAAGCCAACAGATTAGTTTGTTTGAACTATGTTTATTTCCATATACCTGTAGGATAGTCACTAAAGATGTCTAATGGGTAGTTGCAAATACAATAATGAAACTGAGAAGAAACATCGGAGTTGGAAATTCAGATTGACAGCTGTCAGTATAATGTTGTCGTTGCAGTATGGAAATGAATAATACTGTTTAGTTGGGATTTATAGGAAATTATGATGGCATGTAACATGGAAACTACAAAAAATATACCAGTACTTTCTTCTTTTCTTACTGGTCATTCTAATGATGTACAATTTGTGGTATGGGATCAATCTTAGCCTAGAGAACTGGACTCAATCATCCTAAAAAACAGAAAATTTTCAGCTCTCTCCTTTCTCCTTCTTTCTAATATTTGGCAAGCATTTTCCATAATATTCATGCTTTTCATATGTATTTCTGAAATATAAACTATTCTAGTGATAATAGTATAGTATAAGTATACTTATTGGTTTTCTGGATGAGAATTTTAAAATGACCAAAATCCAAGCATTTGTATTTTCTAAGCCAGTATATGTATATACACTTACACAATCACTCTGGGATTCTGGGACAGCCATCAGATTGGCAATTTAATCTTACCAAGTAAGAATGCTAAAGCAAAAAAAAAAAAAAAAAAAAAAAAGCCAAAAACATGAAGTAAACTGAAAATCTGGCATCCACTTCAGTGATCATTGTGCAAAAGACCAAATTTTAATATTCCAAAAAGAAGGCATTATCTCAAGATTAAAAGAGTTCTTCCTGGGAAAGAGCAATTAGAAATTATAAATTGACAAAGCCCTTGTCATTGTTTTACTCATCGTATAGTCTGAATACCTTTCCAAGGGTAAGACTTTTGCTGTTCCTTCTGTGGGGAATATTCCATAGTGCTTTTGCCTTTTTGTCCTCAGTGAAAGTTTCTCCAAAACTAAAAATGTACTCAAGTGTACATACCCAAGCTACATAGAAAAAATTAGTTCATTATTGTTTTGATTTTTTTTTTTTTTTGCTTTCTTTTATTCGTTGTTGCTGTTGCTGTTGCTATTGTTTTGCATTTCTTAGGAAACGTATTATGGCCTCTAACCTGATGAGATAATTTTATTGGCACATTTTCACAGTCACAATCATTTCGTATTTTAACCTTTTGCTTATGTGTTATTAGTTCAATACATAATAAATTTCTTGAAGATATACATATGGATCAATTTGTATTCTCCTTAGAGCCTATAACAATAAGTCTAAGTTGAAACAGAACGATTTCTTCCTTAGAAAAACAAACTGAGAATATTCATTGCTTGTAAACATAGTCTACAAGAAATATTTAAAATTCTTCAGGTAGAAGAAATATGATATAGGTCAAAAACCTGCATATAATTAAAGAAATTGAGAGTGTTGAAAACAGGGGTAAAAGGAAAACATTTTTATCTTACTCTTAATTGCTTTTAAAGAAAACTAACTCTTGATATCAAATTAGTAGTTTTGTATGTTTTTATAACATATTAAAAATGAAATGTATGAGAATAATACAACAGAGGGAGAAATAGCTAATATAATATTATAAGATTATTATGTAGCATTATAAGCCATTTAAACATACATATAGATTATATAAAATGTATAATACTAGTACTCTGAAAGCCAAATAATAAGAAAAGTAAATGACCCAACTTAAAAATAAAAGGCCAAACTATTTTAGCAGAAATTTTATAAAAGAAGTTCGAGAGATGGCAAATAAACATATGAACATGATCAACTGTATTAGTCATTTGAGAAGTGCAAATCAAAACTATATTGAACAATTCTTCATTGCTAGAAAAAATATATAGTGGTACTATTTTACTATTTAAGAACAGTTTGCCAGTTTCTTAAAAAGTTAAATATAAGTTTATCATATAAGAAATAGAACTTCCATAATGGTGGGACAAAGACCTCCAAGTATCTATTCCTCTATAAAGCAATGAGAATATTGCCCAAAACTGTCAAAATAATTTCTCTTTCTGAATCTTAGTAATTAAAAACTTGCATCAATCCATAAAGTATTTATATTAAAAAATAGTGGAATCTCAGGATAAAAGGTGATTTTTTTTTGCATTTTAACCTTATTCTTTTAACAAAAGATCATATATATGTAAAATAAAATACTATTAAGCAATACAAATGGATGTCGTCTTGATAGTATGTTACAATACGGATGAAACTCAAAAATATTACGTTAACTGAAAGTAGACAGATACAAAATAATACATGTCACATGATTCTATTTATATGAAAAGTCAATAAAAAGCAAATCTGTAAAGACAGAGCTGATTATCATTTATTTAGGGCATAAGGTGGTAACGGAATGACTGCGAAAGTGCACTAAATATTGGAGGGGAGAGTTATGGAAATTAGATTGTGATGATGGTTGCCCAACTTTGTGAATTCACTAAAATTCATTGATGCATAAAATTAGTGTATTGTGTAGTCTGTAATTACACCTCAGTAAAGTTCTCAACAACAAAGCACACATACACATACATATTGCAATACCATTACCAACCATTAGAATGGGTATGTTTAAAAAGAGTGGTCATACTAAGCATTGGTGAGGATATGGAGAAACTTAGGCTCTCATGCTTCTGGTGAAATATAATATAAAAATTATAACATCTGTAGAAAACAAATTGCCTTTTTTTAAAGGTAAACATACAGCTATTACATGATCCAGTCATTCAAATTCTAGGTATTTATCCAAAAGATAAAAGATACAAAAACATGTACCTGAACATTCATAGAAACTTTATTAGTAATAGTCCCAATGGGAAACATCCAAATGACCATCAATAAAAAAAAAAAAAAAGATAAACATTTGATGATCTGTTTTAACAAAAGAATAATACTCAACAATAAAAAAGGAGTAAACTAATGATACATGCTTACTATAAATGAATATCAAAATAATTATATTGAATGAAAGAAGCTAGACAAAAAATACATATATACTATATAAATCCATTTATAGAAAATTCAAATTAATCTATAGTGACAGATGAAGATTGTTTGTTGCCTGAGAAATATAGTAGTGGTGAGGAAAGGAGAAAATGGAGAATACAAATGAATACAAAGAGACCAGGAGTAATTACTATATTCACTCTTTTGTCTGTAATGATGATTGCATGGGTATATCCATTTGTCAAATCTTTTTAAAGACAAGGCATCCTAACATTCCTAAATGTTTCACTAAATTATTGAAACACCTCCAAAAAATGTCCCCCACATCCTTCAAAAATAATATTTCTTTCTCCTTTATTTTTAGGCTACTGTTCATTATGTAGTAATTTATATTTTAAGCCTTATCTTCAAAGTGGTGTTATTTTCAACCACTACAGCTGTTCTTTCATCTGTTAATTGCCCTAGTTCTTTAACTTAATGAGAATTTAGTGTCTGTTTATCCAATGTATTTAATTAGCACAATATAATTTTTAAGTGTTTTCAAATATCATATGTTATTTGATCCTTATGGTTTTTAATTATAAATGACATTAACATACTTATATTCTATTTTGATCGGTAGGTAAAATACTGAATATAAATGTTATTAATATTTTATAAACTCAACTTAGTCACATTATTATTTTTCTTTTCTATATTTTGTTCTTTCACCTTATTATTCTATGCTTTCATCATCCATTAAAAATTTAATAATATTACTTATAGTACTTTGTATTCTTACTGTTTTCCTGGCTATTTATATCTATTATTGTATTTAATATTTATGATACAATCCTGAAGTGGGTATTTTATCCTCATTTTATAGATGAAGAAATTGAAGCTTGTTATAGTTGAAATAATGTTCTTCAGTTGACATGCAGGATATACATTTAGTCTGGTCTGATTTAAAGATCAGGGCTTCTAAATTCTAAGGTATTATTATGTCATTTTAAGTCTTTCATGCAATGTTAAAATGTATTTAGACTCCAAACATTAACTTTCTTATCATGTCTTGATTTTTTTTGTAGATTTCCTTCTGCTTTAAGAAAGTATTTTTCATTTTTCTTTTTTAAACATAATCTTGGCCAAATGATCTCCAAAGTATTTTTCTATTTCATAATAATCACTATGAATGAACTCTGCTTACCCTCTTATCCCTGCTCTCTTTTCAACAGCCTTCTCTTCCCAGATTTTTCTCTTATACTCCTGAACATTCTACTGGTTTTCTTCATGATGTTGAGAGTCTGGCTTCTTCTGGCTTCTTCTGAAAAATCAGCCTCTGAATGATCTATTTAATATTCTCATTCTGAAATACTTTACATTCTTTTGGAACAGTTTTTTTTTTAACCTACTATTTTCTGCTTTTCTTTTCAAATTATCAAATTTATAGTCCTCTCTGTCATTTACTTCAATATACTTCAATATACTTCAATTATAGTGAGTAACATATTTTTCTTCATGATATTGAAAATACATATACAATATAAGATATTGAAACACATACAATAACAGTTATGAGCTGGTCACTGTTTTAAGTGCTTCACGTTTTTTTATTTATTCTAAGCCTATAGTAAGCCAATGAAAATAGGTAGTAACAACCAGCACTAATTTTATAAGTGAGCAAAATATGAGTAATTATACATATTACCCAAAATCACTGTGCCAGTAAGTGAAGTTGGGTTTGAATTGAAGCAGATGCCTCCAGATTCTATGTGACTAATATCTTTGTAATATTGATTCTCATTAATGGAAGAATGTATTTTTTTAGTCTGTTGTCAATTTCCCTTTTTTCAAAAAAAAATATTGGAGTAGTTTGTACCAATTTTTGTCATAGGAAAGTTAAATTTAAAGGCTGTTTTAGGAGTGCCTGGGTGGCTTAGCTGGTTAAGTGTATGACTCCTGGATTTGGCTAAGGCTATGATCTCATGGTTTGTGAGTTCAAGCCCTGAGACCAGCTCTGCAGCTGGCAGTACAGAGCATGCTTGGAATTCTTCTTTTCTCCCTCTCTTCTTTGCCCCTGCACTTCTCACGCTGTATCTGTCTCTCCAAAATAAATAAACTTTAAAAAAGTAAAAACTGTTTTATAATTTTTCCTGAGTATTAAAAAATACTGATATTAAAATATAACCTTCCCCAAACACCCCCAAATGACCCCATCATATATACAAATATAATGAACTAATAGGATGATATCAAAACTTCTTACCCTATTCTAGTTGCCTCTTGATTGTGCCCTCATTATTCCAAACAAATTTATGAGATTCTGCCTCTTTTTTCTTCCATTTGTTGGAGTGACACATTTTTACAATATTCAAGAACACTAATGCCAGCAAATTCATATTCTGATTATCCTAATGGTGATTTTCCCAAACTCTCATTTGACAATATTCTTCCAAAATGTTTTAATTCTTAGTTTTGTAAGCTATATGCAGAATGTGTCACCTATTTTCTTCCATTTTTTATTTTCAATATTGTTTCATCTTCTTCTCTGCTACAGTGCTGTATTTTGTTTTGATAACTCTTATTAAGGTACATCATTTCTTTTTAATCTTATTTTCTTCATTTACATGTTAAAAACAATAGACAAGTTCTTCAAAACTTTTTTTTCACCAAATTTTCAGACAGCTGTAGAATTCAACATTGATCCCAGTCAGAAGGATGCTTCCTTTCATTGAAAATTGTATTGCTACATCAATTTTTAAACATTCAAAAGATTTTATTACAAGATTTTAGAGAACAGCAAGATAGATCAACAAGCATTACAAAGCATCAGGGTATCCAGTTCATACTTGGTAGACTTGGCCTGAGAATTTCAGATGCCTTCCTCTAGTCCCCCCAAATGATTGTGTTACAGGTCCTTAATGGCTGGGATACATTTTTTCCTAGAAAAGTGTGCGTAACTAACTGCACAGTCTCCTTATGTGACTGACTTACCTAGTTCCTAATCTGTCTGTAAAGAAGGTAACAATATTTAACATTCATGCCTCAGTGTGTGCTGAATAGACAATTTGGCATTTCCACATCAAGAACAATGGACAATCCCACTCACTAGGCCACCTAAGACATCTCTTTTCATTCCCAAATTCAAACCTAGGAGACACTCTGCTTTTCAAGGTATCACTCAATATGAGTTACTCTAAAAATTTAGATTGGAGTGTACTCTTAAATTACATACAATGTTATTTTTATTTCTAACTAAAAAGGCTTTAATTCTGAATTATAAGTGAAATTTATCTATAGAGTTATGAGGGAAAAAAAATAAGGTTATGGCCTAATAATTCCATCCCAAGTCAAACTAACATCCATGTGCAAGGAAGACTGACATATATAATATAACTTGCAATCATTCAAAGGAGCTCAAGTATGAGAGGCTCATGGTTAAATGAGTTTGTAATGCTACAACTAATAAACATAGAGGTAAGGCCAAAAAGAATGATGTTTTGCTTTCATCCCTTTAATAACCCTCCTCTGTATTTACACTTTTTTTAATGTTTTTATTTATTTTTGAGACAGAGAGAGACAGAGCATGAACAGGGGAGGGGCAGAGAGAGAGGGAGACACAGAATCCAAAGCAGACTCCAGGCTCCGAACTGTCAGCACATAGCCGCATGCGGGGCTCGAACTCACGGACTGTGAGATCATGACCTGAGCTGAAGTCCGACGCTCAACCGACTGAGCCACGCAGGTGCCCCCACACTTCTTTTTTTGATTGACTATAACTTCAAGTCAATAATCTCAGGAATAATTTAGAATTCTTGTTCTGTTACTGTACTTGTGGGAAAACGTTCCATATTTTACTATTTGTGATATGGGCATAAAATAGAAAAGATTCATTGCTTAAATAAAAGATCTTATCTTCCTTGTATAGTAAAACAAGTGTTCTTTTTTAGATGCTGTGTTTTAAATTTATTATATGCCACATGCTTTTTATTAATTAGCTGTGAGAAGATTATAAATGCTTTTGTTTTGAGTTTTTAGATGATTTTGAGGTAGAATTTTTGGTTTGTAACCCTCCCAGGAGCTTCCTTATTGTAATCTAACACTGGTCCCTGTGCTCAGAAAACAAGGAGACACTGAAAAGGCAGGCCACTCCACATTGGATGGTGGCAGTTTCAATAAATAAAACAAAGTTTACATACAAGGCTTGACTTGGGCAGCAGCAAGATGAATGGATCTGTGTACCTGCTCACCAAATCTTAAAAGTTTATAAAGATGCTCTAACTGGGTTTAGTCATGTATATTGTGCAAGTGTTCTCAACACCACAGCATTAAGTCTATGTCCTTGGAACAGCCTATGGAATGGGAAAGGCAAGTGAAACCCACAGTCCTCAGTCAGAGTGGATTGGGGGTGAGGAGACTCCCAGTGCCTGGGTCCAATTCATTAATCAATCAGCAGTCATGACTTTTGGGCAGCACTCCCCAACAGAAATATTGAAAAAATAAAATGGCTGTAATAATGTGTCTCATCGTGGTTATACATACCTGTTTGCTGTGTGAATTCTGAGGTCTTTGTTATCAATAGGAAAGGTTTAATTCCCCATCACTTGAATCTAAGCTTAGCCTTGTGACTTACTTTCATTAAAAAATGAGATACAAGCACAGATTAGGGAAGTTCTTGTGCTTTGAGCTTGCCCTCTTTTTCTGGAAGAAACCCTAAAACACTATTTAAACAAGTGAAGATTAGCTCACTACAGGGTGAGACCATATGGATAGAGATCCCAGCTATCCTTGTAACCTGGTTTCAGAACCACAGCAGTTAAGGCCATAGACTTGTGGATGATGTCATCCTAGATCTTCAACTACCAGCCAAGACAGACCAGAAAAAACTCATAAGCACAGTATAGAATCATGAGGAAAAAAAAAATGAACATCAAGGTGGTTTATCACACAGTAAAGGTGGTTTATCACACAGTAAAACTTAATTGATATAGATGTTTTCTGTTACATTTTGCGTTTCGTGAACTAAATCTTATTTTGTTCTTAGGATTTTGTTTTATTTCCCTATGCTAGCACTTTTAGTTCCATTTTTAAAATTACTTTATTATACTATAAGAATTCATTTTGTTTTTTAATCTCTTCTATCCAAATATTAATTTGACTCTGCATGAATAGTCTATTTAAAGGTATAAGCTAATTTTAATGACTTAGATCTCTATGTAGAAGTTTTTCTTTCATCAAACTTTCCCAGCTTTGAATAGTAAAGATATAACATTATTTAACAGGCGATCTATTATGTTTGACTCTTCATTGGCATTAGTTTTATTTATGAAAACATTCAAAACTTTCTATGCTTTAGCAATTTATTGTTAACTCCTTGTCTATCCATTCTAATCCATTGGTGTTAGATTTGACTCATTTTTTCTGGGGGAAAAAAGATTAAAACAATCAAGATAACATACTGCAACATTTATTAGCAAGTCAAGTGAACACAGTAAAAAAGATCTAGGTGGGGCGCCTGGGTGGCTCAGTCGGTTGAGTATCCGACTTCGGCTAAGGTCATGAACTCGCAGTCTGTGAGTTCGAGCCTCATATTGGGCTCTGTTCTAACAGCTTAGAGCCTGGAGCCTGCTTCCTTCACATTCTATGTCTCCCTGTCTCTCTGCCCCTCCCCCGCTCATGCTCTGTCTCTATCTCTGTCACAAATAAATAAACATTAAAAAAAATTAAAAAAAAAGATCTAGGGAGAATGAGCTTAACTTCCTTTGTTATAACTTCAAAATCTTACCTGTGATACTCTGTTTCTTTTTCTTTCCTGTGTTTTAAACTGTGATATCTGCTGTTAAGTAAGTCATTTCCTATGTTTGAATTGCTAAGATTAAATGAATTTACATCATTGTTCCATTCGCAACCCTTTTTTAAATTTCTTTCCATCTTTCTTCCCTGTAACTAATATCAATCTAATACATATAGATACATATATGTATTATAGAACACTTATACATATATACATACATATATACATATATATGTATATATGTTCTTCTTTCCTTTTTGCTTTATTCAGATGTATGTCCATCCTCTTCTATATTCCAAATTTTCCATCAGTTTGGATTATTTGATATTTTCAGTTATGCTTTTTTCATTACCTTTTCTTTTTTCTCTTCTCCATTTAGTTGTCTAGGTGATCATTAACTATTTTCTTTTTTTTTTAATATGAAATTTATTGTCATATTGGTTTCCATACAACACCCAGTGCTCATCCCAACAGGCGCCCTCCTCAATACCCATAACCCACCCTTCCCTCCCTCCCAGCCCCCATCAACCCTCAGTTTGTTCTCAGTTTTTAAGAGTCTCTTATGGTTTCACTCCCTCCCTCTCTAACCTTTTGTTTTTTTCCTTCCCCTCCCCATGGTCTTCTGTTAACTTACTCAGGATCCACATATTGAAAACATATGGTATCTGTCTTTCTCTGACTGACTTATTTCACTTAACATAATATCCTCCAGTTCCATCCACATTGCTACAAAAGGCCATATTTCATTCTTTCTCATTGCCACATAGGATTCCATTGTGTATATAAACCACAATTTCTTTATCCATTCATCAGTTGATGAACATTTAGGCTCTTTCCATAATTTGGTTATTGTTGAACGTGCTGCTATAAACATTGGGATACAAGTGCCCCTATGCATCAGCACTATTGTATCCCTTGGGTAAATTTCTAGCAGTGCTATTGCTGCATCATAGGGTATCTATTTTAAAATTTTTGAGGAACCTCCATACTGTTTTCCAGAGCAGCTGCACCAGTTTGCATTCCCACCAACAGTGCAAGAGGGTTCCCGTTTCTCCACATCCTCTCCAGCACCTATAGTCTCCTGATTTGTTCATTTTAGCCACTCTGACTGGCGTGAGGTGATATCTGAGTGTGGTTTTGATTTGTATTTCCATGATGAGGAGTGATGTTGAGAATCTTTTCATGTGCCTGTTGGCCATCCGGATGTCTTCTTTAGAAAAGTGTTCATGTTTTCTGCCCATTTCTTCACTGGATTATTTGTTTTTCGAGTGTGGAGTTTGGTGAGTTCTTTACAGATTTTGGATACTAGCCCTTTGATATGTCATTTGCAAATATCGTTTTCCATTCCGTTGGTTGCCTTTTAGTTTTGTTGATTGTTTTCTTTGCAGTGCAGAAGCTTTTTATCTTCATGAGGTCCCAATAGTTCATTTTTGCTTTTAATTCCCTTGCCTTTGGAGATGTGTCGAGTAAGAAATTGCTGCGGCTGAGGTCAGAGAGGTTTTTTTTTCCTGTTTTCTCCTCTAGGTTTTTGATGGTTTCCTGTCTCACATTCAGGTCCTTTCTCCATTTTGAGTTTATTTTTGTGAATGGTGTAAGAAAGTGGTCTAGTTTCATCCTTCGGCATGTTGCTGTCCAGTTCTCCCAGCACCATTTGTTAAAGACACTGTCTTTTTTCCATTGGATATTCTTTCCCGCTTTGTCAAAGATTAGTTGGCCATACTTTTGTGGATCTTTTTGCAGATGACATGATATTATACATGGAAAACCTGAGAGACTCCACCAAAAGTCTGCTAGAACTGATACATGAATTCAGCAAAGTCACAGGATACAAAATCAATGTACAGAAATCACTTGCATTCTTATACACTAATAATGAAGCAACAGAAAGACAAATAAAGAAACTGATCCCATTCACAGTTGCATCAAGAAGCATAAAATACCTAGGAATAAACCTAACCAAAGATGTAAAAGATCTGTATGCTGAAAACTATGGAAAGACTATGAAGAAAATTGAAGAAGATAGAAAGAAATGGAAAAACATTCCATTCCCATGGATTGGAATACTAAATGTGGTTAAAATGTCTATACTACCCAAAGTAATCAACACATTCAATGCAATCCCAATCAAAATTGCACCAGCATTCTTCTTGAAGCTAGAACAAGCAATCCTAAAATTTGTATGGAACCACAAACAACCCCGAATAGCCAAAATAATTTTGAAAAAGAAAATCATTGACTGTTTTCTATGGTCCGTAGACAAATACGTCCTCTGTGTGTCAAGCATTTCATTACATAAAGAACATCTTCTTCACAATGGTACATTATAAAACATGTACTCAAGATTTGATATCTAATTTAAATTTCTTGATAACCCTAGAACTAGATTTCATTTATTTTGGAAATAATGACATGAATGGCCTTTTTTCACTGTATGCTTAAAAGGTCAGAGGTATATATTTCCCCAAGAAAAGTTTAACTGTTCTGTTACCCCTCATAAGTAGTGTTATGAATATATAACGGATAATATTTGGAACTCTTCAGACAATTTTATTTTATTTTTTTTAACATTTATTTATTTTTGAGACAGAGAGAGACAAAGCATGAATGAGGGAGGGTCAGAGAGAGGGAGACACAGAATCTGAAACAGGCTCCAGGCTCTGAGCTGTCAGCACAGAGCCCGACGCGGGGCTCGAACTCACGGACCGTGAGATCATAACCTGAGCCGAAGTCGGCCACTTAACTGACTGAGCCACCCAGGCGCCCCCAGGACAATTTTATAAGAACAGAGTGAAAGACAAATAATTAAGGGAGAGAGAAGAGATAAGATCAGTACATAGTGGGAAGTGGTGTGGTTTTATTATGTCATCACTCCCTCATGGTCTCCAAATAGTTAAGTCTAATAAACCTTTGAAATTCTTGATGAGTATTCATATCGTTTTTATAGAAAAACCAAAGGTGTGTCTTAGTTTCGTGTTGGGTTACTGTAGCAGGAAATAAAATAAAAATCTGGAAAACTGTATAAATTTAGAAAAAAGAACATTATAAGCTATAATGATGATTATAATTATATTGATAATGTATATAATGTATAATTTGCATAAATATATAATCTATATAAATATAATTTATATAATATATAATTTATATCAAGTATAATTATAAAAGTATGAAAAATATAATAAGCCAGTATGAATTAGCATAAGTGATGCAAGGGTTATTTAGGGCTCTCACTGATTGTAAAATCATACTCTGATCTCTGAGAGACAATGTAAATGCCAGATTATGTTTGGTAACATGTATAATGTGCAATGTGTATATATTATGTTCATGTTATATATTATGAAATTTTAAGAGCAATTCTGTTTACCTAGACATGTCATTCTTGGTCTAATCCAAAGAGCATATGAAAATAACCATAAAGATCTACTCATTATTTATGACCACTATTTGTTTTCCAAATGAGGTAATTAATAAAGATTTAATTAAAAATTTAAAAGTATAAAAAATAACTTCCTTCTAATGACACAGGCAGGCAGTTAGCAACTTTGGTACAGCATTGTGCCTCAGTATTCCTGATGAACAAATAAAATTAACTAAGAATTGTCAGTAATATGTCTGTGCAGTCGTAAATTTGAATTTTTTTTTTAATTTTTTTTTTCAACGTTTATTTATTTTTGGGACAGAGAGAGACAGAGCATGAACGGGGGGAGGGGCAGAAAGAGAGGGAGACACAGATATGGAAACAGGCTCCAGGCTCTGAGCCATCAGCCCAGAGCCCGACGCGGGGCTCGAACTCCCGGACCGCGAGATCGTGACCTGGCTGAAGTCAGACGCTTAACCGACTGCGCCACCCAGGCGCCCCTTGAGCAATTAATTTAAAGTAACTGAATTTTTTGGGGCGCCTAGTAACTGTGAATTTTTTGGGGCGCCTAGTAACTGTGAATTTTTTGGGGCGCCTAGTAACTGTGAATTTTTTGGGGAGCCTGGGTGGCGCAGTCGGTTAAGCGTCCGACTTCAGCCAGGTCACGATCTCGCGGTCCGGGAGTTCGAGCCCCGCGTCGGGCTCTGGGCTGATGGCTCAGAGCCTGGAGCCTGTTTCCATATCTGTGTCTCCCTCTCTTTCTGCCCCTCCCCCCGTTCATGCTCTGTCTCTCTCTGTCCCAAAAATAAATAAACGTTGAAAAAAAAAATTAAAAAAAAATTAATTGCTCAAAATAGTAGAAGGTTTATTAAATTTTCTCAGAGAAGCCAAATAAATAATAAAATGCTGAACTATTTCTACCTATTGTGAGTACTAGAATTGTCAGGACAATTTTTTTGGTTTGCAATCTAGAAAAATATACAAATTTTGTATCAGAATATGAAACATTTTATTTCAATGCAAGGAGTTTTTCCACTGTTGCTGTGAAGTAAATGAACTAAATCACAGTTAATTCAATTCAGAAGCAGAAGGGAGATATCAGGAAAGAGACAAAGAAAAGAAAAAAGGAAAAAAAAAAGTATATTTTTCAGAACTCATCAACCTAATGGGAATTGAAATCAAAACATCTCTTTAAATGTACTTTAAAAATAAATAAATAATAGAGCATATTAATTAAAATAGGAGCTAGTTATTTGAAAAAAATTAATATAGTTGATAAACCTGTAACCAGACTTATAAAAAAAAAAAGAAAAGAGAAAGGACCCAAATAAATAAAATCACAAACAAAAGAGGAGGGATCACAACCAGCACCACAGAAATACAAATAATTGTAACAGAATATTATGAAAAATTATACGCCAGCAAATTGGACAATTTATAAAAAAATGTATAAATTCCTAAAAACATAACCTACCAAAACTAAAACAGGAAGAAAGAAACCTTGAACAAACTGATAACAAGCAAAGATTTCATCAGTAATCAAAAAACTGCCAACAAACAAAAGCTCGGGACCAGATGACTTCTCAGGCAAATTCTTCCATTCTTCCAAACATTTAAAAAAGAGTTAATACCTATTCTTCTCAAACTATTCCAGAAAAAAAAAAAATAGAAAAGGAAGGAAACTTCCAAATTCATTCTGAAGCCCGCATTATCCTGATACCAAAGCCAAAGACTCCCTCCCAAAAAAGAAAACTATGGCCAATATCCCTCATGAACATAGGTAAAAAAAAAAAAGAAAAAAAAATCTGAATAAAATACCACAAACAGAATCCAACAACACATTAAAAAAAATAATAATTCACCACAATCAAGTGGGATTTATTCCTGGGCTGCAAGTGGGTTTAATATTCATATATCAATCATTGCGATATACCATATTAATAAAAGAAAGGAAAGAACCATATGATGTTTTCCATAGATGCAGCAAAAGCATCTGACAAAATACAACATTCATTCTTTATAAAAATCCTCAACAAAGTAGGGACAGAGGGAACATACCTCAACATAATAAAAGAAATAGATATAAAACTCACAGCTAACATCATCCTCAATGGGGGAAAAACTGAGAGCTTCCCCTGTATAGTTAGGAACAAGACACAGTTGTCCACTCTCACCATTGTTGTTTAACTTAGTACTGGAGTACTAGTCTCAGCAATCAAACAACAAAAAGAAAAAAGGCATCTAAACTGGCAGGAAGAAGTCAACCTTTTACTAATTGCAGATGACATGATACTCTATGCAAAATACAAGAAAGACTTCACCAAAAAAGTGCTAGAACCGATACATAAATTCAGCAAAATTTTAGGATATAAAATCAATGTACAGAAATCATTTGCATTTCTATACAGCAATAATAAAGCAGCCAAAAGAGAAATTAAGGAATCAAGCCTTTTTATAATTGCACCAAAAATCATAAGACATTGGCTCTCGCAAGGTTTTTCTAAATATGTCTCCTGAGGCAAGAGAAATAAAAGCAAAAATAAATATTGAGACACCATCAAAATAAAAAGCTCTTCATGTGAAAGAAACAATCAATAAAAATAAAAGGCAACTTACAGAATGAGAGACAATATTTTCAAATGACATATCTAATAAAAGATTAGTATCCAAAATATATAAAGAACTTATAAAATTCAACACCCAAAGAATGAATAATCTAATTAAAAATGTGCAGAAGACATGAATAGACACTTTTCCAAAGAAGACATCGAGATGGCCAACAGACACATGAAAAGGTGTTTAACATCACTTATTATCAGGGAAATATAAATCAAAACTACAATGAGATATCACCTCACACCTCACAGAATGGCTGAAAGCAACAAGAAACAATGGGTGTTGGCAAAGTTGTGGAGAAAGGGGACCACTTTTGGGAATGCAAACTGGTGCAGCCCTATGGAAAACACCATGGGAGTCCCTCAAAAAGTTAAAAAAAAACAAACAAACCTATAATCCAGCAAAAGCACTATTAGGTTTTTATACAAAGAATAAAAAAATGCTAATTCAAAGGAATACATTCACCCCAATGTTTATAGCAGCATTATTTACCATAGCCAAAGTATTGAAACAACCCAAGTGTCCAACGACTGATGAATGGATAAGATATGGTAGATATATTCAATGGAATATTATTCAATGGAATATTATTATATTATGTAATAATTATATTATTTTATGGCTGAACATATTCAGCCATAAAAAAATGAAATCATGCCATTTGCAAACACATGGATTGAGCTAGAAAGTCTTATGCTAAGTGAAATAAGTCAATCAGAGAAACATAAATACAATATGATTTCCCTCATACATGGAATTTAAGAAATAAAACAAATGAGCAAAGGAAAAAGAGAGGAGGCAAACCAAGAAACAGACTCAAGTATAAGAAAAAAATTGATGGTTACCAGAAGGGAAGTAGGTGAGGAGTTGGTTTAAACAGGTGATGGGGATTACGGAGTGCATTTGCTGTGATGAGCACCGGTGTTGTATATAAATATTGAATGACTAAATTGAACACCTGAAGCTACTATAACACTGTAGGTTAACTGGAATTTAAATACAAATTTTAAAAAATAATAAAAATAAAAATAAAATGCACTCAAAAAAGATAAACAATTACTATTTTACAAAATATGGGCTATTAGATCTATGAGAGAACATAATGAAATGTATGGAAATTGAAAAAAATGAACTGAACAAGCATACCATGGCAACCACAGAAGTTTATATTCATATTCACTAGGTATTAAATTTAATTTCTTGTCTTATTTGACACTAATGCAAAAGTTCTATGTTAAGACATAATTATATCCTACAACCTATCCTACAAAGATTCTCAATAGTGGGAAAAATCAAGCTCTTTCTGCAGCATCATATATTCATATCCACATTTTGATGGCAAAAATAAAATTGTTTGATATAATCTTTAATTTCTGAAGTGAATAATTTTATTGAAAATGCTTTATAGTCTTTAAGACGATTATTAAATTTCCTGACATATTAAGGTGAAATTTTTATTAGAGAGAAAGGAAAGGTAGGGAGAAAGTAAGAAGAAAAAAAGAGAGAAAGATTGATTTTAAGGAATTGACTTGCATGATTATAGAGATTGGTAAATCGCAAACTGCAGGGTGGGCAGCAGCCTAGAAACACACTCAGGTCCAAAGGCACACTACTGGCTGAATTCCCTCTTTCTTGGGGAGGTCATTCTTTCTTCAAGTCCTGCAACTGATCAGATGAGATCTATTCACAGTATGAGAGAATAATTTGCTTTAGTTGAAATCTATCAATTTAAATGTTGATCTCATCTAAAAATATCTCTGCAGCAACATTTAGACAAGTGTTTGACCAAATATCTAGATATTTGGTCTAGTGGCTAGATATAGTGGCTTAGCCAAGTTGACATATAAAATTAACTCTTCCAGTAGAAATATAAGGGGGGTATTTCACATAGATAGGTTATAACAAAAAAATATGGAAAGGAAAATGTAGAAAATTTGTTCTGAAGAAACTGTTCTAGAAAAAGAAAGAGTGTGTTTTGCTGAATTATTGTGGAGTGTGCTGTTAATCAGATTAACTATTTAAAATCATGACTCTTCTACTTGCTAAGTGTATGACTTATGAAAAAAAATTAATATTTATAAACCTCTATTTTCCACATATTTAAATTGATATGGCATTGATATGAGGATTAAGTGATTTTAAGGATGGAAAGCTATTAGAGTACAGCTTGGCACGTACTAAGTGCTTAATAGTTGAAAGATAGCATTTGAAGCATAGAGTCCAGACTCTGGAGCAAGTCTGAGCTCTTATCCTGGATCTATCATTTTTAAGTTGAACAACCTTGCACTAATTGCTTAATCTCTTTGTACTTGATTTCTCCTGTGAAAATGGGTGTAATAGTAAAGCACACAGAACATAGTCAGTGTTCAGTAAGGGTATACAAGTGTTAACTATTAGTATTAATAAGGTGACAGGATATTTTTTTAGGTTAGTTTGTGATGTTCTCCATCATCACTATTAGTCCCTAATTTGCTTTGCTCTTAGAGCTAACAGGAGATGAAAACATGAAAAGATGGCCAATTCTTTGTATTCTGACTTGTGGGATCACTAAACCCAAAGGAGTATTAAGTGGCTTGTAAATCTCAGGGATTGAAACAAAGGTTGGCAGAAAGCATTCTTCATCCAGGATTCTTTTTGAGAATTTCAACTCACTTAAAGGGATAAAGTTGCACTTACCATTGATATAGAAGATGAAAGGAGGCTGGGAAGATGTAGCTTAAACCATACTTAAAGGAGGAAGCTGTTTGGGGGGATTTCTACGAGTGGGGTAGGTGGAATCTCAAAAACTTCTATTGTATACATCAGAGGAATAACTCCTGATATCTGACAATATAAGCAAAAGTATTTATATTAAATATTCTTAGTGGTAAGTAAACAGAGTGAATAACTTTTGCTGTTGTTGTTGTTATTTGATATATATATAGAGAGAGAGAGAGAGAGAGAGAGAGACAGAGACAGAGAGACAGAGAGAGAGCAAGGAAGGGGCGGGGGAGGCAAATAGAGAGAAACTTAAAAAGGTTGCACAGAGCCCAGCACAGGGCTCGATCCCACGACACTGGGAACATGACCTGAGCTGAAATCAAGAGTGGGATGCTCAACCAAGTCACCCAGGCACCCCAGAGTGAACATCTTTGATGATTCTGATAGTGGCAGTGTCATATTGACTGTAGAAGACCAACATTTGACAGCAATATTATCTAACAGAAGGATTAATGGTGATGATGGAAACATCAGGAACTAAATACTACAGCCCAGTACCATTTTTTCCAGGTATTATTTAAGCCCTAGACCCTTTCTAAGCATTTCAAGGTGATGCTAATAGTGATAGTCCATGGGACAAACTTTGAATAGGAAATTACTACGTTCGTATTCGTCCTTTAGGACGTCCTTTAGGACAATCTTTTAATCTAGATATTTCCTCCTTGGGTTCGCTTTTTTCCTTGCTTCTTGAGAAGAACCTGAAAAGAAAATCCTCTTATCAGCTGTACTTTTAAGTGTTCAATCTTAAGAAGGCATCTAGAATACTATGTAGATATTTATTGATCACTTATTCATTTATCATACACTTGTTAAATAATTAAATATTAATTATGAATCTCTTATGATGTGCCAGACACTGTTTTAAGCACTGAAGATATAGTGAGGACAGGGAGAAGTAGTAACGTCTTTTGAGTTAGGCATTAAAAAGGTAAGTTGTCAGCAAGTACATAAAAAGATGCTCAATGAGTCATCAAAGAAATGAAAATCAAAACCACAATAAGATACCACTTCATATTCACTAGAATAACTACAATCAAAAAGTCAGATAAAATGTTTTGGTGAGGCTTTAGAGAAATCAGAAATATCATACACTGCTTGGGAATGTAAATGATGGAGGTTTTTTGGAAGACAGTGTGGTAGTTTGTCAAATGATAAACACAGTTACCATATGATATGATAAGTATTTCTAGTCTTTAGTATACACTCAAGATAAGTGAAAACATATGTCCACCCAGAAACTTATACATAAACATTCAGAACAAACATTAATCATAATAGTCAAAAGGTAAAAACAGCTCAAATGTCTATTAATGGACAAATGCATAAACACATGGTTTATCTATACAAGAGAATATTTTTTCAGCCATAAAAAGAATGAAGTAATGATATATTACAATATGAATGAACCTAAGTTCAGTATGCTAAGTGAAAGAAATGAATCACAAAAGACCATATACTACATTATTCCATTCCTATGAATGTCCAGATTAGGAAAATCTATTAGAGGTTAGTTAGAGCAGGGGTCAGGGATGGGGGAATATAGGAGTGCTCACTGAAGAGCGGCATACTGGTTTTTTTTTTCTTTTGAGTGAGTTCTAAAATTGACTGTGATGAAGGTTTCACATATTTGTGTATATACTAAAATGCATTGAGTTATACACTTTAAATGCGTGAATGGCATAAGAATCATATTTCAGTAAAGCTTTTTATTTTTTTTAAGATTCCTTTTCCTGTTGTTTGGTGAAAAGACTAGGGGAGGAAAACAATGGAAACTGGAAGACTACATATGAGGTAACATCAGTAGCCCAGGGAGACACTAAAAAATCATTGACCAGAGTGGTAGAAATGGAGATAGAAAAAAGTGGATTAATTCCAGATTTATTTTGGAGAAATAGCTAGTAAAACTTCTCTCTAATGAAATAGAAAGGGAGCGAACGTGGTTGGCTGACACATTTTTGGCCTCAGCCACTTGATAATTAGGATGTGGTTATTGGCAAGAGATTTTTCTAGAAATGAAGGCAGGGGAAATCCACATTACTATTTAATAATAAGTGATCAATTGAGTACATGAATCTAAAGCTTAAATAAGAATAAGACTGGGGATATAAATGTCATTAATTTCTTGGTTATTCATATTAGTATTTTTTTTTCTGCACATGAATGGAACCAAGGCAATTTGCAAGGCACTGGTGAAGAAGAAACAAAGAAAATCAGATGCATTCCTGCCTTTAAGGAATTTACAATGAAGGACACATGGATCCTTTTATTAACCAAAATATTAGATTTGATAAATGTATGAGAACATGAAGTGTTATGCAGTAAAGCATTTGCTATTTAGTATTACTCTATTTACACTGATCATAGGGAGCTCTAAAATCTGGCATTATGGATCTTCTCAGCATGTAAATAATGTGGGAGTTTTCAAACTCTAAGCCTATCCTCTGGAGCTATAAATAGAAATGATTGTGCAATCACTCTTACAGCTGCACACCTCACATAGAGATTAAGAATAAATAACAATGCTCAGATACACATCTGTACCCACAGATCCAAGATAAAAATTAGATCATCTTTTTTTAAATTAAAAAAAAAGTTTTATTTTTTTTAACATGTATTTTTTTTAAATCCCTAGCCCCAAGTGATTCTAATTTTATTTAGAGCTGAAAAATTCCAATGGCTTAAGGAAAAGGAAATGATGTTCACAAAAGCAGTTGAGATAACTGGGAAGAAAAGATGAAAATTGAAAAAAAAAATAGTGCCAGCAGCAGAGTTATTCTAATTCTATGTGAGATCTAATATATTCTCCAAACTAAGCATTCCCAAAACTGTGAAAGAGATAGTCTGCAGTTTCACTCTCTCAGAAATTTAAGGTGCTTCTTTTAGCCCTGTTCTAGTGAGGGGAAAACAAGAAGACAATGAAACAAAAGGAATGAACCCATGATGTTTTGAGCCTGCCTATTCATTGAGCAGAAAAGCGAGAAGAGTTTATCTGAAATCATTTCTGTTGTTTTCCTTTTAGCAAAAGTCTAAGTTTCTATTTATTCAGACAGAGCATCAATCCTGGTATTGTCAGAGTCCTTTAGGACACTTTTGTTTTTAGAAAAAGAAGGGAGGGCAGTAATGACAGAGTGACAATGTCATTACTATAGATAGTGTTAGTGACAAGGATGGATGTCAATGTTGATATGATGAGGATGACAGTGATGGCAATGGAGAAAGCATCCCAAAGCATCATGGATTTGTCACTGGCCCCAGAGATGATGTCTTTGTTTCATATAAATTCTAGTTAGTTAGCATAGTGCAATATTGATTTCAGCAGTAGAATTTAGTGATTCATCACTTACATATAACACCCAGGGCTCAACACAAGTACCCTCCTTAATACCTATCACCCATTTAGCCCATTCCCCACCCACCTCCCTTCCATCAACCCTCAGTTTGTTTTCTATAGTTAAGAGTCTTTTATGGTTTTCATCCCTCTCTTTTTCCCCCTTCCCCTATATTCATCTGTTTTCTTTCTTAAATTCCACATACGAGTTAAACCATATGGCATATGTCTTTCTCTGACTGGCTTACTTAGCTTAGCTTAATACACTCTAGCTCCACCCATGTCTTTGTAAATGAAAAGATTTCATTTTTTGAATGATATCTATACCACATCTTCTTTATTTCTTCATCAGTCGTTGGACATTTGGGCTCTTTCTATAATTTAGCTATTGTTGTTAATGCTGCTATAAACATCAGGGTGCACGCGTCACTTCCAATCAGTATTTTTGTATTCATTGAGGAAATACCTCGTGGTGCAAATACTGAATGGTAGGATAGTTCTATTTTTAACTTTTTGAGAAAACTTTATACTGTTTTCCAGAGTAGCTGCACCAGTTTGCAATCCCAAAAGTGTAAGGGGATACAGCTTTCTCCACATCCTCACCTAACCTGTTGCTTCCTGTGTTGTTAATATTGCTATTCTGACAGGTGTGAGGTGGTATGTCATTGTGTTTTAATTTGTATTTTCCTGAGGATGAGTGATGTTGATAATCTTTTCATGTGTCTTCTGGTCATCTGCATGTCTTCTTTGGATCAATGTGTATTCATATTTTCTGCCCATTTTTAAACTGGATTATTTGTTTTATGAGTGTTGAGTTGGATAAGTTCTTTATAGATTTTGATACTAAGACTTTATCAAATATGTCTTTTGCAAATATCTTTTCCCATTCCCTCAGCTGCCTTTTAGTTTTGCTGATTGTTTCTTTTGCTGGGCAGTTTTTTTCTTTATGAGTTCCCATAGTTCATTTTTGCTTTTGTTTCCCTTGACTCCAGTGACATATCTACTAAAAAGTTTTGATGGTGTCCTGTCTCACACTAGGTCTTTTATCCATTTTGAATTTATTTTTTTTTACGGTGTAAGACAGTTGTCCAATTTCATTCTTCTGCATGTCACTATCCAGTACTCCCAACAACATTTATTAAAGAGACTGTCTTTGTTTCCATTGGGTATTTTTTCCTGCTTTGTTGAAAATTAGTTGAGCATAGAATTGTGTGTTCATTTCTGGGTTTTCTATTCTGTTCCATTGATCTATGGGTCTGTTTCTGTGCCAGTAATACAATGTGTTGTACACTACAGTTTTGTAATATACCTTGAGGTCTGGAATTGTGATGCCTTCAGCATTGCTTTTGTTTTTCAAGGTTGCTTTGGTTATTTGAGGTCTTTTGTGGTTCTATACAAATTTTAGAACTGTTTGTTCTAACTCTGTGAAAAATTCTGATGGTATTTTGATAGGGATTGAATTAAATGTGTAGAATGCTTTGGGTATTATAGACATTTTCACAATATTTGTTCTTCCAGTCCATGAGCATGGAATGTGTTTCCTTTTTTTGTATCCTCTTCAATTTCTTTCATAAATGTTCTATAGTTTTCATAGTAAAGATCTTTCACCTCTTTGGTTAGGTTTATTCCTAGATATATTATGTTTTTTGGTGCAATTGTAAAAGGGATTGGTTCCTTGATTTCTCTTTCTGCTGCTTCATTACTGAGTGTGTAGAAATTCAACAGATTTCTGTACATTGATTTTATATTCTGAGACTTTGCTGAATTCAGTTCTAGCAGTTTTTTTGATGGAGTCTTTCTGGTGTTCTACATAGAGTATCATATTATCTGCAAATAGTGAAAGTTTGGCTTCTTCCTTGCTTATTTGGAAGCCTTTTATTTATTTTTGTTTTCTGATTGCTGAGGCCAGGACTTCCAGTACTACATTAAATAACAATGGTGAGAGTGGACATCTGTGTCTTGATTTGTGAATATATAACCACACATCCAACTCAGGTATAAATCCTACTCGGTCATGATAAATAATTATTTTAATGTACTATTGGATTCAACTTGCTAGCATTTTGTTGAGAATTTTTGCATCCATGTTCATCAGGGACATTGGCTTTTAATTTTCCTTTTTAGTGGTGTCTTTGGTTTTGGAATCAAGGTAATTCTGACCTTGTAGAAGGATTTAGGAGTTTTGTTTCCATTTCTATTTTTTGAAATAGTTTGAGAAGAATAGGTATTAACTGTTTTGGACATGTCTGGTAGAATTCCCCTGGGAAGCCATCTGGCTTTGGACTTTTGTTTGTTGGAAGAATTTTGAATATTGATTCCTTATGCTAGTTATGAGTCTGTTCAAATTTTCTAATTTTTCCTTTTACATTTTGTTAGTTTGTATGTTTCCATAAATTTATCAATTTCTTCCAGATTGCCCAATTTATTGACATACAGTTTTTCATAATATTCTCTTAAAACTGTATTTATATGGTGTAGGTTTGATCTCACCTCTTTCATTCATGATTTTATTTATTTGGATCCTTCATCTTTTCTTTTTGATAAGTCTGTTTAGGGTTTGTCAATATTATTAATTCTTTCAAGGAACCAACTCTCAGTTTCATTGATCTCTTCTATTGTTTTTTATTTGTGTGTCATTTGTTGAGCTCTAATCTTTATTATTTCCCTTGTTCTGCTGGGTGTAGGCTTTATTTGCTGCTCCTTTTCTAACTCTTTTAGGTATAAGTTAGGTTGAATATTTGAGACTTTTCTTGCTTCTTGAGGTAGGCCTGTATGGTATATACTTTCCTCTTACGACCATCTGTCTGCATTCAAAAGGTTCTGGACTATTATGTTTTCATTTTTCTATGTTTCCATGTATTTTTTTTAATTTCTCCTTTATTTTCCTAGTTAATCCAATCACTCTTTAGTAGGATATTCTTTAACTCTATGTATTTATGGCCTTTCCAATTTTTTTTTCATGTGTTTGACTTCAAATTTCATTGCATTTTGTTCTGAAAATATGCATGGTATGATCTTTTTTTTTTTTTTTTTTTTTATTGATGAGGGCTCATTTGTAACCCAGTACATGGTACATTCTGGAGAATGTCCCATGTGCACTTGAGAAGAATGTATATTCTGCTAATTTAACATGAAATGTTCTGAATGTATCTATTAAGTCCATCTGGTCCAGTGTGTCATTCAAAGCCTTTGTTTTCTTGTTGATTTTCTGCATTAATGATATGTCCATTGTTGTAAGTGGGGTGTTTAAGTCCCCTACTATTATTATATGATTATCAATTAGTTTCTTATGTTTGTTATTAATTGTTTTATGCATTTGGGTGTTTTCATGTTAGGGGCAGAAATATTTATAATTGTTAGATCTTCTTGTTAGATAGTCCCCTTAATTTTGATATAATTCTCCCTTCTTTATCTCTTGTTTCAGTCTTTGTTTTAAAATCTATTTTGTCTGATATAATTATGGCTACATTGGCTTTTTTGGATGTCCATTAGTATGATAGATGTTTCTCCATCTCCTCACTTTCAATATGGAAGTGTCTTGGGGTCCAAAATAAGTCTCTTGTAGGCAGCATAAAGATAAGTTTTGTTGTTGTTGTTGTTGCTGTTGTTGTTGTTGTTTGTTTGTTTATTGTTAGGGGCCAAGGGGAGTGACAGAGGAAGAGAAGCCCAAGCAGGCTCCATGGTCAATGGG
This sequence comes from Felis catus, assembly GCF_018350175.1. Classification (NCBI taxonomy): domain Eukaryota; kingdom Metazoa; phylum Chordata; class Mammalia; order Carnivora; family Felidae; genus Felis; species Felis catus. Next base: position 35,968,659 of record NC_058377.1, read on the forward strand.
GAGCCTGACACAAGGCTCAAACCCATGAATCGTGAGATCACGACCTGAGCCAAAATCAGTCAGATGCTTAACTGACTGGGCCACCTGGGCACCCCAGGTCTTTTTTTTTTAATCCATTCTGATACCCTATGCCTTTTGATTAAAGTATTTAGTCCATTTACATTCAGAGTGATTACTGATAGACATGAATTTACTTCCATTGTATTACCTATAAAGTACCAGTTTTCTCTGGAGATTTTCTTTGTTCCTTTTTAGTCTTTATTGCTTTTGGTCTTTCTTTCCCACTCAACGAGTCCCCTTTAATATTAGTTGCAGGGCTGGTTTAGTGGTCATGAGCTTCTTTAGTTTTTGATTGTCTGGAAAACTTTTTATCTCTCTTATTCTGAATGACAGCCTTGGTGCATAAAGTATTCTTGGCTACATATTTTTCCCATTCATCATGTTGAATATATCATGCCACCCCCTTCTTACCTGCCACGTTTCTGTGAAAAGATCTGCTGATAACCTTATTTATCTTCCCTTGTAGTTTAGGGATTTCTTTTCCCTTGCTGCTTTCATGATTATTTCCTTATCTGTGTATTTTGCAAATTTTACTATGATATGTCTTATGTCTTGGTGTTGGTCTGCTTTTTTAATTTTCATGGAAGTTCTCTGTGCCTCCTGGATTTAGATGTCTGTTTCTTTCCCTAGATTAGGGAAGTTTTCAGCTATAATTTGCTCAAATAAACCTTCCACTCCTTTTTTCCTCTCTTCTGGAATTCCTGTGATATGAATGCTATTAACCTTTATGGAGTTGCTGAGTTCCCCAAATCTCCATTTGCAATCCAATATTTTTCTTTCCCTCTTATTTTCCACTATATTATTTTCCATAATTTGATCTTCTACATCACTTATTCATTCCTCTGCTTCTTCTATCCTTGCAGCCATTACATCCAGTCAATTTTGCATCTGTTACAGCTTTTTAAATTTCAATCTGAATAGTTTTAAAGTCTTTTATCTCTTCAGTAAAGATCTCTCTGGTTTCTTTTATGTTCTTCTCAAGCCCAGTTATTATCTTTATTATTGTTGTTTTAAACTCTGGTTCAGGCATATTGCATGTTTGTTTTTTATTAGCTCCCTGGCCATGACCTCTTCTTGTTCTTTCTTTCTTTTTTTTTTTAATTTTTTTTAACTTTTATTTATTTCTGAGACAGGGAGAGACAGAGCATGAACAGAGGAGGGTCAGATAGAGGGAGACACAGAATATGAAGCAGGCTCCAGGCTCTGAGCTGTCAGCACAGAGCCCGATGCGGGGCTAGAACTCACGGACCATGAGATCATGACCTGAGCCGAAGTCGGCCGCCTAACCGACTGAGCCACCCAGGAGCCCCATCTTCTTGTTCTTTCTTTTGGGAATTCCAACATCTTGGTATTTTGTCTAGGCCTCAGTCTTTCGTGTGTTAGGACCGATTGTGCCTGGTCTTATTCCCACTGCAGCAGAAGCTTTGCAGTAGTTTGTGTTCAGAAGACCTGGTTCGTGCAAGGGGATTGTGCTGGTCATCTAGGGAGGGACCCACTGCTTCTCTGACTGTCAGGTGCATTTTGCCCTAGTACAGATACTCCTACAGAACATAAGGGGGTGGGGTTTGGTGTAAGGGGCTCAAGGCTCAATTGTGGGCATTGTGCTCCTTTTTGAAGTCCATCTGTGATGGTGGGAGGGGTGAAAAGTGGTGTCGACCCTCTCTCTTTACCAGAGGGGAATTCACACCTGGCACTGTTCAGGAAGCCCTCAAAGAAAAGCAAACAACCTCTCTTGTGTCCTAGGCTTCTGCCACTTCCTTGCCTTCAGCCTATATGTGACACCCTTCAGCTGTCTTCTCATCTGGTCAAAAAGTGCTCCTATGTTTTATCTCAGGTGCATGGCTGTGCTTTGAAACTCCAAATTTTAGGACCTGGCATGGCATGGACTTGTATTGACCTTCTGGGGGAGCATCTTGCCAAATGGTGGCTGGCATCCATTTGTCGAAGAAACACTGTACCATGATTGTGCAGGGGCTTGGAGTTTATGGTAGAAAGCAGCCAAAAATTGTCTTCCCAATTATCTGCCTTCATCAGGAGCTTTGGCTGCTTTGCTAATTAATGGGGCAGCTTAGGGGTGCCTGCTGGCTCTTCTTCCCCGTGAGAGGCAGTGCCACCTCTCCTAGATGTACTCCCAGAAGGAAAACTGTCTTGATGCATGCAGGGGGTTTGTGCTGGTCTACTGAGGGTGGGGCCCATTGGTGCTCTGGCTCTCAATAACACTTGTCCTAATGAAAAAGACATCTGCAGAGTGCAAGGGTATAGGGTTTGGTGTAAATAGTTCAAGCTTCCACCGTGGGGGTTATGCCACTTACTGAAGTCCATTTGTGCTGATAGAAGGGTTGAAAAATGTCCCCAGCTCACTCTCTTCCCTGAAGAGGGAAGTTTGTGCTGCCGCATTTTAGGAAGCCCTCACAGAAGAGTGAACAGACTCCCTCTTGTGTCCCAGACTTCTATCGTATCTCTGCCTTCACCTTGTCTGCATCCAAGCCATCTACCTACCCAGCAGCACAGTGCTCCTGTGTTTTATCTAGGCTCATGGCTGGGTTTCAAAATTCTAAATTTTAGGGACCTGGTACAACACAGATACATGGTCAGAGATGACATCTTGATTTCAATAAATTTCTAGCAGAGGGAAGAGTCTCCAGAACAGGAGGCTGAGGGGGTGACCCAAAATATTGTCCTTTTCTGTTAATAAGAAAGGAATCAGACATGACTTGGGACTTATTGAAGTATGGAGACAATGAACAATTTCAGTAACCCTAAGTGTTTTATTTTTTTTTATTATTTTTTTAACGTTTATTTATTTTTGAGACAGAGAGAGACACAGCATGAACGGGGAAGGGGCAGAGAGAGAGGGAGACACAGAATCGGAAGCAGGCTCCAGGCTCTGAGCCATCAGCCCAGAGCCCGACGCAGGGCTCGAACTCGCGGACTGCAAGATCGTGACTTGAGCTGAAGTTGGACGCTTAACCGACTGAGCCACCCAGACGCCTCTTTATTTTTTAAACATGATTTGTATATATGTATGTTAGGGAATAGTTTTAAAAATAAAGTTAGGAATAATAAGGACAAATCACACTTCCTATAATTTGACTATACGTGAAGTTTCAAATATATCAAATAAAAAACACTCACTTTAAAAAAGACATACTTGGGGCGCCTGGGTGGCGCAGTCGGTTAAGCGTCCGACTTCAGCCAGGTCACGATCTCGCGTCCGTGAGTTCGAGCCCCGCGTCAGGCTCTGGGCTGATGGCTCAGAGCCTGGAGCCTGTTTCTGATTCTGTGTCTCCCTCTCTCTATGCCCCTCCCCCGTTCATGCTCTGTCTCTCTCTGTCCGAAAAATAAATAAACGTTGAAAAAAAAAAAAAAGACATAGTTAAGTCTTATGTTTATATATGTGCTTGAAAAAAATACAAAGAAAGTTATTGCAAATATTAATAAAGACATCAAATGAAACTAGATATAAAGTTTATTAATTCAAATGTTATTAATGTTATTTTGCTCCTGTTTATTTTGTCATTTTTTTCAAAATTTTTATTCAGTTGCTTAAGTCATTTATTATTATCCATTATACAAGTATCATATTGTTTTAAAGTTTCTTTTTAAATATTTATTTATTTTGAAGAGAGAGAGAGCTGGCAAAGGGCAGAGAAAGGAGAACAGAGGATCCAAAGAGGGTCCATTGCTGACAACAGAGAGCCTGATGTGGAGCTCAGACTCATGGACCATGAGATCGTGACCTGGGCCAAAGTTGGACACTTAACTGACTGATCCACCCAGGCACCCCTCAAAAGTAACATATTTTGTTTTCATTTTTTCTGCATGCTGTTTTAGAAACAGATTTATCCCAGATGTTATGATATGTAATATTTTCACAACTGTTCTTTTCTAGGAAATCTGAAATTTTACCCAACAGTTAAAATTTTTAATTTCAGAGGCACCTGGGTGGCTCAGTCAGTTGAGCATCCGACTTAGGCTCAGGTCATGATCTCGCAGTCTGTGAGTTCAAGCCCCGTGTTGGGTTCTGTGTCGACAGTTCAGAGCCTGGAGCCTGCTTCGGATTCTGTGTCTCCCTCTCTCTCTGTCCCTCCCCCGCTCATGCTCTGTCTTTCTCTCTGTCAAAAATAAGTAAAAACATTAAAAACAAAATTATTTTGTTTGAATTTCAGATGAAAAATATTTTTTATTAGTGTATTTGCTATCTGATTTTGTTATTAATTAGATGGATGCATCATTACACTATGATCAGAGAAAACTATTTTTTTTATATTTATTCATTTTTGAAAGCCAGAGAGAGACAGAACACGAATGGGGGAGGGGCAGAGAGAGAGGGAGACACAGAAATAGAAGCAGGCTCCAGGCTCTGAGCTACCGGCACAGAGCCGGACGCAGGCCTCAAACTCACAGACTGCAATATCATGACCTGATTGGAAGTTGGCCTCTTAACTGACTGAGCCACACAGGCTCCCCGATCAGAGAAAACTTTCTTGATTATTTCCACTTTTTGAAATTTATTGAGATTTACTTTGTGGTCTAATGTATGGAAATTTAAAAAAATACATCATCAGACATCAGAAAGAAGATGATTTTTTTTTTATTTGTAGAGCATAGATTTCTATATATAAACATTAAAACTATCCAATTGGAGTGCCAGGGTGTCTCAGTTGGTAAGCATTCACATCAATTTTGTCTCAAGTCATGATCTAAGGCTCATGGGATTGAGCCCATGTCAGGCTCTGTGCATCCTGACAGCATGGAGCCTGTTTGGGTTTCTCTCTCTCCTTCTATTTCTGTCCCTCTTCCACTTGCATGCTCTCTCTCTCTCTCTCTCTCTCTCTCTCAAAATAAATAAATAAAACTAAAAATATATACCTGTTCAATTAATTGTGCCATTTACATTTTTTCATGTGGGACTCTAAGCTGACTTTGTTAATTTAAGTGCTATAAGCATCACTTAAATTTGAAGTTTGCATTTTCTTTCTTTATTTCATTAAATATGTGATGTGTGGATTAGTTTTGATTTTAGTTTCCCTCCTACCCATGAAAAGTGAAAACTCAAACCTAATATATGCTTACTGAAACCTAATAAGATCCTGCTAATTAGAAAATTGCTAAAAAATGTGAACAGATACTGAGTTGAAGTTTAGCTTTGACTAAGCAACAACAAAAACAATTTCTAAATTTCTTAAAACTGCTAAGGTAGAATAGTTTTCTATTTAATAGGACTGATATTGCCAGGTTTATCTATATTCCTAATTAATAAAATGTGGGTTTATTTTTAAAATGTATCTTATAACACAGATGCTTTCCTAATTAAGTTGCCTTTCTACTGATTATTCTGCAATAAGGAGACTCTTATCTTCATTTATCATGTGATGCCAAAGAATGCATACCTCAGGATGCCATGGTTCTCAACACAATAGACTAAATCAAATCCACATCTTGCTGATCAAATAATCCATGAGTTGACATCAAATTTTCCAAGGAATTCTTCATAAACTATATGGAACAAATTTCCACTCTGCCTTGGTTATATAAACAAACATTAGCGTCAAAATGCTGAGGATATTCAAATAATTCTGTTGAATTATATTATGAATCAGGAAACCTGGATAACACTTGATCCTCTCTTCTCTACTTATATAATTATAATTATATAAGGAATCATTAGGAATACCAGTTTATGAAAAAAAAAATTTATTCCATAATTCCTTTTCTTCAGCTAAACAATTAAGGACATCTCTAAGGTGGCTGATTCAAGCAGGACCAATTCTTTAAGTGACTTTCTTGCAGTTGCTATTTCTTTGCCCCTTGGCTGAGCCAGCCTTTGCCAGTGGCATAAGCATTTTGTCGCAGTCAATGAAGTTGATAAATGAAGCACCCTTATGTAAGCAGGTACTATTAATAAAACTGCTCTTAATGGGTGGTCTGACTGCTTGTACCATGCAAGCTCATATACTGTCATACAGGAAGAAATAAAGGACTTATTCATCATTGTTTTTTTATTGATCAACATGACAGTCTCACTTTGTGGACAAATACTGCAGCTAAATTTTATAGTTTATTGAATTGGTCAAAATGTTACTATCTCTCTAATATATGCAATAGGTCATTAAAAAATAAAGGAAATATACTTAACGGTGCCCATATGAGGCAATGATAGCATGTGATTTGTTGCAAACAGTTCTTTCTTAGTTCCATTTATTTTTGCCAGTAGAGGAAACAAAAAGGATTTATATAGTTCAGGCTTAAGTTGGTGATTTAATAGCCAAAGCCCATTGATCACTAAAACAATATATTCAATTGTATATTGTATATTATTTTACAAGGTACTTTGACTTACAGATCAGCATTGAGATATAAATTCTTAATTTTAGTAGTAAATTGCTATTTTTATCTCCCTGATAATAAATGTCCTCTTCAAAACATTTCAATCACAAGGTCATGAAAGTAGTCTCTTCTAATATATTCTATATTTTTTAACTTTCAAATTTGAACTTATAATCTAATCTGTTGTAAATTGTTTTATGGCTGGATAATGCCAATTTGTTAAATATCCCATGTGTACTTGAATTTTGAATTAAATATCCCATGTGTTCTTGTTAATTGAGTTGTTTAGAATGTCTACTTATAGCTGTCTGTATATCGTATTAGTTAATGAGTTATATTAAATTCTCTCACTGTGGTTTTAACTTTATTTCTTCTGTATACCTGTAAAATTTTTCATTATATAATTTGATGTTATTTTGTATAAGCATACATTTAGGATTTTGATATCTTTTTTATAGATTGATCCTATTATTGCTATTAAATATCCTTCCTTTTATGTAGTACTGCTATTTTCCTGAAAGACTGCTTTATCTGGCAGCTAGTCTCCTTTTAATTAATGCTTTCAGAGTTTCTATAATTTTACTTTCAAATATCTTTGTATATTTAAAGTGTGTTTCCTAGGGGCACCTGAGTGGCTCAGTTGGTTAAGCATTCGACTTTGGCTCAGGTCATGATGTCGCGGTTTGTGAATTCAAGCTCCTCATCGGGCTCTGTGCTGACAGCCTGGAGCCTGGAGCCTGGAGCCTGCTTTGGATTCTGTGTCCCCCTTTCTCTGCCCCTCCCCCACTCATGCTGTCTCTCTCTCTCAAAGATAAATAAACATTTAAAAAAAGAATATTTAAAGTCTGTTTCTTAAAAATCAGTATATGGTCAACTTTTTAAATATTATCCAATCAGATAGTCTTTGTAATCTGGATTATTTTGTCCTCTTACTTTAATGACGTTACTGATTTACCTATGCCTTAATTTATTATTTTACTATTTGTGTATTAGTGCTCTTTCATTTCTTGCTTTTTCTAGTAATGATTTGTTTTTATCATTTAATTTCACTCTTGTTTAGCTTCTTGGATATACCATAGAGAATACAACATACACTCTTGATTTATTAGAATATGTTAAAAGTTACTTTTAGGGTGTCTGAGTGGCTCAGTTGGTTAAGCATCTGACTCTTGATATAGGCTCAGGTCATGATCTCTCAGGGTGGGATCGAGTCCCCTATGTGGTTTTGTGTTGAGCATGGAACCTCTTTGGGATTATCTGTGTGCGTGCCTGTCTCTCTGTCTCTCTGCCCCTTCCTCACTCATACTCTCTAAATAAATAAATAAATAAATAAATAAGTATTTTTTAAAGTTACATTTAACTTGTAGACAATACCATGGACCTCAGACACTTTAGTTCAATTTTGGGAATATCTTTGATGCTATTATTATCATACATGTCAATATATATAACAAATATATCTTAATAATATTGTTTTACAGTCAACATGAGTATAGGTTCATCTTAACATTAATATTAGAGGATATTGATAACTTCCAATGTGGTTGTTTCATTTTATATTACTACCAGTAATGTGGGAGAGTTCAAGTTGTTCTATATTTTTGCCTACAGTTGGATTTATCAAGTTTTGGAAAGTATGTATGTACACATGCATCCAAGTGGGAGTGAAGCATCATGACATCTTAAAAAGTTCTTAGTGGTCAGTGCAGTGGGGAAGGGGCAGAGAAAGAGTGAGAGAGAGAGAGAGAGAGAGAGAGAGAGAGAGAGAGAATCCCAAACAGGCTCCATGCTGCCTGTAGAGAGCCTGATGCGAGACTCGAACTCATGAAACCATGAGATGATGACCTAAGCCAAAATCAAGAGTTGGACACTTGAGTGACTGAGCCACCCAGGCATCTCCCCAGCCCCATAATTTGTAATTTTCATTCTTAAAATATCTTTGTTGTGCTTTGGTACTAGAGTTTTCTAGCTATATAAATTAAATTGAGAAGTGCTCCCTCCCTTTTTGTTTTCTTTTCTTTTCTTTTCTTTTCTTTTTTTCTTTTTTTTATCCCCCTTTTTCTCTTGATTGGATATTTTGGTAAAAGACTGATATTAACTCTCTTTTGGGTCTTAAAATATTTGCTACTGAAGCCATCTGGGCCTGAAATTTAACATTGAAGAGTATTAAATGTACAGTCAAAATTTTAATATATATAAGACTGCATCAATTTTTTTAAGTTTTAATTTTAACTCCGGTTAGTAACATACAGTGTTATACTAGTTTCAGGTGTGATTCAACAATTACATACATCACTCAGTGCTAATTACAACAAGTGTACTCCTTAATCCCTATCATTTATTTTCCCCAGCCCCTCACCCCTCTCCCCTCTGTCAACCATCAGTTTGTTCTGTATAATATAAATATTATCTACAAAAGTTCTACAATCTCTATAATCTCTGTTTCTTGGTTTGTCTCTCTCTCTCTCTTTTGCTCATTTTTTTATTAAATTCCACATATGAGAGAAATCATATGGTATTTATCTTTCTCTGACTTATTTTGCTTAGCATTTTGCTCTCCAGATCCATCATGTCCTTGCAAATGGAAAGATTTCATTTGTTTTTATGGCTGCATAATATTCTTATATATTTTTGTTATAATCTAGAATGTGGACACAACATCCCACTTTAATAATGGCAAATATTCCTCCTGGAACTGCTGTTAAGACATCTAATATCATTCTATTTTCTCTCTCTCTCTCTCTCTCTCTCTCTCTCTCTCTCTCTCTCTTTTTAAGTAGTCTTCATGCTCAGTGCAGAGCTTATGATGGGGCTTGAACTCACAACCCTGAGATTAAGGCTTGAGCTGAGATTATGAGTCAGATGCTTAACTGACAGAGCCACCCAGGTGCCCCTCATTCTATTTTCTAAAATTTCTTTACACGTTTGAGTTATTTTAGTGTTCAATAATGTAATGCTATTTTGAAAATCATGTAAGGCCTTCTTCATTTTGTATTTATCAAGAGCTCCATGTGCCATATGACATCTTCTAAACCTACGGATGGAAGAAAAATAGATGTCACATAGTCATACCAAAGGAACATATATGTTGTCCATCATTGTAAGATTAGCCAGACTTATGATAGACTTAGTGTTACAGCCATTTTTCCAGGAATAAGCTATAATATATCTTCCAGTCCAGCCTGGTAGAAGCCATGGTCATTAATGTGACCCACATAACCATTGTGTTCTATTATGTTCTAACTATCTAATTTCTAGTCCAGTCAGTAGCAAACCAATCAGTTGCCTGTGAAATAATGGCATGTTCACAGGATTCTTGGGGGAGCCATCCCATATTTGATATAATCCTTCCTGGGTGTATCCATAAGAAGGACTACATGGTCAGGAAATTTATTGTTGTGAGCCTATCTTCATAGAGAAAAGCATCTTATGGAAAGTCCCATGTAATATTTACCATAGGCTAGCAAGAAACATTTTTTTTTTTACTAATAAGAATATCCTATATGTACTGGTATTGTGGTAATATATCATACTGGCTATGTATTGATGTAAATAATGCCAATCTGTACCTTGTAATGGAGAAACCCACCAAGGGAGGTCTGAAGTGCTTGATATGGGGAGTAAACCACAAATCAAGCATGAAGATGGTTTTGTAAATCAGTGTAATATTGTACCCATTGTAAAAAAGAGTTATCACTTAAGTCTTATGTGCACTTCTGCTAAAACTTTGGATTCATTAGCAGTATAGTCTCAATATTAGTAGAGTAACATTTTCTTGGGCTTGCCATGAAGATATTAAGGGCCATTAGGTTTTGGGAGGCCACTTTTTGAATTTGTGTAACTACATGTTGAGTTTGTTTAAAGGTGGCTACTACATGCTTATTTAAAGCTTTAATTTATAATTTTACATCAATAGATGTGGCTCTCAAGATAGATGTGACTAAGGAACAAACCATTAAGAAGGCTTCTTTGCCTGATGTGTAGTCTTAAAATTGTAATTATGAATATTCACTGACAAGTGGGAGATGACTTGTCTTGGAGAAAAGGGCATCCCCAAGTGTATTATCTAATCCAATTATAAGAAAGGTAGGGACATATTATTTCCATAAGTGCATAGTTAACCACATGGAATGAGGTATGCTTTGGCTTTTAAGGGGTGATTTCATTATCCCAGCTACATAGAATTGATCAGGGCATCTAGGTGGCTCAGTCAGTTAAGCATCCGATTTTGAGTGAGGTCATGATCTCACAGTCGTGAGACTGAGCCCCATGTCAAAGATTCTCTCTCTCCCTCTCCTTCTAGCCTTCTAGTGCTCTCTTTGTCTCTCTCTTTCTCAAAAAAAAAGAATTTATCAAGGTGACAGATGAGTTATATAATTGTTGAGGTGTCCATCCCATTGTCTGGCTTTTTAAATAATCATATGCCTATGGGTTCCTTTTTATTATCCCCACAGAGTAACAAGCAGGAAGATTGTCTGTATATGAGCCATTATGGCAATCTTTCTGAAGTTTACCTCAAGTTATCTAGCTTAGGCAACATTTAAAGACAATCAAAACTAGAATCTAACATCCATAAGGATGTGTAACTGAAACATACTTTCTCTAAATTCAACCTTATTTCCAGAGATAGCCAAATAAAGATTAATTTGTTTATAAAACAAGTCCAGTTTTAACAAACGTGGCCTAATTATTACATAAACTCAGCAATAATAGTCAATGATCATATAGATCCTTTAAACTCTGTTTTGCTGGAACTTTTTATAAAGAATTTCTAGATTTAACTTTTAATAGTCTCTTGAGGCCATAACCAAGCCAAATACTTGCTCTCAGACTTGCCTGCAATATCTATTGATTTGGGTAAATTCCTAATTCTCAAGGTCCCCAAAGTATTCTGAGTTTCCTGCACCTTCCGGGAAGTGACATTCTTTACTCACCTAGGCACTGCTAGGAACTTTGTAAACAAAGTATCAGGTAAACATTTCCAAGGGACTCCATTGGCTCCATAAAGTCAATAAAACTGCCTGGTCATATCTGAGTGTATGCATGTCTCTCTCAAATATTACAATCCACTCAAAGCCTTGGTAATATAGCCAATGTTTCCAATGGTGTCCTGTTACACAGGGAACAAATTCTTATTGAACTTATAACTGTAATTGCTATGAAAGAAAGAATTCTCACTATGAGGGTTTAGAAAGGGAGAAAAGTTAAATGATTTAATTTATTCACAAAGGAATATTTAACATCTTTTTTTTAAGTTTATTTTATTTATTTATTTTGAGAGAGAGAGAGAGAGAGCGTGTGCACACACAAGTGGGGGAGGGGCAGAGACAGAGGGAGAGAAAGAATCCAAAGCAGGCTCTGCACCAACAACACAGAACTGGGTAAGAATTTCCAGAACTATGGAAATTCTTACCCATAATTTTAGAGGTATCAAAACCCTGCGTTTGTCAAAAGTCCTTTTTAGAATCTCCTTGAAGATGAAACACATGCTGTGACAGCATCAGAACAATAACTATAAATGACAAAAAAAACCTTCAAAAAATGGACATAGTTAAAGATCTGAATGAGAGTTCATTATAATGCAATTAACAAAGAATATGGTTATTTCTGTGACACACATTTCAATAATTTAAGTAATGACCTTTTACCAGGACATATTAAAACGTCAGGAATTTCATGTATTTTCTAGAATAGGCAGAGCATTTATCCATAGAACACAACATAAGTTTTATCATCACTGGTTTGACAGTGCTTTCCAAGTAACTTAACACACCAAATAAATAAACCTAATTAATTAAAAAGACTTAATTTTCCATTTAAATCTCAAGAAGTTTGGTAAAAACCTCAGAAAGTTTTAAAGAACATGCTTACATAGGATTACAGGTCATTCTAAATTTAATATTTAATTACCTATTTACTGAGGATGGCAATAATAGATTCTACAGAAGGCTATACAGTTGTCAGCAAAACTTAACTCCTTTAATATTGAGAAGTTGCAGTTCTCTTAAGTAATCAAAGACCTGATAAAGACAAACATAGAAACTGTGGTTTTGGGTCAGATAAAGAAAAAAAAAAAAACAACTTTGTTTACATTTTCTTATCATGAGAAGACCAACAATCCAAGAACACTTTGTCTTCTTAAGAGAGAAAAAAGCAGAATTTCCCTCTTATATCATTGTACTTTTAAAAGACATTCATTTCGGGGCGCCTGGGTGGCTCAGTCGGTTGAGCCTCCGACTTGGGCTCAGGTCATGATCTCGCGGTCCGTGAGTTCGAGCCCCGCGTCAGGCTCTCTGCTGACCGCTCAGAGCCTGGAGACTGTTTCAGATTCTGTGTCTCCCTCTCTCTCTGACCCTCCCCCGTTCATGCTCTGTCTCTCCCTGTCTCAAAAATAGAATAAACGTTAAAATAAATAAATAAATAAATAAATAAAAGACATTCATTTCAACTTATTCCTGGCCATATATAAAATTATTTTCCAAAGCTTTTCCTTCACCAACCTTCTGCAACTTTCTTTTTCATTCAGATTTTTTTCTAAGCCTTTTCTCTCCAAAAAACCAGTCTCATTTTAGAACAAAGTTACTTTCTTTTTCCCTCATCAAAATATATTCCCATTCTTGTATCTTTCTTATTAAACACACATCTTTTCTTGCGTATAGAGTTGCTTCTCTTATTTCCATCAGTCTTAATTACATTTTGGAGAATTTTAACTCATAAACTTTACTCTCTGCTGAAAATTATGTAGTAATCAATTGTGAATTGCCTGCACATTTCATAATTTCTAAAAACATATTTTTCCATAGACAATGTTTTAATAAAGCATAAAGCATATTTAGCAACAGACATAGGTATCCTCAGCTTCTCTGCAATAAGAAACCAAAAGCACAAACCTATATTTAGTAATCAATGTTTTAGTATTTTATCTTATTTGGAAAATACTTGAATACCTAATGAATTTAACCCAATTTGTCATCTAACTTTGCAAACTTTAAAATTTTCAGCTTACCAAAGATTTTGAAAGCTATCTTAACAATTATCCATGAGGACTTTGTGAGACAGATAAAACTAATCGTCATTTTAAGTCATATTTTTGCTGACAAGTTGCAACAGAGATAACATGAACTTATTTGACTTATAGTTAACCTTGGTAGAATAAAAGTATTACACTTAATGCTAATAATTCTAAAGACATGCCTGAATTAAGCTAACAAACTTTTAAAAAATAAAAAATAAATAAAAACAAATTTAAAAATTAAACTTACAAACTTAAATTAGCTTTAATACAGAGTATGTTGCCCCTATGTCCATTCAAAAGTCAACTTGTTCTCCTTTGTCAATTTTTATGTGGGGCACCAGTGGGGAAATTTGACGTGGGTTTATTTAAGTCCAGGGAGGTGTGCTCTTTGCTCTTGGAGAGCAAGGGTAAGAGGAGCAGGAACTGATGGCATTGGAAGTACAGAGGATAGTATAGGAGCTGGTTTTTCAAGCCTTGCTCATGGTGGTGCAGAACAGGAGAAAAGAGAAGGGTAGGCAGAAGAGGTAAGGTGCCTCCAGCAAGTCTGAAGGCAGATAAAAGCCCAGAGGGCAGAAAAAAAGGATTCCTGATCTTAAAGCTCATCAGTTCAGACAGATGAGAAGAGGCATGCTTTTTCCACCAACAAAAAGTGAAAATAGGCAGTCCATGTTGGGCCAGAGAAGACAAGCGGCTTCCCAAAAACAAAATGAGTTTTGGAAACTGCTTGGGAATATTCCTTACAGTCCCTGTCCTGAGGTAGACTAACCACAGATAATTGCCTCCAATTATCATATCCATCAACCCAAGAAATAAATGAGGGAGAAGCCCCACATACAATAAGAGTAACATGGGTCAATTAGGAGGAGAAACAGTGAAAGACTTAGCATTTTTTTTTTTTCATTAGGGATGGTCTGTGTTTCCTCCAGCAACCTGGGTTTATTAGGAGAAAGAAGTCTATTTAGATAATCATCATCCAGTATGTTGGGAGGGTGTTTATTAGCCTGGTTAGTGGACAAACACATTCTACAAGAGGCCATGAGGATGGGATCCTGATCTAGGGCTGCGAAGGCCTGGACATAGGGTATCTCAGTCCTTTTGTCTTGTTTCCTACAGAAGAGATCTAACTTACAGATCATACTGAGGCTTAATGACCGATAATGGGCCATTTTTTTTTTTTTTCATCTCCTAAGGAGGATTGAGGCCATTCAGTGTTACAGAAGATCAGTCCTTTCTTAAATCTTACAATCCAAATTATTTCCAGTAAGTTAAAAGGCATCCCAACAGATAGTCCTTGGGGGCTGAAAGAAGGAGAACCCTTGTTTCTAGAAATTAGAGAAGGTCCATTACCAAGAATCCCCCCTGACTCCCAGGTGGTGTAGAACACAGGATATGCCAGAGGCTCCTAGAGTCAAACTGACTAGAGTATCCTTCAAACAAAAATGCTAAGAACACAGCCTTTGCCATGTAGAAGGCATGCCAGAGTCTCTTCACTTCCCCCATTGCATTCTAGACTACAAATGGATGCCTGTGAATGGACGGAAAGACCATGCTATGCCATGAGGAACCCACCAATTTTAACCCATGGAAAGTATTAGAAAAGTTTTACAAGGGGAAATTACCTAATATTATAATTTAAATAGTCAGTAGGGGACACTGATGAAAAATAGTAAAGATAGAAATCTATCATGGTCTAAGCAATATTGCAACACATGTAATATTTAGAGCTGACTTCCTTAGGAAACAGTTCCCAGTTGGGTTTTAATTCAATAGGGTATTGGCCAGCTCTGAGCAGATATCCCATGACCAGAAGTGGCTAGACCACAGATGTGGAGGGGATCACATTAGACCCATGGGGAGGAAACTTTACACAGGAGTTTTAACATTAGCAATTGTCCCGCTGACATAGAAAGACAACTTTCTATAAGAATAGGGATAAAGAGAGGGCATCAAATTTCTGGGTCTCATCTCCATTCTGGCCAGAATATTAATTTCCATTCAAAAGGCAGGATTTTTTCCCTCCCCGTAGAATAGCCACAGGCTAGAGGATTGCAGCCTGAACAATTCACGTGGAAGTGTTCCAATAAGACCCTATTCCTTGAAAAGCCCCAGGAATGAAAGTAAAAGAAGGAATAAATCACGGAGTTTGCACCAAGGGCTTGAAGTTCAGCAAAGAGGACAAGCCCTACGTTGGCCACCAAAATGACGTGGGGCTGAGAGTGCATGGCCAAGAATTTATTCTTGAGATATTTTTGGTGCAAAAAGATGCTTTAATTATAGCATGGGGATGTGACCTATGGGCAGAAATTGCTGCACTCTTGCTGTATGAAGCTGGTGGTTCTATGCTTAGTGTTCAAGGCAGAGGGAACATGCAGAGAATATTAGATCACAAATGTCTTCTTTGAATTTTTACTGATAATACTGCTTTTGCAAGCAGTTTTCTGATGCTTATCTTTCAGCTCCGTATTAACTGCTGGGGAGATTTGCAGGCAGCCATGAGACCCTTTAAGAACATAGCAGCCACCACGTATTTGATTGTTATAGAAAGTATAAAGGTGATAGGTCAGACCTCTGAGCTAAAGGTGAACATTTTTTTTTTCCTATTCCATCCCTCATCAATGTGGTTCTTATCTTTTATCTGATTGATGTGATATATCACATTGATTTGTTTCCAGATATTGAATGACCCTTCCAATCCAGGAATAAATCCCACTTGATTGTGGTGAATTATTTTTTTTAATAATTGTTAAATTCTTTTGCATCAATGTTCATCAGAGATATGCATGGATGTTCATCTGTTAGGGTTTTTTTTTTTTGTTTTTTTTTTTTTTTTAGTGGTGTCTTTATCTAGTTTTGGTATTGGGATAATGCTGGCCTCACCAAAAGAATTTTCAAGTTTTCCTTTTTTTGTACTTTTTGCAATAGTTTGAGAAGAGATCTTTTCTTTAAACGTTTGACAGAACTCACTTGTGAAGTCATCTGGTTCTCGACTTTTGTTTTTTGGGAATTTTTTGATTACTGATTACTGATTCATTGCTGGTTATAAGTCCACTCAAATTTTCTATTTCTTTCTGTTTCAGTATTGGTGAGTTTTATGCTTCTAGGAATTTATCCATTTCTTGTAGGTTGTCCAATGTGTTGGCATATAATTTTTCATAATATCCTCTTATAATTGTTTGTATTTCTGTGGTGTTTGTTGTTATTTCTTTTCTCTCATTTGTGATTTTAGTTATTTGAATACTTTCTCTTTTTTACTTCATAAGTCTGGCTACAGTTTATCAATTTTATTGATTTTTTTCAAAGAACTAGCTCCTGGTTTTATTGATTTGTTCTATTTTTGTTTGTGTGTTTTTAGTTTCTATATCATTTATTTCTGCTCTAATCTTTATTATTTATTTCCTTCTGCTGCCTTTAGATTTGTTTTTTTGTTTGTTTTGTTTGTTTGTTTGTTGTTTTTCTGGGTCCTTTAGTGTAAGGTTAGGTTGTTTATTTGAGATTTTTCTTGCTTCTTGAAGTAGACCTGTATTGCTATAAACTTCCTTCTTAGAACAGTTTTTGCTGCATCCCAAAAGTTTTGGACCATGGTGATTTCATCTTCAATTATTTCTATGCACGTTTTTATTTCTTCTTTTATTTCCTGATTTACCTATTCATTGTTTAGTAGCATATTCTTTAACCTCCATGTAGTTGTGGACTTTTCTGACTTTTTTTATTGTGACTGACTTCTAGTTTCATAGTGTTGTGGTCAGAAAAGATGCAAAGTATATTCTCTGTATTAGGATGGAATGTTCTGAATATACTTTGTTAAATCTATCTGGTCCAATGTGTCATTTGAAGCCTTTGTTTCCTTGTTGATTTTCTGTTTGGATAATCTGCCCATTGATGTAAATGGAGTGTTAAAGTCCCCCACTATTATTCTATTACTATTCATTAGTTTCTTTATTTAGTTTTTAACTGTTTTCTGTATTTGGGTTCTCTTATGTTGAGTGCATAAATATTTATAGTTGTTATATATTTTTATTGAATTGTTACCTTTATTATTATATAGTGTCTTTTTTTGTCTCTTATTAAAATCTTTGTTTTGAAATCATTTTGTCTGATACAAGTTTTGCTACTCTGGCTTTCTTTTGGCATCCATTTGTAAGATAGATATTTCTCCATTCCCTTAGTTTCAATCTCCAGGTGTCTTTAGGTATAAAACGTCTCTTGTAGGCAACATATAGACAGGTCTTATTTCTTTATCCGTTCTTTCACACTATGTCTTTTGACTGGTGAATTCTGTCCATTAACATTCAAAGTTTTAAAAAAAACCTGAAAATGATGTAAATATTCACTGTCAAAGGTATATACTTTTCCTCTGAGGTAATTGTTTTTGTTTGGGTTTTGTATTTAGCTCTATTTAAAAACAAGTTTGAGGGGCACCTGCGTGGCTCAGTCAGTTAAGCATCCAACTTCAGCTCAGGTCATGATCTCATGGTTTGTGAGTTCGAGCCCCATGTCAAGCTGTGTGCTGACAGCTCAGAGTCTGTAACCTGCTTCAGACTCTGTGTCTCCTTCTCTCTGTGTCCCTCTCCCACTCCTACTCCCTCTTAAAAATAAACATTAAAATAATTGAATAAATTAAAAAGTCTGCCTGTACTCATTTCCACTTTCTATCTATACATCTTTCCTTGAACCTATTAAATCAGACTTTCACAAAGAACAAAGCTGGAGGTATCACAGTTATAGATTTTAAGATATACTACAAAGTTGTGGTAATCAAAACAGTATGGTACAAAAATAGACACATAGGTCAATAGAACAGAATAGAGTCCAGAAACAAACCATTGCTTATGACAACAGGGGAAAGAATATACTATATGGAAAAGACAGTCTCTTTAATAAAGAGTGCTCGGAAAGCTAGACAGCTACATGCAAAAAGGATGACACTGGACCACTTCCTAACACAATTCACAAAAATAAATTCAAAATGGATTAAAGACCTAAATATAAGACATGAAAACATAAAAATTTTCGAAGAGAACACAGGCATTAATTTTTCTTACATCAGTAGTAGAAATAGTTTTCTGGTTACGTCTCCTAAGATGAGGGAAACAAAAGCCAAAATAATTTTGGGACTATGTCAAATAAAAGGAAGACATCAACAAATCAAAATATCAACCTGCTGAACGAGAGAGAATATTTGCAAATGATATAATTGGGGTTTATGTCCAAAATATATAAAACATTTTATAACTCAACACCAAAAAAAACCAAATAATCCAATTAAAAAATGGGTAGTGGATCATAATAAACATTTTTTTGAAAGAACACACACAAGTGATCAACACAATAATGACAAGATCCTCAACATCACTAATCATTAGGGAAATGCAAATCAAAACCATAAGGAGATATCACTTTATACCTGTCAGAATGACTAAAATAAAAGTTAAAAAAGAACAAATATGGGTGGGGATATGGAGAAAAAGAAATCCTCAACACTGTTGATGAGAATGTAAATTTGTAAAATCACTGTGGAAAACTGAATGGAGATTGCTCAAAAACTTAGAAATACCATATGATCCAATAATTCTACTACTGGGTATTTACTCAAAGAACACAAAATCACCAATTCAAATGTATGTACCTTTATGTTTATTGCAGCATTATTTATAAGATCCAAGATATAGAAGTAGCCTAAGTGTCCACTGATAGAGGAATGGATAAGGAAGATGTAATATATGTATATAATGGAATATTGTACAGCCATAAAAAAGCATGAGATATCGCCATTTGCAACAGCATGGATGAACCTACAGGGTATAAGTGAAATAAGTCAAATTAAGAAAGACAAATATTATATTATCTTCTTCATATGTGGAGTCTAAAAACAAAACAAAACAAATAAACAAAAATCAGAGAATCAGAGCTATAAATACAGAAAACAAGCTAATGGTTGCCAGACAGAAGGGCTTGGAGGAATGGGCAAAGTGAATTAAGGGGAGTGGGATATATAGGCCTCCAGGTATGGAATTAAGAAACCACGGGAATAAAAGGCACAGCATAGGAACATAGTCAATGATATTTAATAATATCGTATGGTGACATATGGTAGCTTCACTTGGGAGCATAAGCTAACATGGAGAATTATTTTTCTTTTCTTTTTTTTAAATGTTTATTTATTTTTGAAGGAGAGAGAGAGAGAGAGCATGAGCAGGAGAGGGAGACACAAAATCTGAAACAGGCTCCAGGCTCCGAGCTGTCAGCACAGAGCCCAATGCGGGCTCAAACCAATGAACTATGGGATCATGACCTGAGCCAAAGTTGGACACCTAACCGACTGAGCCACCCAGGCGCCCCAACATGGAGAATTTAAATCATTATATTTTACACCTGAAGATTATGTAACATTCTATGTCAACTATGTCAAAAATTATTATTAAAAAAAAATCAGGCTTTCATATTACTGTTTAAGCAATTTTGTTCCTTTGAAGGTCAATAACAACCTCCCCATCATTAAATTCTTGGTCATCTTCATAGTTGACCTATGAATATTTTTGACAAAGTTTTATACTCCTCTCCTCCTAACCAAAATAGTTTCTTTCATTGTCTCTCATAACGTCATATTCTTCTGGTTCTTCACATACTTCACTTTTTAGGCCCCTCTGCATTTCCTCTCTCGTGTTTTTTTTTTTTTTTCCTTTTCTTTCTTTCTTTCTTTCTTTCTTTCTTTCTTTCTTTCTTTCTTTTTTTTTTAAATTGGGGTTTGTTCTGCATTATCTGTAGATTTTGATATCTGCACAGACTTCCTTGTTTTTATTTTGTTTTCTAGTTTTGTGGCTTCAGATGTTATCTACTCACTGATTACTTTCTTGTGTATAATTATAGCCTAGGTCTTTCTTTTTTACTCTAAAGTTGTATTTTGAACAGCCACTTTGGATGTTAAAAAGATGCCTCAAATATATATTCCCAGTGAAACTCCTGGTTGGTATTCTCCTCTAAATTGGGTGTTCCTGCAATCCCCCCCCCACCTCATTAGTTATTAATAATTGACCTTCCATTTGCTAAGGTCAATAACATTTAGAGTAATCCTTAATTTATCTTTTTCTCATCCCACATGCAATTAGCATATATTACTGCCTCTTTCTTCCTTTTCCTTTTTTTATTTGATCATCACCAAGGCACTGCTACTACCTTAGTCTAAGACATCATTAACTTTCAACTAGATTGTTATCATAGTCTACTAATTTGTCTCTTTACTTTTGTCCATCTTGTCTGTTCCAATTACAGTAGCTAGAGTCATCTTTTTCATTCCTACTCCTTTGTCTTAAGTTTTCCTTTAGCTTTCCTTTATGCTCAGTGTATCTTTTTTCAATGACTTGTTCAGCAAATCCAGTTCAATTACCTCTCTGTCCTGAGCTTCTACTACTTCCCTCTTCATCCATCCACACTGACTTCCTTGGTGTTCTCAAATGTACCAACACATGTTTACCAAAGAGGCTTAATATACTTAATATATTTAATATTTCATTTTCCTGGAATGCTCTTCTACCGTATATCCACATATCTCACTACTTCCCCTGGTTTATACCTAGCAGAACTTATTCTACTTCCCTGCTTACATTTCTTGATAGTTAAATTCTTAGTCATCTAAAAGTATACCCAAAAGTGCATATCCATACTTAATTTATGTCTCTTCTGAGAAAAAGGTAAATACCACATGAATGCAGAGATATATACCTGTTTTGTTCACAAAAGCATGTCAGAATACTTTCTCCAGTGAAAGGCAAGTTGCTTCATTGTGATCCTGTATCATTAATCATTAAAAAAAAAAAAAAAAAAGACATGATGTGTAGAAAGCCTTTTGGATACTGGAGAAAATATATTTGAGTATGCTCTTCCAACTTAATTACAGGTCATCAAAAAAAAAAAAAAAGCTAACTTTGAGTGAGCTTATAGCATGAAAATGTCCATCTAATGGTTTTGTTGCAATTCAGTCACTCTATCACTCAGTCCTTCTGATCCAGCAAACTGAATTGTGCTGAATGTTTCTGTGATAGTTTGAGTGTATTGTGGTGACTGACAACCCCTACAATATTATTATGTTACTATTAGTTTGCTAAAGTTAGCATAATAAAGTACAGCAAAAGATGGCTTATACAGCACAAATTTATTGTCTCACAGTTTCAGAGACTAGATTTCAAAATTAAAATGTTGCAAAATTACTTCCTTCTGAAGGCTGTGAGGGACAGATCTGTTTTTGGCCTCTATTTGTGGCTTGTATTTGGATGTCTTCTCTTTATGTCTCTTTATATTATCTTCCTTCTATACATGTCTCTGTGTTCAAATTTCCCCCTCATGTATAATACCAGTCACATTTGATTAGGGCCCACCTGAATAACCTCATTGTAACTTGATTACCTCTGTATAACCCCTATCTCCATGTAAGGTTACATTCTGGGGTACTTGGGGTTAGAAATCCAACATATGAATTTGAGACTGTGGGGGACACAATTCAACCCATAGCACACAGATGATAAACTACTGCATAAGACCAAATTCAGTCTCCTAATTGCTTTCATAAATTGTTTTACTTTATTTTATTTATTTTATTTACTTTATTTTATTTTTCACGTAAAATAAAATGTGTCCATTGTGGGATCGAACAAGACCCTGAGATCAAGGGTCACATGCTTCTCTGACTGAGTCAACCAGGTTCCCCTACAAATCAAGTTTAATTTTAACATAACCCTTGATTGGGTCTCTCTACTGCTATGCTAAATAAATTCAAAGTTGCAGTAAATATTTGGCCTTTATATTCCTTTACCTTGTTATCCTTTTTAGAACATTAAGGAGACTTAAAAACAGTAAATGTTGGAAAATCCAAGATCAGGAACTAAAACTTCATACCTCATTTCTATCTTATTTTTAATAAACTTTATTTTTAGAACAGTTTTGTTGAGCAATATTGAGCAGAAGATAGAACGATTTTCCTGATATTTCCTTCTCCCACACCTACATGTTCTCACTCATTACCAACACCCCCTACCAGACTGGAACATTTGTTAAAATTGATAAACCTACATTGACACATGATTATCATCCAAAGTCCATAGTCTACGTTAAAACATACTTTCCGTGTTGTACATTCTTTGGGGTTGGACAAATTTATAATAATGTATGTCCACTAATATAGTATAATGTAGAATATTTTCCTTGCTTTAAAAATCATCTGTTATCTGCTTATTCATCCCTTAGTCTCCCTTAACTTCTTGTACACACTAATCCTTGTCCCCACAGTTTTACCTTTTCCGGAATGTCACACATTTGGAATAATACAATATGTAACCTCTTCATATTGGCTTCTTTCATTTAGTAATATGCATGTAAGATTCCTCATCCTTTTTCATGGCTTGATAGCTCATTTCTGTTTAGCACTGAATAGTATTCCATTGTTTGGATATAATAGTTTATTTATCCATTCACCCACTGAATGACATCTTAGATGTTTCCACATTTTGGCAATTATGAATAAACCTGATATAAATATCTATGTGTAAGTTTTTGTGTGGATATGAGTTTTTAACTCTTTTGGGTAAATACTAAGGAATATTACTTTTCCTCCATGGCAGTGGTGTTGTTAGTTTTATAAGAAACTGTCAAACTGACTTTTAAAGTGTCTGTATCATTTTGCATTCCTACCAGCAATAGGTAAGAGTATTTGTTTCTTCAAATCCTTCCCAGCATTTCATGTCAGTGTTTTCGATTTTGGCTATTTGAAAAGGTGTGTAGTAGTATTCTGGTTTAATTTCCATTTTCCTGATGACATATGATGTGGAACGTCTTTTGATGTACTTATTTGCCATTGATGTATCCTCTTTAGGAAGATGTTTATTAAAGTCTTTGGTCCATTTTTTTAATCAGGCTTTATTATTATTATTATTGTATTGAGTTCTGAGAATTCTTTGTATATTTTGCAAAACAGTCCTTTATCAGATTTGTGTTTGCAAATATTTTTCCCAGTCTGGGCTTTTCTTTCCATTCTCTCAACAATGTCTTTTGTAGACCAGAAAATTTTAATTTAATGAAATCTATTTTAACAATTCTCTCTTTCATGGATTATGCTTTTGATGTTGTATCTAGGAAGTCATAACCAAACCCAAGGTCACTAGGTTCTCTTAATTTATCTTCTAAGTGTTTTATAGTTTTGTATTTTCCTACTCCTCTTTTAAAGTAGGTGGTTATCACTAAAGGTGAATGCTTTTTACTTTTTCTTCTGCTAAAACAAAGTTAAATTATGCATGGCATACTTCATAAATATTCATAATACTCTGATAGCTATTTTCTCCAAATCTAACTTTATTTCTCTGGCTGTAAAACCTGTAATCATAGGGAGTGATGAAAATATCTCCATTAGAGTAAGAAATTTAGTCATAAAAAGCAAAATCATTAAAAATGTTGATTCTTTTATTCTATCATATATTCATTCATTCACACAGTCATTTATTTATTCACTCCATTATGTATACAACAAATATCTATCAAGCCAAGCTTTGTCTAGACATGAGATTACTAATAAACTGCATGCTACACACTACAAAGTCATTATTACACATTAGTGTATCATGATTTCTTTTTCTTTTCCTTTTCTTTTCTTTCTTTTTTTTTTTTTTTTTTGAGAGAGAGAGAGAATAAGAGACAGCACCAGCAGAGAAGGGGCAGAGGGAGAGGGAGACAATCTAAAGCAGGCTCCAAGCCCAGCAAGGAGCCTGATGCTGTACTACATCTCACTATATTTGCCCATGAGATCTTGACCTGAGCTGTAATCAAGAGTTGAGAGATTAACCAAGGGAACTACCCAGGTGTCCCAGTGATTTCTTGATTAAGAATCTTATATAATGTCAGGGCACCTGGGTGGCTCTCATCAATTAAGTGTCTGACTCTTTATTTTTGGCTCAGGTTATGATCTCCCACCCAGTTGATGAGATCAAGCCCTGCCTCGGATTTTGCATTGACTGCATGGAGTCTGCTAGGGATTCTCTATTTTCCTCTCTTTCTGCTGCACCTCCCTCCCCGCCCACCACTCACACAATCTCTCTCTCCCTCTCAAAAGAAATGAATAAACATTAACAAAACAAACAAACAACAACAACAAAAAGAATCTTAGATAATATCATAGTGATTAAAAGTTTAGGGTAGGGAGAAATTTGTGTAAGCTGAAATTGTATGTGTGGATTCAGATAGGTGGTTGGTTTGAAATTAATTATATAGGATTGATTGGGTTGTACAATCAAGGAGGTTATTTTCCAAGTTATTACAGTTTATTTGATCATGTAATAATTACTCATTCAACAATATTAATTTGTTAATGCAGTTAATACTTTGAAGGTTAATCCATAGTTAGAAACTTTTTTTATTGAAGTGTAATTGACATACTGTTATACTAATTTCAATTATAAAACATAGTGATATGACAACTCTTTACATTAGGCTATGCTTATTATGATAACTGTAGTTACCATCTGCAACCATACAATATTATCACAACATTATTGGCTATATTCCATATACTGTATTTTTCATCCCTGTGACTTATTTATTTTATAACTCGAAGTTAAAATGCATAAACTTAGGGGTGCCTGGGTGGCTCAGTCGGTTAAGTGGCTGACTTAGGCTCAGGTCATGATCTCGCGGTCCATGAATTCGAGCCCCACGTCAGGCTCTGTGCTGACAGCTCAGAGCCTGGAGCCTGTTTCAGATTCTATGTCTCCCTTTCTCTGACCCTCCCCCGTTCATGCTCTGTCTCTCTCTGTCTCAAAAATAAATAAACGTTAAAAAAGTTTTTTAAAAATAAAAAAATAAAAAAATAATAAAATGCATAAACTTATTTAACAATTCTTATTTCTCACTATGGAAATTCAAGGCTTCAGTAGGCATCTCAATTTAAAATTTTTAAATGGAAACTCTTTGTAAATAAACAAAATATAATCCCACAGATCTGAGTGCACATTGAGTCTAGAGTTAGCTTCATAAACAATCAATATGTCTAGTTTGGAATTTGAGTCGCTAAGAAAAGAAAAGGAATGTCTCATGGCTGACAGTGTCACCTACCTGATCCTCATTAACAGCATATAGTATGACATATGCAGGTCCATTCAAAGTCATTGCTCTGGTCTATGAAAACAAATTTTCTTTGCTGTTTCAAATGTTGACATAAAACTGCCCAAATATTTCTGATTATCTTTGGTAGAGATTTTAAGCTGCTAAACTGTGATGAATTTTGAAATTATATTTTTGTGAAGGGCATAGTAAACTGCATTAGAGAAAAAAAAAATCAAAGCATCAAGACAACAAAAGGGCTTACTAGATGTTTTGATGAATGTAAAATTGCATACAGAAGAAATTACCGACCTTTCATTCATGTTCATAACTAATTTGGCTCAGATTGCTTTTAATGCTTTTATTAATTTGATTTTGATGGATAAAGTATCTTGAATATATAAACAAATAGGAATATGCAATTCTATTAGCTCAAATTTTAAAACATTATTCTATGTAGATTCAGATATCAGGCTTATTGAAACATTTTATATAAATCAAAGTTCTACATCATGTGAATTTAAACATAAGCATCATATATAATCACTGTGTTAGCACGTTTATAGGAAATGTTGGTCAACATTTCAATTAAAGCAGAAAATGCTAGCAAATATTTCTTAAACATACTTTACAAAATTCCCTGGAAATTAGTTAGTAAAGGTACTCTATGAATATTTTGTAGAAATTTTAATTATAACACTAAATCCTGAAATTAAGAAAAAATTTGTTTCATATCATGTATAGAAATTATTGACAGAACAGGTAGAAGTTTTCTTTTCAATAAAACATGGAATAACAGAAATCAAACCAAAGGTTATTAATTTGGCAAACAAACATATATTGACATCTCTCTGGCATCAGCTGTATAATATAATATCAAATTACACATCTATAGATGTATGTACCTATAATATACACACCTATGTATACAGGTGTGTATATATGTATTAAACTATAATATAAATATTTTATCTGTGCTGACCTATGTTGAAGAGTGAAAAAATCACACATATATATCAATAAGTCAAAACTTTCTCAGCATTGATGATAGAAAATAAATTATTAAGAATATATTATATTTTGGGTAAAAACCTAGTAGTGCAATTGCTGGGTCATAAAGTAGCACTTTATTATTTAAATTATTAGGCAAATAGTTATCTCACAAAACTCCATAAAATTTTGATGAGAAATTAATTGTTGCATTTGGGAAACCATGAGTTTCCCAGAGTTTCTCACAGTCTATAAATCTCTAAGGTTGAAAAGTAAAAGACAGTTATGGAAAAATGTCCAAATTTAGTTTTCTGGACTCTATCGCAGAAGACAGTGATTTGAAAATCTAGGGTTGGGTCTAATTGTGATTTTTTTTTAAGCCCAAGTGTTACATATTTGAAGATAAGTTTTTAGATTTATTATGTGTAATCACATAACAATTATATACAATCTTGAAATAATGTAAGAGTTGGGGGCGCCTGGGTGGCGCAGTCGGTTAAGCGTCCGACTTCAGCCAGGTCACGATCTTGCGGTCCGTGAGTTCGAGCCCCGCGTCAGGCTCTGGGCTGATGGCTCGGAGCCTGGAGCCTGTTTCCGATTCTGTGTCTCCCTCTCTCTCTGCCCCTCCCCCGTTCATGCTCTGTCTCTCTCTGTCCCAAAAATAAATAAACGTTGAAAAAAAAAAAAAAAGAAATAATGTAAGAGTTATCTTAAAGATTTGTCCTATTTATGTATCACTTACAGGATGAAGGTGATACAGTGGAAAAAACAGATTTAGGTCCAAATCCTAGCTGTGCTATAATAACTGTGTGACTCTGGAACAGATACTTAAATTCTTAGAGCATCTGGAAATCTTAACATCAACCTTATGTTATGGTCATGCTGAATTAAATGAGGGTAGAAATTTAACTGTAAGATAATACATTGTATTTAGGAGCTTCTAAATCCAATTCATCACATTTAATTGAATTTAGAGTACATTTTATTTAAGAGGATTATTCAGAAAAATTTATTGCTTCCTGATAGATTATTTCTGATTGTAATAATAGAGAAAAAAATCTTAGTTTCTGTAGTCCAAATGCCTACTCAGTCTAATTTTATCATCTTTATCTCACAATAAATAAACATTATTGGAAGTTAAAAATGGTCTCATCTAACATTTTGCTGCAATATGATTATGCTTGCTTCATGTAGATTTGGATATAAATAATAGCATGGAATTAACCTGCCTTTGAACCTTACTGTAGATCATCTGTACTAGTAGTCGGTGATTAGTTGCTATGAGGAAGATTTGTTATATTTGAGTAACCCCAGTGGACATTCTGAAGCCTGGTCTATGGAAAACTGTTCAGTGAACAATCAGAAGAACATATTGGGACAATCAATTAAATATTTCTGCCATTTATATGGTTGAGAGAAGTATAATTGTTAAGGAAAAAATCTGTCACTGACATATATATTTATAAAACACGTATATATTGTTGAAAAGATTGAGTAAATAAATGCATTTATTCAACAAATATTCATTAGAGCCAGGTATAATATTATGCAATGTTATGGTACAAAAATTACTAGAACAAAATGAAATGGATCCAACAAAGATTCATTTGCATGACAATAATAATACATTTGAGTAATACAAAAAATACATCTGAGTAACACAACAGTTATAGTACTATATAGTACTATATTAGAGCACTCTAAAGATTTGTTTTATTTTGTAAATTTCAGATTTCCTGTTCCTTAATCACAGGTCCACATATTCTGAAGTTGAGAAGTCTGCATTTTTTTAAATGTTTATTTATTTTTTAAAGAGAACGAGTGTGAGAGGGGGAGGGGAAGAGAGAGAGAGAGGGAGACACAGAATCTGAAGGAGGCTCCAGGCTCTGAGCTGTCAGCACAGAGCCCGATGAGGGGCTCGGACCCACAAACCATGAGATCATGACCTGAGCCGAAGTCAGACGCTCAACCAACTGAGCCACCCAGACACCCAAGAAGTCTGCATTTTTTAAAGTTTCTTTTTGAAATTGATGTGGATGATATTTGAAAATTACTACTGGTAGATTTCAGAGGTTGAAGATACCTTGCTGTTGGTCAGTGGGGAGTTCTTTGTGGTTGTATTAACGTAAGATATGGAATAATATGATGATTGCTGTTGCTATTGTCATTTGTGCTTGGGTGTTCAATATATAAATGTTACATTGCTTTTCCTCCATTTCCTGTGAGACATTGTACATGTTCACAATTGTTCAGCTTTATTTCATTTTTTCTTCTCTTTTTAAAAATTAATTTTTCTAATTCATAACCAAGAATGGAATACTGTTTTTTTTTATTTTAACTATTTTGCATTTTTATATCCCATTTAAATATCTTGGGAAAAACGCTGCATTTCTTAATGCTTAGAATGAGCTAGAGTCCTACATCAGGCTAATCTATTTTAGAAGTAAGTAATTTCCACTGATGCGTGATTAACATTTTCTTCCTATCACTGTTTACAACTTTTTCTTCTACAATGTTCCGAAGAGCAACCTCTGTTGAGTGACATAGATGTACCTTGTATTCCTCAAATATGCCATGTTATCCCAACCCTCTGAGTCTTTTCACATGCTGTTCCCTGTGATAACACCTGGCTATTACATTAATTTACACTTTAATAATACTGAGCTCTTGGAAGATATGCATGGCCCACAGATGTAGTTTCTCTTTACATACATCTAATTATCCTACTCATCATACTGTATTGTAATTGCCTATAATTTCTTGATAGAAGAGATATGTCTTTTTCATCTTTATTCCAGAACCCAATATCATTCAGACATATAAAGCATAACTTTTTATGTGAGAGGATAAATAAATATTTGAAAATAAGTTTTTATTTGTAAGTAAAATAGAAGGCTGCTTGAGATACTACCAAGTACATTGTAAAATATGTGTTGTCTTCATTTCTTTGTTGAATAAATTAAACATGTTGTTAACAAAAGTTCTGAATTCTAAAATCAAGAGCTAAACACAGGTAATATGTTTCTCAAGTTCAGTCATACTGAAGTTAGTTTGAGGAATGCTGTATATTTTGAGTAGTGAGATAAAAGCTGTAAAAGTTAGGAATGTGAGTTCATATTGCTGAGTTCTCTACCACAATTATAGAAATTGATTCTAGTGTTTATGTCTAAATACACACTCTTTCAACAAAATACAAATAAATAGCTCCCCATACAAAATTGTTTAGAATTCCAAAAACCTATTTTTTCATGAATAATTTAATTAGAATTACATTGCCTTCAAATAATTTATTTCTGAATTTATTTCTGGCATAAAGATACATAGAAACTTATGTTACCAACCTAAGCCCATTGCTATGTTGATATGAATGACTGCCATTCATATAGGAGTGCTAAAAACATGGGTTGTTATTAATTTATGTACTTTTACTTTCTCCGTTTTTTCCTTTCAAAATATGAAAGGAAATTCAAATGTAATGAAAAAGCAGGTTTTTTTTTCTCAAATCAACAAGCATTTATTAATCTGACTTTATTCGTTAAAAGTTATCAATCGACTCTATGGCTTTGTCTGAATGTTAGTCAAGCAAATATTTGACAGCTATTCCCTGAGGCTGAGGAAAATTTGGTCTAGAAATAGAATTTGGCAGCATTTGACTTGTATGATGCTCCAGGGGCTTTTTCACAGGCAAAACTTTCACAGTGTGCAGGGTTTCATTATTCTTTTTAAAAATTTGTATCATTATTATTTTACATTTCTTTTGATTGAGAACAAAGCATTGCATGCTGTTAAAATCACTAAAAGCAAAATCCATAGTTCTTGGCTCCATATCTTAAAGCATTCTATACTTAGCAGTTCTGACAACACAGCTGACAACTAATATTGCTTCTATGTTCTTGCATTTCTGTCTTGCTGTTTCTGCTATTCCCTAATAAGGTCAGCATTCCAAAGAGTATCTTAGTGTTGAAGAGGACCTATCAGAAATGATTGCTTTGGATGACTGGTAAACCAGTGACAACTTAGGAGGTGTCCATGATTCAGCTGTCAGATTTTGACAGAAGCATTTTTTTCAATAAAATCTTAGCTTCAGTTTGCTGATTTGAATGCCTTTCTACAATCATGCTAGGAAAAATGAACTTTTCTTGCTTAACATTATTATTTTGTAAGTCATGTTCTCTTAATTTGGTCTTAAAATTTTACTTACTCTATAATTTATAAAACTTTTCAGACAAGAAAACAAAGAAGTGAGGAAATTAAATTACCTGTTTCACAAAACTAACAAATGCCAGAGCTTGTTATATGGCTTTCACCCCAGCTGTTCATTCCCCGTATTTAGCCGGGAGTTGCTTTTCTAACCCTTATCACTAAATGGTATACTATAACATTTTATACATTTCACACCACTTACCACAGTAGTATTTAAATATTTGTTTATATTTTTCCTCCTCATTAAAAATATGTTTGAGAGGAATGTTCTGTGCTGTTCACCATTAGAGACATTATATCACTCAATGATATTTGTTGACTAACTCACAGTGGGAGAAACTAAGAAGCTCAAAACATTTTTCTTGATATTGATATTTAAGAACTGCTTTCTTCCTTTCTTCTCCAATTGGTACACCCACATATCAGGCTGCAGTCCATCTACCTAGTTCTTGCTTTTGATATTCTGCCTCTTTCTCCCTCCCTCATATAATAAGTCTTCTCCCCTACCTTATTCCTAATAATGTCCTCCTCCCTCAAAAGAACATTCTTAGTTCTGGCTCCTCTTTGGGCATGCCAAATGACCTACACTAAAACAATAATGCATAAATTGCTATCTTCATGCTACCAAATTCTCTCTGCCCAGAAAGGATACAGTTGCAGCCTAATTTTAAAGTTGTTCTTATACCCAAAGGAATTAACATAGTAAAGTGGATTAGTAATGGCTTTGTAGTAAAGGCAGATTTGAATTCACATTCTAGGTGAGCCTTAAGTCTCAGTTTCCTCAAATTTAAAACAAGAGTAATAAAACCTAACACAAAGTGTTGTTAAAAACCGAATATATCAAGCCCCTGATATACAGCAGACAGTTGTTCTCCATCTTTTATCTTCCACATTGATAAATCATAACCCCTTTTTCTAACAACGCTCCTCCTGATCAGCACACTCAAATATTTTGTACTTTTCATTTCCATAGAATGTATCCCCACCATGAGTGCCAGCTCCACTATTAACACTTTCTTGTGTAATGCCAGTCCTCTCTAATTGTTGGTTTCCCTCAGTGCTCCTCTAATTGCAATCACAGCTGCAGTGAATAGTTTTGTGAGAACTCAGACTTGTCTCATACTGTCAACAACGAACTTCTCCATTCTATCTCAAGGTCTTCTACAGTCCAGGGCACATACTGGACCTAGGGCAAGCACAGCCAAGACACGTAGAGGAGTTAATTCCACGGAGTCTCCACAAACACTGAGGGATTAGAGCTAACAGAGAAACATTCGAATCTCCCATACCTTAAATGCATAATTCTGCAAAGCATCCTTGACACTTCTAGGGGGTTCCCTGGATCAAACCTCTATTTCTCACATAAGTAACCTCAAAAACAGATTCTGATATTGAGTAGTCCTCTTTCTTGGTCCCAATTTATTGTTTCCTCACTTTCCTTCTTGATATCCTTTCTCAAATAAACTACTTGCACTCCTGTCTTTGACAAAAGTTCTCCTACCAGGAGAATACAAACTAACACACATAAACCCTTAAGGATGTGAGTATGTAACCCATTATCTTTACTCCTCTTTTCTCTTGCTGTTACATTTCTTCTAGCCTACTAACATAATCAAGTGCAATCTCTATTCCTATTTTTTTCTCCCTATTTTTTCCTCCTATTTTTTTTCCTCCCAAAATAGTAAACTTCCCATTGTGTTTACATGTATTCTTTACCACTTGAAATCCAGATTTCTCCCTTGCTACCGTGAAACTGCATTCTAGTTGCCAAATTTAATAAGCCATTTTTCTGTTCTTATTCTCCTTGACATTTTGGGGCTTTGATAATGTAGGGGCTAAGGGCAGGTTGCCCCAAGATGGGTCACTTTGGCATAAAGATTATTGTGAGTTAAAAACAATCAGAACACAGGAAAAGCTCTAAGCCTCTCTCTCAACTGCCTAAGGGAGACTGTACCAAGAAAAGAGCTATTAACAGACTCTCCTTTACCAAAGAAACTTATCTGCATAATAGAGGCCCTTTGTTTTTCCAAACATCTCCTTTCACCTTCCTGCTAATGGCCTCCCTCTCCTTTGTGACCTCAGGCCCTGCCCCTCTCTGTAGCTCATATAAGCTTCATGCTGCCTCACTGCTTATGCAATTCCATGTCTGTGTGAATTTCCTGTACATATGTCTATTAAATTTGATTTCCTCTTGTTAATCTGCCTCATGTCAATTTTATTCTGAATCCAGGTAGAAGAACCACAAGGTGGGGGAAGTCTTCATCCCCCAGAATCACAATATTCGGTGTCCCTTCCCTTGGTTATGGAACATAGTTGTCTTTTGCCTATAGATCCTCTTCTCTGATAATTTCACATATCCTATTGAATTATGTTTGAATGCTTTCCCCTGAGATTTAAATTCCTCTACAATTTAACTACAATCTAACTTTACTCTTAGAATGCTTATTTTATATATATATATATATATATATATATATATATATATATATATATCTTATACTCTAAACCAGTGGTTCTCAAAACCTGCTGCACACTGGGATCTTTAAACAATACTAATGCCTAGCTCATCTCTCAGATGTATGAATTGGTATGAATGAAAACCTAGGCATTGGGAATTTTAAAGGCTTCTCAGATGACTCTAATATTCAGTAAAATTTGAGAACCACTATTTTAAATTAAAGATAAATATAGCTCTTAAATTTTTCAGTATTTTCTCAACATCTTGTCTTCATCTATTTTTGGTTTATATTGTTTCTAAAAATGCTTTTCCACCCCCATTTCCACTTTGCCAAATCTTACCTTTCTTTAAGGTCCACTGGAAATAGTATTTTATGTATTAATTGTGTTCTAGTTTCTTCCTTAAACAGTTCTAATTTTGAGGCATTAAACATGTTATTCGTAAATCTTTTATGGACTTTTCTTCCATAAGATAAATTTAAATTCTTTGTTGTCCACTCTATATCCCACGGTCTAGCACAATACCTGAAATCATCTATGGGAATCTCAGGAAAATCCTTGCTGAATGACTGACCTACTAACTACTTAACTAAGCCAACTGAAGAATGGCAAATGAGCTCAAATGTCCTTTTTAAGGGCCTACTTTGTGAGGGAAATATCTACATCTAATTTCTTAATATGCTTATCAAATCCTGGATAAGACTACCTTTTACATATGTGTTGCTAGACAATTAACCACTTTTGGATGGATAATTAAAAGAAGTGTGAATGGCTTTAAACTTAATTATTCTAATTTTTTAAATAATAGATTCATTTGAAGTTGACCAAGTTACAATCTGTCCAGACTTCAGTTTACTGTTTTTGAATAGAAAGACTGTGATAGAACATCTCTGTTTTCTACTTTCTAAATAATCATGGGGAGCCTGAGTGGCTCAGTCAGTTAATCGTCTGACTTTGGCTCAGGTCATGATCTCAAGGTCCTTGAGTTCCAGCTCCACATTAGGCTCTGTGCTGACAGCTCAGGGCCTGGAGCCTGCTTTGGATTCTGTCTCCCTCTCTCTCCAACTCTCCCCCATTCACACTCTGTTCTCTCTGTCTCTCAAAAATGAATAAATGTTAAAATATTTTAAATAATCTGTTCTATTAACTTAAGATTCTATAGGTATCATTTATTGAACACTGTGTGCCAACTATCGAGATGTTTGTCAATGGTATTGTTCACTTAATTCTCACAAAGAGTGGCTATAGTGCACAAGGTTAAGGGCATGAAATTGGGATCCAGACTATTAGGTACAAATCCAAGTCTCATGAGTCAATTAATCATTGTCACCAACAAATTAATCTCTCTAACTCTCATTCACTAACTATAAAATTAAGATAATAATACAACTCATTGAAATGTGTTGTTGTAGGATTTAAAAGGAAGATGCTTAGACAGGGTCTGGTACTGAATAAATGCTTGCAATTTTGAGCTATTAATTTAGTAGTTGTCAGTTAATACTGATTATCTGATAAAAAAATGGTAATTAGAAAGTGAATATTTCTCAGGTTCTCAGAACTTTAAATGGAACAGTCTATAATCAAACAAGATTAGGAAAGTTTAGAATCCTAAACTAGATTTTTATGCTTCCCTAATTTTGAAATAAAGAACACTGAATCGAATTAATTTTTCCATACCAACATCTAGTACAGTTTCATATATAGGAAGTAACATCAGTGGAAAATCAAAGATAAAAGAGATTGATTTTCTCATAGTAATAAACAGGGAGATATATGAGACAATGTTTTGTAATACACACAAGATTTACTGAAATGATGTTTAGTTATCCTGTAATCCCCAAAACCCCTTAGAAAAAACTAAGAAGTGAGAAAGCTCAAGCTTCAAGTCAATGATACAAAGAGGCCAAATGTGTATCCGTATAAACATAAAACTCACTTGGGGATTTGTTATTTCTCATCAGAAATCATCATGTCCCATGGAAACTTTTCTGGACTATCTTTGTGCACAGTACTAAGACAGGGAGAAATTCAGTGTTGCGAGTTTGCCATGGTTGATAAAAACGTTTCCACTATGAAAAAAAGAGAATATTTTAAGCGTATAATTGGTGAGTAAAGTGAAAAAAATCAAGAGTAGAACCCCGTACATGGACTGGGCATACACAAATAATGATTTTTGGTACAAAAATTAATCCAAATATTGGGTAGGAAATTGGAAAAATACAGCATGGATAAGCTTTATTGAGAAATTGAAAGCACCAGTTAAAAGAATCTAATCCTGCCTATAAATTACCACAAAACTTCCCATCTGTCACCCTATCTCTACAATTGTCAGTCACATGTTTTTGTTGTTGTTGTTTGTTTGTTTGTTTTCTTTGTTTGTTTGTTTTTAAAAAATTGTACTTTTAGGAGCACCTGACTGGCTCAGTTAGTAGAGCATGTGACTCTTGATCTCGGAGTTGTGAGTTTGAGCCCCACATTGGGCATAGAGATTACTTCCTAATATTGGACTGTTACCATAGCTCTACATACTGGACTCCTGTTTTCTAAAGCTATATTGCTTGATACTCTTCAGAAAAAAATTTGGATCCATTCCATGATTAAAACTATTACAAAGTTATTAAGTCCCCAAAACAGGTTTACAATGGAAATCTTGACATAACGTTAGCTGTAAGTGACACTAAAATAAAAAGTGTCTTTGCTCCAGTTCTGAATCTACTCAGGTATAAAATATCTGTCTTAGCTGGGTGTGCAGTCACACAAAACAGCTTAGTAAATTGTAAAGAATGTTCTGGCACTATTGCTTGTGCAAGTGCAGCATTTATTCAGGATTATACATATTTAAATTTGAGATTAACTTGCTGATTCTGTGTTAACATTTGTAAGACAAGCTTTTGAAATACAGTTAACGTTTAATTTCCATTTCTACTGTAACAGTCAAAGCTTATTATAACTAAGGAAAGGATATGTAGTAATACATAATCCCCTTTAAAAAATTGTGAATCATATCTACTCAAGTACAGAGCCCATCTCTGTAAGATGATTGCAAGATCCTATAAGCAGGATTTGTCCACTGTCATGTAACATTTTGAAACTCAGTAATTGTGCCCCCTGCAAACCCCAAGAAGTTTGTAGAACAAAGAGTGCATGTCTTCTTAGGAGTGTACTTCAGAAAACATATCAGTTCTTACCTTATCACATCCATACAATTTACACAAAATTGTTAATTTCTAAAGAATTACATGAGCATAAGAGTGGTACGACTTTGATAATTACTCAGTATTCCCAGGGTTTCCACACATGACTAAAATGTAAAATAAGTAAGTACAATTCTCAGTAAAGAATGCTGAACTTTAACACAACTTAAGCCAAATTTTATTTCAGGAATTTCCTGTTTTCTGTCTTAGGATTTATCTGATATATGTTCTGCTGGTACTTGCATTATGGAGAGATAACCCTTCATTTATTAAGTCTCTAAGACAATGATCAGTGTGCTTCAGTTACTATATTATAAATTTTTGGATATTCTCATACATGTGTAAATATCATCTAAACTAAAAAATGGCATATAAATGCAAAGAATTATTAAAATAATTTACAGTTATTCTCCTTACAATAAATGGAAGGTTAAAGGTCAACCATGAGTAATATACATTTCTTTGGGCCATGTTAGTAAGCATTCTATTATGAGAAGATTTCTTTTTGCATATATAGAGTTCACTTTCCCTACCACTTTTCATGTTTTCACTTCCTTCCTAATACAGTTTAGAATCCATGGTATATTACTGAAATTAATTTTATGTAAATCCTTTACTCCCCACCCCTTCTCTGTTCATTGTAGTAGTCTTCTTTATATCAAATTCTAACAGTTGTTAAATAATTCCCAGGGCTGTAATCAGGAAGCTGAATGCTGCCATCTTTTCCTGTGAGGACCCTAACTGTCCAGTCACTGGCTTCTAGCTTTCATTCTGCTTTTCTGCTAGACTTCAAAAATACTCTATTTCTCCATCAATAATTTTCTTTCATTATATCCAATCTAATCCCTTCAAATTATGTACTCTGTATACAATGACTCCCATATTTTCCATCTCATGTGATTACAAATATTTTTTTCACAAAGAGCATCAAAAATTTGTATTTTCTGTAATTTACCTTTTTGTTGTTTTTGTCTGATATGGATTTTTAATATTGATTCATATATATGTGAATGTTAAATATTTATTCATTACATACACATAATTTTCTTTAATTTTTTTCTTTTGTGTATGATTTGTTTTTCCTTGCAAAAGTTTTAATTTATGCCATATCAAATCATCTATATAATGTTTAGTATTGCTGAAAAGTTACTGTATATATATATATATGATATATATATATCATATATATGTGCGTGTACTGTATATATATATCATATATATATATATGTGTGTGTACACTGCATAGTATAATTTTTAGTGTTGCAGTTTGTTTCATTAGATTTATGTGATAATCTTAAATTTGACCAAACTTGAATATCCACAGGCACATGATTGAATATAGGAAAATCTAACCTATAGGTGTACAGGATATAATTTCCTTTAAAACTCTTCTTAGGTTTTTGGATTATATGCATAAATCATTGTGAAAATTGTAAAATAGATTTGGGATATTTATTTATCTGTTGATTTTCTGATTTTCATTATATAATGCAGTATAAATAAGTAAATTATTGCACAGAAAAACCATTGGTGGAAGAAAAAAAGAAAAATCATTCATAAAAGCGGTGTTTTCATGTACATTCTCAGGATCATTCCCAAAGTTTTATTTCAAAAAAAATTGGTGACTAGGTCTAGGACCTAGGACTATTTTAATAAGCACCCCTGACCATTTTTTTTCTTTGGTATTCACCTCAAGAAATCACTAACATCCAATTTTGTTATAAATGCAATTTTGCATACAATTTTGATTATTAATGAGATTTGTATTAGCTATAGTATAAGCAATTAAAAGATAATTATATAAAATGTATATTCAATGTTCCAATGAAAACAGAAAAATAAGTAGGAGATAATACACAAAAAAGTCACAAAACATGTCAGAGATTTTTTCCCCCTATTTTTGTAATACTACACAGCAAATGAGTTTGTATTCTTAAGGTTTTATTATAATTGCAATAAGTTAAAATAGAGTATTACATTAGTTTTAGATGTATAATATAGTGATTCAACAGTTCTATACATCATGCTGTACTCATCATCACAAGTGCCCTCCTTAATCTCCCACACATATTTTACCCAACCCCAATCGCCTCTCCTGCAGTAACCATCAGGCTGTTCTTTACAGTTAAGTGTCTGGTTCTTGGCTCCTCTTTCTCTCTCTCTCTCTCTCTCTCTCTCTCTCTCTCTTTCTCTCTCTCTCTCTCTCTCTCCCACCATTGCTGATTTGTTTTGTTTCTTAAATTCCATATAAGAATGAAATTGTATGGTATCTGTATTTCTCTGCCTAAATTATTTCTCTTAGAATTATACTATTTAACTCATTCCATGTCATTACAACTAACAAGATTTTATCCTTTTTTTAGAGCTGAAGGATATTCTTATATATATATAAGATACATATGCATATATATACATATATATGTATATTTGTATATATATGTGTGTGTGTGTGTGTGTGTGTGTATTTAAAAATAAGAATTAGGGGTGCCTGGGTGGCGCAATTGGTTAAGCGTCCGACTTCAGCCGGGTCACGATCTCGCGGTCCGTGAGTTCGAGCCCCGCGTCGGACTCTGGGCTGATGGCTCAGAGCCTGGAGCCTGTTTCTGATTCTGTGTCTCCCTCTCTCTCTGCCCCTCGCCCGTTCATGCTCCGTCTCTCTCTGTCCCAAAAATAAATAAACGTTGAAAAAAAAATTAAAAAAAATAAAAATAAGAATTAATAGAAAATTTGAACAGACTGATTGCATACATGTGGCATGTATGCCCTTGTTTTAGTTGGTAGTTACCAACTTAAAGATAAGTTTCTAGGAACTTATCTATTTATTTTAGATCGTCCAGTTTGTTGGCATATAGTTTTTTATAATATTATCTTATATTTTTTTGTATTTCTATGGTATTGGTTGTTATTTCTCCTTTGTGGTTTTATTTATTTAAAAGCTTTCTCTCTCTTTTATTTATTTATTGCTATTGTTGTTGTTGTCTTTTATGAGTATGACTGGAGGTTTATCAATTTTATTGATTTTTCAAAGAATCTGCTCTTGGTTTCATTGATCTGTTCTATTATATTTTTAGTTTCTATATTTTTTTTCTGGTTTAATCCTATTATTTACTTCCTTCTGCTGGTTTGGGTTTTCTTTGTTGTTCTCTTTCTTGCTCCTTTAGGTGTAAGTTTAGGCTATTTGAGATGTTTCTCGCTTCTTAATTTAAACCTGTATTGCTATAAACTTCCTTCTTAAAACAGCTTTGGCTGCATCCCAAGGGTTTTGGACCATTGTGTTTTTATTTTTATGTGTTTCCATGCCCGGTTTTATTTCTTCTTTTATTGCCTGGTTGACCCATTCATTGTTTAGTAACATGTTGTTTAACCTCCTTATATGTATGGTCTTTCCTGATTATTTCTTGTGCTTGATTTCTAGTTCCCTAGTACTGTGGTCAGAAAAGATGTGTGGTATGATATCAAGCTTCTTGAATTTGCTGAGGCTTATGGCCTAATATGTGATGTATTCTAAAGAATGCTCTGTGTGCTCTTGAATAGATTGTATATTCTGCTGTTTGAAGATGGAATGTTATTGGTTAGTTTCTTTATGTGTTTTATTAACTATTTATCTGTGTGCTTCCTTTTTGGGTGCATAATATTTACAATTGTCATATCTTCTTGTTGGATTGTTACCTTTCTTATTATATAGCATACTTGTCTCATTATGGCCTTTATTTTCAAGTCTATGTTATCCAATATAAGTAATGTTTCTCCAGCTTTCTTTTGACATCCATTTCCATGATAAATCCTTCACCATCCCCTTAATTTCAATTTGCAGGTGTCTTTAGGTCTACAATGAGTTTCTTGTATGCAACATATAGATGGGTCTTGTTTTTGTTTTTTGTTTTTTGTTTTTGTATCTACTTGGTAACCTATGCTTTTGATTGGAATGTTTAGTCCATTTATATTCAAAGTACTTGATAGGTATGTATCTATTGCCATTTTGTTATTTGATTTTTGGTTTTTCTTGTAGTTTTTCTTGATCCTTTCTTCTTTTGTTGTTTTCATGGTTTGCTGGGATTTTTTAGTGATATACATGTATTCCTTTCTCTTTATTCTTTGCATATCTATTAATGGTTTTTTTGATTTTTGTTTATCATTAGGTTTATATATAATATCTTCTGCATATAACAGTCTATATTAAGTTGATGGTCACTTAAGTTTGGACCCATTCTTTACACTTCTTCCTCACACATTTTGGGCATATTTTGCAAACATCTAGAGTCTTTCATTTTTTAATTCCTTGACTAATTTATTACAGAAATATTTGTTTTTACTGCTTTTGTGTTTTCTACTTTGCATACTCTCACTTATGATCTTTCCTTTCCACTTGAAGTGTCCTTTTTAATATTTCTTGTAGATTGGTGTAGTGGCCATGAACTCCTTTAATTTGTTTGTTTGAGAGACTATTCATCTCTCCTTCTATTCTGAATGACAACCTTGCTGGATAGAGCATTCTTATATTTTACCCTTTACCCTTTGAATATATTATGCCTCTCCTTTTTGGCTTACAAAGTTTCTGCTGAAAAAAATCAGCTGATATCCTTATGTGTTTCTTTTTCATGTAACTGCATTCTTTCTCTTGCAGCCTTTAAGATTCTTTATCACTATTTTTTGCCAGTGTAATGATTATTTGTCTTGATGTGGACTTCCTTGAATTTGTTGAGGGATCTCTTGGATCTGGATCTGTTTCCTTCCCCAGATATGGGAAGTTTTCAGCTATTATTTCTTCAAATACATTTTATGTTCCTATTCCTCTCTCCTCTTCCTGGGATCCCAATAATGAAAATGTTATTACACTTCTTGGTGTCATTGAGTTCTCTAATTTGATTCTCATTATGCAGTACTTGTCACTTATTCAGCTTGATTGCTTTCCCATATTCTATCCTCTACGTCACACATTAGCTCTTTGGCTTCCTGTAGTCTATTTATTCCATCTATTGTATTTTTAAATTTCATTATTGAGTTCTTTTCTGATGTTGTTTGTCATTTCTTTGTTAAAGATCTCACTGATGTCCTCCACACTCTTCTCAAGTCCAGTGATCTTTATGATCATTACTTTAAATATTGCATCAGGGTTATTACTTCTATCTATTTCATTTAGATCTCCTGCTGTGACTGTCTTGTTGTTTTATTTCAGACATATTTCTCTGTCTCTTCATTTTGTCTTCTTCTCTGTTTCTATTTCTGTGCATTAGAAAAGTCTAGTATGTCTTCTCTTCTTGAAAGTAGTGACTTTATGAAGAAGAGGTCCTGGTGTGCCTTGCATTATAGTGTTCTCTGTTCACCAGATCCTGGCACTTCAGAAGAGTATCCTATGTGTTTTGCTTGTGCCCTGTTGTTGTGTCTGACCCACTTTTCCTTTCATTTCAGTCATCTTCATTCTGTGCCTGCTGTGGGCTGTGCTTGCTGTCTGTGGTGTTAGAGGGACCCAGGCAGGCCAGCTCTGAGGGAGTGTGTCCACTTGAGAATTAGGGGTAGAATACCAGTGTTAGCAAGATTTGCACTGGGCAACTAGTCCTAGACATAGTCCCCAAAGCACAATGGCAGTTGGGGGTTGTGTATGGGGGCAGCTACAGGCACAAACTTACAGAGCACAGTGGTCTAATCCCGAGGCTGAAGCTAGCAGCCATGCAGTGGGTGAGTCCTCATGAGAACATATGGGCCTGGCACACCCCTAGCTGGTTAGGTAGCAAGTGTCTTGGCACACTCCTAGACAGGAGCCCTGTCTCCTGCAGGTGGCCCTGTTTATTATTCTGGAAGACAGAGAAGAAAAATAGTGACTGCCAGCTTCTTTGTTCCGTGAGAGTTTCCCCACACTCTCTCCAAATTCAGTATAAAAATATCGGTCTCCTGTTTGTCCCTGGTGTTGTGTAAATTGCCATTTTTATGTTGCCTCTCCACACAGCTACTATTTCTTTATAGGTGGTGACCCTGCTATCACTCACCCTCCTGGCTCACCTAGTCCTGAGTCAGCTGAATTTTACAGTTCCAGGCTCTGATCCCAATGGTTATATAAACTTATGGAATTCATCTCCTCTGGTTTTCAAAGCCAAGTGTTATCGGGATTAGTCTTCCCCCTGTGAGCCACCTGGTGCAAGGGCCCATTTCTCTGCCCTGTCTGTGCACACAGATCCCTCCCTCCTGTGGGCATCCTCCCTCTACCTTTATGAGCTTCATCACCTTTCAGGTGCAGCTTCTTCTCTATATTTAGTTTCGGAGTTTGTTCTTCCAGTCTTTGGATCACTCTCTGGTTTTTTAACTTGGATATGGGAGATGTCTAGTTGTACATATGGGATGGGGTGAGCTCAGAGTCCTCCTACTCCACCGTCTTACCAACCTCCTAAAAACACTTATCAAGTTTGAGCTTTTTTTTTTTTTACTTCCCTATATGTAAACTAACTTTTTCCTCTTGAAACTATAGCTCAAATATAGAAAAAGAAAAAGCTTACTGCTGACCATGATATTGTTATATTGCTTTATCTGGCTTGTTTTCTAAAATACAGATATGAAAAGAGATAGATTTCCTACCAGAGTCTTTTTAAGTTTTATTTAGAGAGTACATGTACGGGTGTACATGGCTTTTCTTTTCCTTGCCAAAGTACTACTGGGGATATTGCAGAGGATATTGTGATAGTTTTATATTATTATAGCAATGGCCATAAGTGAATTATGATATGTAAAAGTAACTCCAGAAGAGAGATATTAAACTATTTGGAAATACTATCATTTGATTTTAAAATGTGTTTCCATTTTATGGTTCTAGAAAGCTATAGGAAAAGAGGAATATGAACCTCAAGAGATATTAGTGTGATATGTCATAAAACATATTAGGAACTAAAACGAGGTCTTCTTGAATGGGCTAATAAACCATACAGTTCTGTTTCTTGTCTCTCACATGTCCAATAAGAAAAATAATAAGAACAGAAAAGTAAAGCAATTTTTAAAATGAAGCTATACAATGGATTTTGTTTTCATTTTTCTTATTTAGTACCCTGATTATACCCAGCCTATTCTTAGATGGACATCAAAGATGGTTCAAAAACAAGATAATGATAACTGTCAGTTACTCATATATTATATTTTGATTACTCATAATGATCCTATGAAGTTGGTGGTTTTGAACAAGGTTTGCAAATTGGAAACAGAAGTTAAGAACAATTAAGCAACTAGCCTAAACTTGTTAATGCCAGAGCCACTATTCTTATTAAATTATACTTAATTTTTAAACCCATGCTTTTTCATAGTAACATAGAGAATTTTGCATGTAGTAATTGTGCAAATTAAAATAGTATTCTTATAAGTCAGTCAGAGAAAGACAAATACCATATGACTTCACTTATATGTAGAATTTAAGAAATAAAACAGATAAACATTGGAGAAAAAGAGAGGTAAACCATAAAACAGACTCTTAACTATAGAGAACAAACTGAGGGTTACTAGAGGGGAAATGATGGAGGTATGGATTAAATGGGTTATGGGATTAAGTGTAGTTGTCATAATGAGCACTGGGTGTTGTATATAAGTGGTCAATCACTACATCCTCCACCTGAAACTAATATTCACTATGTTAACTAACTGGAGTTTAAATACAAACTTGAAACAAGAAGAAAATAATTTTTAACTTTAAGGGTTTTAAGTATTATGCTTTCTGTAAATTTATTTGTCTAACTTTCATAAATGTACCCCTTAATAAGATATCAATAAATTAAGCAACATATGTCAAACATATTAAAAATGATAATTCTTAAATATTATATTCCAATATGATGGCCTACTCCTCTAATCTTTTTAAATGTGCTATCTGTTCTCTAGGTTTTAGTTCCTTCTAAAGTAATACAATATCTAAATCAATAGTCCATAAAAGTA
Source organism: Felis catus (assembly GCF_018350175.1). Lineage (NCBI taxonomy): Eukaryota > Metazoa > Chordata > Mammalia > Carnivora > Felidae > Felis > Felis catus. The sequence goes on from NC_058377.1 coordinate 36,012,891, forward strand.
ACTGCTAATATAAGAAAAAGGGGAAATATCCTCTTGTTTATAACATACTTTATTTTTAAAATATTATTGATTACTCATGCAGAGAATGGCATACATATTTAACACTTCTAGGAGGTTAGACTTTTTCATTGCTTTGTTCATTTTTTTTAGATTTATGAATAACCCAGCTTCAGCAATTTTAATATCATCAAAATTGTTAATTACATGTAAACTTTATTAAATTATTGTGAGTAAACATACCTAAAATGAAACAAGAGATTATCTTACATCCACATATATCTAATGACTAAAGATTTTGTAAAAGAGCATCTATAAGCAGAAATATTTCCACTATGCAGAGAAAATACATATATTATAACAAAAATTCTCTCTAATGATGTGAGTTACATTTAAATTTAGAAGAATAATAATGATAAAATAATGTGCAAAATAAAAGGAAATGCTAATTTGTACATCATTTCTTTTTTAAGTTTTTTAATGTTTTATTTATTTTTGAGACAGGGTAAGCAGGGGAGGAGCAGAGAGACAGAGGGAGACAGAGGATCCAAAGCAGGCTCTGTGCTGACAGCAGCAAGCCTGATGTGGGGCTTGAACTCAGGAAACTTGAGATCATGACCTGAGCCAAAGTCAGATGTTCAACTGACTGAACCACACAGGTGGCCCTGGACATTATTTAAAAAAAAAAAAAAAAAAAAAAAAAACAGCTGAAAGGAATAAAACAAAATTGAATTATTTTAAAATGTAAACCTTTATGTAAAAATTTGAAGTGATGAAAGAAATAGGAATCAAAATAAGAAACAAACAAAAAGGAACAGCTGCTTTTTAAATACTCATATTAACAAGAAGATAGAAACTATACAGAAAGGCAAAGCATGATGGAAAGCACACACATAAGCTTAGAAAACTGATATCCCAGTATAAGAAAGAAGTTGCTCCCTTGTAATGAAACTCTTTAACATATATAGTAGAAAATATAAAAAGTTGGAAAAGAGACAAGTAAAACCACAAAAATTCCACATAGGGCACAAAAGACCTTTAAATCATCAATCAATTAATCCACACATATACATGCATTTTTTAACGGAATTAATATTTGCTAAACATCATTACAAGCCATCACTGTGGTAAGATTTTCATAGTTCTAGGGTTAGTGGGTACAAATGTCGGTGTCTTAGGTTCATCATGTAGGTGATGTCATTGTAAACTCACTATAATTTAAGATGAGATTCTATAAGGTCTACATCATATGGTCAGTGATGACCTAGGAAATAGTCCAACTTTCTAACAGCCTGAAGTCCTGAAAAGAATCAGCTCAATGCTTGTAAATAGATTACAGCACTCGGCATTTGATAGTGCTTTTCTTATTTAATTTGTAAGTTTAAGAGAAGAAATGAGAAACCAGAAAGTAGTTAACATTATTTGCTTACTATTGTACATATTAACAAAATATGTACAATAATATAAATATGAAAATAATATGTTCAGAAATGATTTGGCCTCTTGGCCAGCAGAAAAAAAAGGAAATAGAGAGAGACAATAAATGCCAGGTTTGTAGTGGTACATCAAATAATGCTTCTCAATTCCAAGTGGTAAAAGATAAACTAAAAAGTCACTGGACAAAACAAAGCATTTACAACTCAGTCTCAAGCAAGAATGACTTCAAGATTATATATATTGCAACTAAAAAAAAATAAATTCAAAAATCCCCTGAATCTACTAGAATTATAAAATCCTTTCAGTCACATAGAATGGCTGAGGAGAAAGAGGCTAAGTAAGTAGGTTTCTCAAAGAAGTTTTTAGGCTTAGCATAACTCCATTCAAGCCCAGAGGGAAGGGGAACATCTCACATAGATTTATTGGTGTTCGTATTGGTACATGTAGTAGCTTGAAATCAAATAGATAAAAGACCACCATGGTTTTGGGGAAAAAAAAAGTTGTACTTTCAAGAGAACCAATAACTTGGACTAAAAGAGACTCTGACAAAAAATCTGACCCATTGGCACTCAGATCTCTGGAAGCAGGGAAAAGAATATTCTTCAAAATTTTCTTGAGGTATGGCCAGTGGAAACATCAAGAAAAAAAGTGCCTTCCAGGACCATGAAAAAATATTGGAATGAAAAGATTTCCTCCAGGATCAAGGGCAAACAAAAAGGAGAAGGAAGTAAAGGAGGAGGAAACTCTTCCCCTTTGAAAATTGGGAGGTCTTGTTTACATATATTAAATTCTGGTGACTTTATTGGTTCTTTAGCTCTTTTGGGCATGTAAGAAGATAGCCAAATATTTTTGTGGTCAAAAATATGAACTATGGAATTTGTATTAGGATCCCATTTAACTTCTGTTCTTGGTGGGGCTTTCCTGTAGGAGAATCACACTTTTCACCCAATTTGACATCAAGTTTGGCCATATAACTTGCTTTAGGTAATGCTATGTGAGTAAAAGTGATATAAGCCTTTTTTGAGTGGAAGTTATAAGATGCAATCAAATGACTGCCATTTTTATTTTCCTTCTGCTTAAGTCTGCTAATACATACATATATATATATATATATGTTTAGCTTGGATACTGGCAGAATGATGAAGAGCCATAGATCTACCAAAAGCTGAAATCTTTGATGATCTTCACCATCATATCAGACTAAACTAGTCTCTAACTGAGGATAAATTTCATTTAAGTAAGTAAATTTCATTGCCTAAGTAAGTCTCTTGAGCTAGATTCCCCATGTAAGGTTCTTCTTTTAGGAACTTGACCTAAGTAGTTGATATCAGGAATAGACTCTGAGAAAGGGATTCTAAAGCTGAGTAAAAGCTCTTCAACTATATTCAGATGATGTGAGGTCATGACTTATTTAAACCTTGACTGACATTGTTTCCATCAATTGTATTCATTTGAAAGGGATTTAAATGTGGAATTGTTGTAGGGAATGAGACATTTCTTTTGGTGACCATTTAAATGTTAAATTTTAATTTTCTTTAGAGCCATACATATACATTACATTCTTAAAATAATAACTACTAGTACTTTTGTTGATAAAGATCGCCTTGCTAGCCTCAACTAACAATAGTAATAAAAATAGTAGATATTCACCAATATTACATGCCAAGCATGTTATAAACATTACCGTCTCTTTTAAAAGTCATAGCAATCTTATATGTGAAGTAATTATGATAGGAAACATACATGTACAAATCTATATATTACCTTTTTTTTAAGTTAGAGAGTGTTTTTCTAGGTTAAGACCAACAGTGATCTGTTAATTAAAAAAAATAATAATTATAGGGGCACCTAGGTGGTTCAGTTGGTTAAGCATCCAACTCTTGTTTTTGGCTCAGGTGATGATATCACGGTTCATGGGTTCACGGTTCCATGCTGATTGTGCAGAGACTGCTTGGGATTCTCTCTCTCCCTCTCTCTCTTCCCTGGATATCTATCTCTCCCTTCCTCTCTCTCTCTCAAAATAAATAAATAAACTTAAAAAAATAAAGAAAAGATATTATACTCTTCAGGAAATTAAAATACATGCACATTGAACTAATTGAGATTATGAATTGTTATCTTTCAACATGATAATAACTTTCCTCTACCCACCCCCTCAATTCTATCTCCCTCTCTCTTGTGTATGTATGTATGTATGTATGTGTGTATCCATTCATCCATTCATCCTTCCATCTATCAATTATCTACCTACTTATCTGTATCTACCAGAAACTGTATTTATATAAACTCAATCTTCTCAGAAAGTACAGAAGGTAATTTTTAATTCCAGCATAAATGTTCTAATTAATAAATAACAGTATGAGGCTTCTATCCTTATTTCCTGATGCTGAGCAAAATCTAGCACATTAAATTACATGGCCTGTTTACAAACTACAGCTGTTAGGTTGCTCTAACAACTGAGGCTAATGAGGCTCTTTTCTCACCTCTTTATCTTCTACAGATTTTCAGTTCAGATTAAGCTGGGTAAAATCAATTTAACTCCATCTTCCAGTTAGGAACATAAGTGTATAAACCACCAGACTACATTAAGTCAACCAGGGAGAACAGCAATGCAAAAGCCCTAAGGAAGGAAAGAGCTTTTGTGCTATTAACCTCATCCCCAGGAAGAAGAGGATATGAGGTTGAGAGATCGCCAGAGCCAGCTGAGGTGGAGGCTTGTATACCATGATAGGTATTTCAGAGTTCCTCTGACTGTGACAGGAAGCCAATGGAAGGTTGTATGCAGAATGGGAGTGACAGGTCTTAATTTATATTTTAAAAGGATGAACAACCATGTTAACTGCTGCTGTTTTAAATAATTCCAACAGAATATACATTTATAATTAAATGAACCCATAAATAATTATGTCTGGCCACTCAGTCCTTTAAGGATAAAATCTCTATTTTTGTTTCTTAAATAAGAATAAAATAACATTAAAACCAAATTTATTTCCTCAAAACATCCATAGATTCACAATTAAATTAGCAAAGCACTTTTTACTGTGTGTTTTTTATGCATAACAACATGAATACAAAGAAACAATGATTAAATACACCAGTGCATTTAATTCTAACCATTTGGTTGATATTTATGTTTCACTTTTACAATCAAAGTTAGATATGGTTTCCTTTCAAACACCTGAATCAGCACTTGACTTATGCCATTATGCTTAGGTAGTATTTTCAAACTGAGCAAAGATACCATTAAGTATTAGACAACAAACTATGAGAGGGTTATTTTGAAATTTAATGTCAATAATTATGGTTAGCTTTATGTAATCCTTCTCCTATGATTTATAGGCAATTATTCCATAACCCATCTGAGTAGGTGGTTGTGAACATTAAGGGCAAAGAAGGGTACCTGGGTGTTTCAGTTGGTTAAGCCTCTGACTTCAGCTCAGGTCACGATCTCACAGTTCTTGAGTTCAAGCCCCACATCAGGCTCTGTGCTGACAGTGCAGAGCCTGGAGCCTGTTTCAGATTCTACGTCTTGCGCTCTCTCTGCCCCTCCCCCTACTCATGCTCTGTTTCTGTCTCTGTGTCTCTCTTAAAAATAGACACTAAAAAAATTTAAAGAAAAAAAAGTTGTATTTCCAATTCCAGATACTGCTTGTAGTATTGGCATATGATTTGAAGACAAAGAAATTTCTAGGTTTCTCATGATTTACTTGGAATCATTAATATATTGTTGTTAAAAATGTTTATAGAAAACACATTACAAAACCATACTAAACCATGAGATTACTATAATGATATTTCTCAAAAACATGCTTATTGAATATAAAAACATGAAACCAACAGCAGGCAATTCTATATTAAGTGCTCTACAAGCAAAGGAAAAAATGACTAATGTATTATTTGTTATAAATGGGAGGAAAATAAAATCACGTTAGTACACAAACTAGTGTAAAAAGGAAAGTGTCTGACCAAAGTTTGAGTGTTCCACTTTCTCTACATCCTCACCAACATCTGTTGTTTCCTGTGTTAATTTTAGCCATTCTGATGGGCATGAAATGACATCTCATTGCAGTTTTGGTTTGTATTTCCCTCATGATGAGTGATATTGAGCATCTTTTCATGTCTGTTAGCACTCCATAAAACAGTATGCAGTTTCCTCAAAAAGTTAAAAATAGAACTACCCTACAATCCAGCAATTCCATTAGTAGGTATTTACCCAAAGGGCACAAAAATACTGATTCAAAGAGCATTATCAATGATAGCCAAATTATGGAAAGAGCCCAAATGTCCACTGACTGGTGAATGGATAAAGAAGATGTAGTATATATACAATAGAACATTACTCAGCCATAATAAGAATGAGATATTGCCATTTGCAGTGATGTGTATGGAGCTAAAGTGTATTATGTTAAGTAAAATAGGACAGGCGGAGAAAGACAAATACCTTATTATTTCATTGATTTTTGGAATTTAGTAAACCAAACAGATAAACACGGCATGGGGTAGTGAAAGGCAAACCATGAAACAAACAACTACAGAGAACACCTGAGGGTTGCTGGAGCAGAGATGCACAAGGGTTTGAGTAAATGGGTGATGGGTATTAAGGAGGGAATTTGTGATGAACACTGGGTGTTGTATGTAAGTGATGAATCACTAAATTCTATACCTGAAATTAACTAAATTTTAAATAAAAACTTAAAACAAAACAAAACAAAAAACAAAAACAAAAAAAACAAAGGCAAAAAAGCAAAGTGCCTGCATATATATATATTTTTTAATTTGAAGTGTTACAACTGAAACTACCTTACATAGTCATAACTATTGTTTTGTTAGTTTTATATAGTGTAAGAGTTGGAAGACTTTTACTCTAAAGCATGAGTTAGTAAATTTGTAGGTTTGGGAGCCAGATGGTCAGAGACCACTACTCCATCTATGGCTGTACTGTGAAAGCAGCCATGAGCAACATGTAAATGAACCACAGAGCTTACTCCAATAAAATGTTGTTTACAAAATGAGACAGAAGGCCAGCCATAGTTTGCCTACTCCTGATCTATTAGAATGTCAAAATGGATAAGTAATTTACAAAATTTGATTACAATGCTTTTAAGAATCTGAAAAACAACAACACAGTTCAAGCTATTAGGACAAATAAGACTCTATAAATGTATCTATATATAAATATAATTGTCAATTTGGCAATCACCGCAGATTAAGATGTCAATGTCTGGGCACCTGGGTGGTTCAGTTGGTTAAGTATCTGACTTTGGCTCAGGTCATGACCTCACAGTTCGTGGATTCAAGCCCTGCTTTGAGCTCTGTGCTGACAGCTCAGAACCTGAAGCCTGCTTTGGATTCTCTGTCTCCCTTGCTCTTTCTGCCCCTCCCCAGCTCATTCTCTGTCTCTGCCCCTCAAAAATAAATAAACATTAAAAAAATTAGATAATAAAATTAAAAAAATAAACATGTATTTGCTTAAAAAATGATGTTAATGTCAATATTGTTTTGCCAAATAAAAGAGTCAGGGAAGTCTTTTATTTATTTTATTTATTTTTTATTTGTTTATTCATTTGTTTCTTTTCTTGCACCTGACTAGTCATCAAAGTTGTCAAAATTATTCTATGGGTAAAAATTTTGAGGATTTCTATCCTGAATTAAAATTGTATAAATAGTTACTTGGGAAAACACACACACACACACACACACACACACACACACACACTTATATACTTCAACTAAATTGAATATATCTATTTTACCATCTATTTTTCAATTCTTCAAAACTTGCTGCCATATATGTAGCTATATTTAGCAATGAATTAAGATGGCTTCTTAACAAAAAAAACTAGAATTTATATTACAAACCCAGATTTTGGTTTAGGTTTTCTAAATTAATTACTTTTCTATCTTCCTAAAGTTTTTGAAGGAAAATAGTCCACGTAATATTATAAGTATCATAAATATCAACACCAGATGATTGTTGTAAATTCTGGTCTGTGTCTCCACTTCCCTCCAGTACATGTGGTAAGGAAGCTAGGTAAGACACTTCTAGGTGGAGTCTGAGCTCATAAGTCTTTAGATCTAAATGGACAATGCCCAGAAAGGAAAACTTCCAAACATTGTTTATTTGCCAAATATTGTTTCCAGGAGTTTTATTTTCATAGGTAATATAAAATGAGGTAGAGGATTCACAAATTACAAAAACATGACCTCTGTGTTTAAGGAGTTTATAATTTTATAGAAAAATCAGGGCAATGAATAGAATTACTGGGTTTCAGATTCAGATTCAACAGAAAGAGGGTGAAGCATTTTCACATGGATTGTTCCAATTAGCCAGGATTCTTAATATCAAATGTCTGACAATGTCAGGTGATACCACATGAGAATGATGCTGGCTGAATAGCTATAGTAATAGAAGGTACAGCCTATGCTTCTCTAAAGGGAGTTACTTAGCTCCAGCCTTGTGTTTCCATGTATTCCTATAACTCAACTGAAGCCAGATAATCATGATTTTCTATCCAAAAATGAATATGGTGCAGGCCAAGCAAAATATATCTGAGAGCTGGAGTAAATTTTAGGTAATAGATTCATCAATGGTGTTGACATATCAATTTTGTATAATCAATTTCTCACATTTAACATAACTATGCCTCATAGATATTGGGAGATATTCTTAAATTTATTCAACTATATGATAGAGAAAGAGTTCTCATGATAACAAATACAGGGTGAAACCTGACTAATGAGGCCTTTCAGGGGACACTAAAGATACTACATTAAATGTACCCACAATTGATGCATACAGAATCGTGGACAAAGAAATTGCCAGGGAAGCAATCCTAATTTTCTCATATGCTTTATTAAGTGCACATAATGTGTATGTCGACTTATTTATACTTGAAGTTAGAAGCCAGTGTTATATATTCATATGCTGTCTGCCTAAGCTTGATTCCAGTCTCATGGGTCTCCCAAATATGAGGCTCCTCTTTGTTTTCTGATATGACTTTCCATAGCCTAGTTGGGATTGTCCTATGACCAATCAGAGCATTTTCTGTTAATTTTGAACTTGGATATTAAACAGCCTATAAGTTAATTCTATCTGAGTAGATGTTGTGAGATGTGAAGTTACAAACTTCTCCAGGACAGTGTTTCTTACTATGAGAGGAGCCAGTCTGTAAAGAGAAAAAACTTTAAATGATCCAGAGTGAGAAGTATAGGCAAAATATATAGAAAGTGCTGGCATTATTCAGCTTCCTGAGACCCAGTTAAATCTCTTTTTCTTAAACTTTGATTGATGTACTCTGGTTTTAATTGTCAATATACTCCCTTCACTTCTATGTTTGTCTAAAATATTCACAACTGGATTTTTCTCACTTATTATCAACAGAATCTTGTCAAACACTATATACACACTTTTTTTTCCTGCCATATAAAGACATATATTTATTTCAATGTATCAAAAAAAATGTGACTTTAATGGAAAGGTTTGAAGACATGAAAATTCAAACTAACTTGATTATTTTCTGCTAAGTCTTTAATCGGGCTCCAGTGACAATAAAATGCTAAATTTGGTAGACATAGGGTGGTTACATGAAGAAATGTGGGGAGAAAGACTGAGAGGAAAGGGAAAACATTACTATGGAACTCTCATAGATCCAGGTCCTGTACTGGATCTATATATACTGGATCTATATATACTGAGTATCTTCAGTAGGGTGTGGGTCTTTGCTGCCTAGAATCTTCTGAAAAGAGGGTAGTCTTTATTGTCCTCAGGAACATTAAGGAAAGCACCATCTAAGTCTTCCTCTACCATTTCCCTTAGAGGCAAAAGAGAACCAACCACAATGGTTTGAAAAGAGGTTGTTTTGTCAATTTCCAACAAACACTGAAATCTACAGGAGCCTGAGTTGATTGCATATGACAATATATACATTTTATTATTGGGAACAGCACTCATTATTTTGTGGTTCTATCTGTCAACATAGAAAATAGAAAGAGTTAGGCTAGTTCAAAGATTACAAAAGGAGATAGATTCTACAAATGTTAAAAGGATAAGTAAATATTACAAAAAACATTATACCAGTAAATGAACAAATTAAATGAAATGGGAAAATTTCATGCCAATGATGGTCAAAAAGAAATCCATTACCAGGACAACACTATTTTTATTAAAGCAGAAATTAGCAAATGAAACTTTACATATGGTCTAGGCACTTTCCAATTGGCTACTTTTGCATTGGGTCCCAGGGTGAATGAGTCTGAATGCAAACCCGTTAAGAGAGGAATCTCCATCCCCTACAACCCTGTGTCCTGGACATAAGCCTTGTTGGCGTTTGAACTATGCATTTTAAAGCTCATCTTTCTGGTGCAAAGCCTAAGAGATGGGGTGCCTGATGTGGGGCCCAAACCCACTTTCTTCAGAGAGAAGCTTCATATTTGTGATATCCCTCCCAAAGGTGTGCCACTGCACCAGGGATTGGGTTTTTAGTGAGACCTTGTTTCTGTCTCTCCTACCCTTTTCATTCTTTTAGTCCTTTGTTGTGGAGATGCTGTTCGGCTTGTTTTCACATCTTTTTCATGGGTAATTTTTCCATCTGCAGTTGTAGATTTGTTGCGTCAGTGGGAGGAGATCTTTTTTAAAAAATGTTTATTTATTTTTGAGAGAAAGAGAGAAAGAGTACAAGTGAGGGAGGGGCAGAGAGTGAGGGAGACACAGAATCTGAAGCAGGCTCCAGGCTCTGAGCTGTCAGCACAGAGCCTAATGTGTGGCTCAAAGTCATGAATTTCGAGATCATGACCTGAGCCAAAGTTGGACTCTTAACTGACTGAGCCACTCAGGTGTCCCTCAAGGTCTTTCTATACCTTGCTTCCTTGGCTTCTGACAGTAATCACCGAGTATTTATCCACTGCCTACAATCTGCCAAGAACAGTTCTAGGTGTTCAAAGATTATTTGTTGCAACTCTATGTTAATGGATTTTGTGAATCTGAAATGACAGTCTTGTTTATATTCTATGTGTATTCTTGTAGCCCCAATAATTTGTGGCAGATTTTATTTTATGTGAAATTATGCTGTAGCTCTTCTATACTTCACCATGCAGCATGTGTTCTAGGCACTAAATATATATGTACTATATGGAATTGAGGACTCTTGAAGAGTCACAGCTTTTTCAAGGTCCCAAATTAGTGCAAAACCCCTCGCATTGAGGTGAGACCTGCAGGTTTGCACACAGCTGCAGGGTACGTTTGAGGTATTCACTGGAGAGAAACTCACAGAGGAGAAAACTAATACTGGCCAAATGCCTGCTGTTTTATACTGAACTTTTAAGGAAAAGTTGCATGACACCCTCTCTTTATCACTGTTGCCTTTTGAAATTAAAAAAAATAATAATTAACTATCCTAGTTTCAGTAAAAGGTCATAGAAAGGTCATGGGATAAAAAGCCGGGATAAGATCACAGAGGATTTTTCTTTAAAGAGCTCTAAGCCTATTACATAGATGATCTAATGAATCCCTGCAATGGCTATATGAAATAGATATGGGGTGAGTATTGTTATTCTTTTAGTGCTTTGCAGGGGAAATATAAAAATCATCAAATAGCATTTTCAAGCCCCTCACTCAAAGAGCTTCAGTGTTGTATTTGTCTTCTTAGCTTTGGAATGCTCCCCCAGATGTCAGAAAAGATGAACCATAATCTCTCAGGGGCATGTTTGATGTGATTCACGTAGGGCAAAATGGATTGCAGAAATTTATAACCTCTTTGGAGGAGAAAATAGAAGCTATATTCAACAAGAGATGGAGGAAAGTGAATGCTATTGAGCAATAATCACTAGCAAGCTGAGAGAACTGCAAAGGCTTTAACTCAGACTTCTGAACAGAATAATTTTTGATCATACACAAGGTAAAAATAATTCTTAAGAGCTATAGAGAAACTTGAGAGAAGCATCTAAGATCTTGAAATATAAAGATATAGAAACTCCCCCAAGGGGGGAAAAAAACTGTGCCCTTAAACCACATTAGTGGAGCAGATAGTTCCTGGATTTTTAAATTTTAACAAAGGAATATCTGCCATGTTAGGAAAAGGATATCAATTTTTATGTGAATATAAGACAGAAAGAGAAATCAGAGCCCAATGATTGCCACTTCTAGTGGACTACGTAACTGAAATGGAGTTTCTGGTCTGGTTTCAAAATGAAATCTACCTAAGAAGGGATGTTACATTGTCTTCTTTTTAATATCCACTTTTATATCTTAAAGACACCACATGCACAAGTGCACACATATACAGATTCATATTACTGTATTGAATATATTGAGCAACTTCTATGTGCTAGTCGTGCATTTGCCATTGTTATGTGTATTTTGTTATTCTAGTCCCATACTAACACAGAAGCTCATTTTAACCATTTTCAAGTTTTATAAAACCACTTAATGAGGCTGAATTACCTATAATTTGGATATTACTGATGTAAACAACATATTGTCATTTATTCAACACTGTATTTCTAGATAATTTAGATTTATAAACATCCCTATGTAGTATCCACACTTCCATCTTTTTTTTTTTCCAGTTGAATAGCTTTTTCTTCTTATTATCTGTCATAGTCATTTCTCCTCTTTCCTTAAATGCAATTGTGAAGAATCTATGCTATTTTCATTCTGGTGACTATTTATATCTAAAGGGGTGTCATTTATTTTCCTGGATCTGCCAATACTAGCACTAATTGTAGGGGAACACAAGAAAAGTGGGACTTTAGTTTACTGGTCAATATGAAATTCATGTTCTCTCTTTCCTGTGAAGCCTCTATGATGGGAGTAAGGTTCATTTCAGGGCTAATGGAAAATTTTGCCTCCCATATTGGAGGTACTTAGCCCTACATTTATGCCTAAAAATATGTGTAGGTCAATTGTTTCTTCTACTGATCAAGAACATTTGCTATAGAGATAATTTTTTTTTAATTTTTTTTCAACGTTTATTTATTTTTGGGACAGAGAGAGACAGAGCATGAATGGGCGAGGGGCAGAGAGAGAGGGAGACACAGAATCTGAAACAGGCTCCAGGCTCTGAGCCATCAGACCAGAGCCCGACGCGGGGCTCGAACTCACGGACCGCGAGATCGTGACCTGGCTGAAGTCGGACGCTTAACCGACTGCGCCACCCAGGCGCCCCAACTATAGAGATAATTTTTAATCATTTTTTCTCCTCCAGCTATCCACACAGGACTTTATGAGTGAATACTTGAATAGTTACATGAGTGAATATACTAGTCCCATTTCCTGCCAATGGAAAGAAATGACCCTGGATAATTTGCAATTGTACTAAATACTCAACCTGCTGGTTCTAAGTAGATATTTTGGTTTGGGTTTTTAATCCTCTGGATGTTTATCCTAAAACTGTATATCTCTGCCTGTGGCCAGAATTCTACCCCAACATATGTCCACTTTCAAATTCAATCTCAGACAGATTTGTTCTTTTATTTGTTCATTCAGTAGATATTTATGGAACATGCACCACTTTAAAGACCCTATATGCAGCACTGGATGTTCCATAGCAAGGCAAAATGTTCACCTTTTACTGCAAATCGACTTCTTTTTATTGTCTGGGGCTATGGCTTATAAAAGCTTTCTCGTTCAATGTAAGATAGAGTTTTTGATACTTTTTCAATGTCCTGATTTCTGAAGATTGCTTTTAGTGTAGAGATAGAATGAAGGTGTCTATTCTGCACCATGATTCATGTATTATCTCCATCAGAGATCATAAACAAACCAGAATGTTAATTTGAAAGGGAAATAATATTTAAGTAGTTGAGTAATTTCAAGATGCTTTGGAAATTCATTTTAATTAGTGGATTACCTGACTTCAATGAGGTTAGCACATACAGTCACTCACCCTTGCATTCGCAGTATGTCCCCTAACCATGATAAGTCTTACATTACTACTTATGAAATAAATGTTTTAAAATGAATAGTTTAGGGGCGTCTGGGTGGCTCAGTCGGTTAAGCGGCCGACTTCGGCTCAGGTCATGATCTCACGGTCCATGAGTTCGAGCCCCGCGTCAGGCTCTGTGCTGAGAGGCCAGAGGCTGGAGCCTGTTTCAGATTCTGTGTCTCCCTCTTCTCTGACCCTCCCCCGTTCATGCTCTGTCTCTCTCTGTCTCAAAAATAAATAAATGTTAAAAAATAAATAAATAAATAAATAAATAAATAAATAAATAAAATGAATAGTTTAAAAGCTAAGTTTGAAGTTGTAATAGTGAGAATATTCATTTTCATTGTTATATAAATTAAATATTATCTTATATATTGCTTGTATAGACATAAATTATGTCAACATGTATTTTAGTATGAATCACATAACCTCTAGATTATCTCAAATAGATATTTCAAAGATTCAATTTGTAGTAGTTATCAAATAAGTTAAATATACCAGGAGTAGGGATAATTCTTATCTTGATGCTCATGCAAGCAAAGTGCTAGATTTTCTATCTAACCTGAAATTAAAATGCTTATGTTTAAAAAAAAATGGATTCTGAATACATAGAAAATCAAGTAGAAAGAAACTTCTAAAGAAGGAAAAGAAAAGAAAAGAAGAGAAAAGAAAAGAAAAGAAAAAGAGAAGGGCACCTGGGTAACTCAGTCTGTTACACATTTGACTCTTGATTGTGGCTCAGGTTATAATCTCAGAGTTCGTGAGATTGAGCCCTGTGTTGGGCTCTGAGCTGTGCTGACAGCAGTGCTAAGTGTACTTGGGATCCTCTCTCTCCCCATCTCTCCCAGCCCCTCCCCTGCTCATGTGAACACGTGCACTCTTTCACTTCTCTCAAAATAAATAGACTTTCAAAAAAGGCAGGAAGGAAAGAAAATTTTCTTTCTAAATATTTTATACATAATAAGTTACTCTATCTTCAATAAACTTCTACAAAGTAGATACTATTACTACTGCCTTTGAAAAGATGATAAAAAAAGCAAAACAGATGAAAAGATGAGAAAAAAATAGTGATATCATGTAATTCCCCATAGTATATAGTCAGAAAGTGATAGAACAATAATTTGAAGCCAGGCAAGCACATATCAAAGCTAAAACTCTTAACCACTACATGTTGCTGTCTCTACGAGGGATAAGAAAGTATAAGATACAGTGACATTATCAACATCCTTCAATTAGTAAGCATATTTTAAGTCATGTTTCAGCATTTTCCTCCTTATTGAAGTGATTTCCCCAGTGCAAGATACTTGGCTTTTGAGTCAGATAGACCTGATTTCTCTCCTCAAGCTACCACTTAACAAAACTTTTAAAGCTGATTTAGCTTACTTGAACTGATCTAAACTTATTTAACCTGTGGCTCTTAAGTGCCAAGATAAGATGTTTCCAAATTTCTAACAATAATAATAAAAGCATATGTTCCCTTGAAACATATACATACATTTTTATAGCAGCTTTATTTGTAGTAGCCCCAAAGTAGAAACAACTCAAATATTCAACAAATAAACAAATTTACCTTCTGGCTAGTAAATCTATCAATTAGAGAAAAGTGTATTAAAATTGTCCACTACATATTTTAAATTTATTTTAAATTTAAATTTAAATTTAAATTTAAATTTAAATTTATTTTAAATACATACTTAAAATTACTACATATTTCTTATAATTAAACTTTTATCAGTATGTGAATAAAATGGTTTTTTTTTGTAAATAGAATATAATTAGATTTCTAAACTTTTGGACATAGCCTCTGTCTCTTAACTGCAGTGTTTAACCACTTATTCTGATAGTTGATCTACTAGAAGTTTCTTTTCACAATATTTCATTCATATTTTTTAAATGTCTGATTTTTTCTATGTTTACGTTATCTATCATCTGCTTTTGAGAGTGATGATGTTGTCATATTATTTATTTCTCCCTCATTTTAGTTGTTCATCTCTAATAACTTGAAGATGTAAACTAAAAGGCACTTAGTCTAATTGTCATTTTTTAAATTCTTTTTAAGGTTTATTCATTTTTAACACAGAGAGAGACAGAGTGTGAGCCAGGGAGGACAGAGAGAGACACACACACACATAGAATCTGATGCAGGCTCCAGGCTCTGAGCTGTCAACACAGAGCCCAACACGGGGCTCAAACTCACAAACTGTGAGATCAGGACCTGAGCCAAAGTTGGACGCCCAACTGACTGAGCCACCAGGCACCCCTAAGTGTGATTTTTAAAGTCATCCTCTTGAGGCACCCAGGTGTTGGTTGAGCATCAGACTCTTGGTTCTGGCTCAGAACCTCTGGATTTTAGAGGACCAAATGTCTATGGGGGCATATAAGACCATTTGTTTAGATGTAATTGGCTTCCAGAAGACATAGAAAGAAGTAGAGAGAGGATGAGGTAGAGGAGGAAGACCAAAGTGGTCCAATGGAAGAACAGTAGGGGTAACTGGTAGCCAGAGAAGGAATGAGAGACTTGGCTGGCCTTTGATCAAACTTAACATTTTTCTTGAGTTTCACTATAAAGATATTTTTGTTCCGATTCACTCAGAGACTTTCTAAATGACAGTCACTAACCTAGACTTTTCTGCCTTGTCTCTCATTGCCTGCCCAACAAACCTTGCCACATTGATTCCTCATAATTTTATTCATCCCTTACCTTATTGCCTTCAACCATACTGTAACCTCTCTGAAACCTCTTTAATTGCTTTCCAGCTTCCAAAGTTATATTTCTACGGTGAAGACTTTTCTATCACCCTGATAATGAATCACTATTTTTCTTTTTTGGTACCCCAGCAGAATTTTACAGAGTTCCTTGCTATAGAAATTGTATATTAAATCATGCTATTGTGTAGGGAAAATATGGCACTTGTTGAGAGCCTACAATTGTACCAAACAGACACTAAACATTTTAAATAAATAATTTTATTTAAACTAGTGGTAATTATGCACATGTGGACTAATGCATTATGTCAATTTTGTAGATGATAAAATGAGGCTTATAGTTGAATAAACCTCCTCAAAACCACAGAGCTGATTAATGGTAAACAAGCATTTAATATCAGGTGCATTTGCCACCAAAGCCTATAATTTACTCTCCTTAGTTACATACCTACTTCCTCTGAATGATTATACATCTTTCCAGAGTAGAGGTTTGGCCTTAGTCATCTTAATGAGAAGCACTTGACTTAAGACCTTGAATATTGTAGTTGCCCTATTTTTTTTTAAAGAGTAAATCATTTAATCCCTACAAACTTTAAATTTTTGTTTTGTTTCTCTGGACACTTTAACAACAAATGATAAGTTATTTGGTTGTATAAGTAAACACAAGTAATAAATAAATATCATATCAACTATAGTTAAATTTTGAAACAAAAATGGTTTTATTGGCATTGTGTCAATGAATGTAGGTGAACATGCAGCATGAATAAATTGTGTGAATAGAGAAACAAATCAAGTTTTAAAGATATGTTATTTATTTGGAAATTACACATTTCTTGTTTTAAAATAGTAAAATTTATTAAGACAAAGATTACTAGCTGGAGTAGCTATATTTATATCAGACAAACTAGACTTTAAATTAAAGGCTGTAACAAGAGAGGAAGAAGGGCATTATATAATAATTACAAGGTCAATCCATCAGGAAGAGCTAACAATTATAAATGTCTATGCGCCGAATATGGGAGCCCCCAAATATATAAAACAATTACTCACAAACATAAGCAACTTTATTGATAAGAATGTGGTAATTGCAGGGGACCTTATAACACTCCACTTACAGAAATGGATAGATCATCTAGACACACAGTCAATAAAGAAACAAGGGCCCTGAATGATACATTGGATCAAATGGAATTGACAGATATATTTAGAACTCTACATCCCAAAGCAACAGTACATACTGTCTTCTCAAGTGCACATGGAACATTCTCCAAGATAGATCACATACTGGGTCACAAAACAGCCCTTCATAAGTATACACGAATTGAAATCATACCATGCATAGTTTCAGACCACAATGCAAAGAAGCTTGAAATCAACCACAAGAAAAAGTCTGGAAAATCTCCAAAAGCATGGAAGTTAAAGAACACCCTACTAAAGAATGAGTGGGTCAACCAGGCAATTAGAGAAGAAATTAAAACATATATGGAAACAAACGAAAATGAAAATACAACAATCCAAACGCTTTGGGATGCAGCGAAGGCAGTCCTGAGAGGAAAATACATTGCAATGCAAGCCTATCTCCAGAAACGAGAAAAATCCCAAATACAAAATCTAACAGCACACCCAAAGGAAATAGAAGCAGAACAGCAAAGACAGCCTAAACCCAGCAGAAGAAGAGAAATAATAAAGATCAGAAAAGAAATAAACAATATAGAATCTAAAAAAACTGTAGAACAGATCAATGAAACCAAGACTTGGTTTTTTGAAAAAATAAACAAAATTGATAAACCTCTAGCCAGGCTTCTCAAAAAGAAAAGGGAGATGACCCAAACAGATAAAATCATGAATTAAAATGGAATTATTACAACCAATCCCTCAGAGATACAAGCAATTATCAGGGAATACTATGAAAAATTATATGCCAACAAACTGGACAACCTAGAAGAAATGGACAAATTCCTAAACACCCACACACTTGCAAAACTCAATCAGGAGGAAATAGAAAGCTTGAACAGACCCATAACCAGTGAAGAAATTGAATCAGTTATCAAAAGTCTCCCAACAAATAAGAGTCCAGGACCAGATGGCTTCCCAGGGGGTTCTACCAGATGTTTAAAGCACAGATAACACCTATCCTTCTCAAGCTATTCCAAAAAATAGAAAGGGAAGGAAAACTTCCATACTCATTCTAGGAAGCCAGTATTACTTTGATTCCTAAACCAGACAGAGACCCAGTAAAAAAAGAGAATTACAGGCCAATATCCCTGATGAATATGGATGCAAAAATTCTCAATAAGATACTAGCAAATCAAATTCAACAGCATGTAAAAAGAATTATTCACCATGATCAAGTGGGATTCATTCCTGGGATACAAGGCTGGTTCAACATTTGCTAATCAACTGACCTGATACATCACATTAATAAAAGAAAAGAGAAGAACCATATGACCCTGTCAATCGATGCAGAAAAGGCATTTGACAAAATTCAGCAATGTTTCTTAATAAAAACCCTCGAGAAAGTCGGGATAGAAGGAGCATACTTAAACATCATAAAAGCCATTTATGAAAAGCCCACAGCTAACATCATCCTCAACGGGAAAAACTGAGAGCTTTTTCCCTGAGATCAGGAACATGACAGGGATGTCTACTCTCCCCGCTGTTGTTTAACATAGTGCTGGAAGTTCTAGCATCAGCAATCGGACAACAAAAGGAAATCAAAGACATCAAAATTGGCAAAGATGAAGTCAAGCTTTCGCTTTTTGCAGATGATGTGATATTTTACATGGAAAACCCGATAGACTCCACCAATAGTCTGCTAGAACTGATACATGAATTCAGCAAAGTCGTAGATACAAAATCAATGTACAGAAATCAGTTGCATTCTTATAAACCAACACTGAAGCCACAGAAAGACAAATAAAGAAACTGATCCCATTCACAATTCCACCAATAACCATAAAATACCTAGGAATAAATCTAACCAAAGATGTAAAAGATCTGTATGCTGAAAACTATAGAAAACTTATGAAGGAAATTGAAGAAGATATAAAGAAATGGAAAAACATTCCATGCTCATGGGTTGGAAGAATATTGTCAAAATGTCAATACTACCCAAAGCTATCTACACATTCAATGCAATCCCAATCAAAATTGCACCAGCATTCTTCTCGAAACTAGAACAAGCAATCCTAAAATTCATATGGAACCTCAAAAGGCCCCAAATAGCTAAAGGAATTTTGAAGAAGAAGACCAAAGCAGGAGGCATCACAATCCCAGACATTAGCCTCTACTACAAAGCTGTAATCATCAAGACAACATGGTATTGGCACAAAAACAGACACATAGACCAATGGAATAGAATAGAAACCCCAGAACTAGACCCACAAACGTATGGCCAACTCATCTTTGACAAAGCAGGAAAGAACATCCAATGGAAAAAAGACAGTCTCTTTAACAAATGATGCTGGGAGAACTGGACAGCAACATGCAGAAGATTGAAACTAGACCACTTTCTCACACCATTCACAAAAATAAACTCAAAATGGATAAAGGACCTGAATGTGAGACAGGAAACCATCAAAACCCTAGAGGAGAGAGCAGGAAAAGACCTCTCTGACCTCAGCCGTAGCAATTTCTTACTTGACACATCCCCAAAGGCAAGGAAATTAAAAGCAAAAATGAACTACTAGGACCTTATGAAAATAAAAAGCTTCTGCACAGCAAAGGAAACAACCAATAAAACTAAAAGGCAACCAACGGAATGGGAAAAGATATTTGCAAATGGCATATCAGACAAAGGGCTAGTATCCAAAATCTATAAAGAGCTCACCAAACTCCACACCCAAAGAAACAAATAACCCAGTGAAGAAATGGGCAGAAAACATGAATAGACACTTCTCTAAGAAGATATCCGGATGGCCAACAGGCACATGAAAAGATGCTCAACGTTGCTCCTCATCAGGGAAATACAAATCAAAACCACACTCAGATATCACCTCACGCCAGTCAGAGTGGCCAAAATGAACAAATCAGGAGACTATAGATGCTGCAGAGGATGTGGAGAAATGGGAACCCTCCTGCACTGGTGGTGGGAATGCAAACTGGTGCAGCCGCTCTGGAAAACAGTGTGTAGGTTCCTCAAAAAATTAAAAATAGACCTACCCTATGACCCAGCAATAGCACTGCTAGGAATTTACTCAAGGGATACAGGAGTACCAATGCATAGGTGCACTTGTACCCCCAATGTTTATAGCAGCACTCTCAACAATAGCCAAATTATGGAAAGAGCCTAAATGTCCATCAACTGATGAATAGATAAAGAAATTGTGGTTTATATACACAATGGAGTACTACGTGGCAATGAGAAAGAATGAAATATGGCCCTTTGTATCAACGTGGATGGAACTGGAGAGTGTGATGCTAAGTGAAATAAGCCATTCAGAGAAGACAGATACCATATGTTTTCGCTCTTATGTGGTTCCTGAGAAACTTAACAGAAACCCATGGGGGAGGGGAAGGAAAAAAAAAAAGAGGTTAGAGTGAGAGAGAACCCAAGCATAAGAGACTCTAAAAAACTGAGAACAAACTGAAGGTTGATAGGGGGTGGGAGGGAGGGGTGGGTGGGTTATGGGTATTGAGGAGGGCACCTTTTGGGATGAGCATGGGTGTTGTATAGAAACCAATTTGACAATAAATTTCATATATTGGGAAAAAAAAACAAAGAGTAGTTATCACCTGTTATGTTATATTTTCTAAAAAATAACCAAATTTATACTGGTAATCTCAAGTGTATTCTTAAACAGGTATAAAAGATAGATCCAGTATAAGTTCATATTACAGTATCTATCTGCTCTAAGACATATATTGAAGACTGTTGAAGTTTCTTTCTTTTATTCTTTTTTTAAGTGCTATATTTTATATGGTGCTTTAAACAGGAAAAAAATACAAATGTCCTTTCCTAAAAGATAGTTTCTTGAATCCTAATGATGTGCTTACAGTAGATTAAAACATCTTGACTAATAATGGAAAGCAAGATAAAACTTTCTTTATTTGATTATCCAGACATGATATGATAACAATATACATAGAAACATAATGCCAAATTAATAATTGTTATAAAACCCTTAAACTCCATTTTTCTTCCCTTTCAACCTCAAGTGGGATATGATGCACACAGGTAGAGGACAGAAAAGAAGCGAAGTGTAATGCTACAGTTTTCTAAAATGACTCATCTTAATTCTATCCAATCTATTTTGACAAATCTAAGGACTCGTGCTTATATGAAAGAGAAAGGGATAGGAAAGGAAACAGACATAAAAAAATGTTATATATAGGACACAGTGATCCCAGTTTAGAGCTCAGCAGTATTTACAGGAAGGTTTATTACCTGCATTTAATAAATGAGAAAACTGAAGCATTAAAAATTATATGTAATTCATTTAAAAATTTTACCAGAGAAAATAAAGACTGAAAAACAATGAGTGAATAATTCTAATCTCCATTAAATCATATTATGTTTTAGAATGTACAAATTCACAAAGTTATATGTGGATGAAACTACATGAAATAGTAACCTCTCCAAAAAATAAAATTGTGACAGCAAAGGAGAATTAATATTTAAATTCACTATAAATAAAAAAATGAAAGATTTTTCAATTATTTTTCCAAACACTGAATTATTGTCCTAAAAATGTTTTTCTGTTGAAAAACACAGATGATTTGTAATAATGCATGCCAATTGATTACCAGAAAATATAATAATCTTGAGGCAACATTGTTTTGTTATATTTTCTAAAGCCACAATACTTTATTACATATTTAGAATGAAATGAGAAATTTATTCAAAGACAAGCAGCAGTTATAATTTTGTCAGGCTGACAGCGTATAATTGGTTAAAAGCATCCATAGATTAAATAAATACTGGATTTTGAATAGAGGTGTCAAAACAGCCTTGCTTTATGAGACTTTTTTTGGGTATTGGTTATTTATTATTATGAATATCAGAGCTATCATGCATTTCGTTAAACTTCTGAAGGTTCTCCACTTCCCAACCATATAAACTTTGACAGTTTACTTATAGCAGACAGAAATCCATTGATCAAATCCTTCCTCGAGAAAGGTCTTTCTGAGCAACTGGGAGGAATCTGTCTAGTTGACAGCCTCTTCTTTCCTCCTTTTGGTTTACCTCTGCTTTTGAGTTTTTGGTTTACCTCTGCTTTTGAGTTTAGATTACACTCTTCTAGGAGTGACCCTAGCCAATGACCAGACAGCACTGAAGCATAAGCTCCTGGCCACTAAGGTGAGTATGACAGTCTTTTTATTAGCAGTCTTTGCTGCAAAGCTCTCCTTTGATCTAGCAGCGACTTTGCCAGATCTACTTCATGATTCAACAGCTTCCCCTAACCAACGTCACTTTCTCCCTTTTCTTTTTTTCAGGTATAATCCCTAATAAATCTTGTGTACTCTTAACTCCATTTCAGTATCTCCTTTCCAAAGGACAAAACTGTCACAGAATTTCAGAGAATAAGATAGAGTTCCAAGACTTGGTGACTCATCGGCCTGGCAATGAGGACACTATGTTAGGGATTATGTGAGGTAGGGGTTGTCCTGGGAACAAAGTGGTAGCTCAATTGCTAAAACTCTCGCAGGTGGTTATTGGATGGAATGCCCCAAGAAAAGAAAAGACCTTGGTCTGTTCAATGATACAGGTATTGGAAAAATATGGGGATGCAAGTTTGAGAGGAAGAGGATAGGGAAGTTACATAAAAGGAAAATAGAATAGGCTGGCATTGTAAAGTTGTATCGATACTCTACCTAAGGACAATGAAAAGCTTAACAAACAACTATAAAGTAAGTGTGAAGTCCAGAGGCTTTCTTGTGTAGTTTACAAAAAGAGAAAAAAGCAGCTGAACACCAAACCTAGAATTTAGTAACCAAATGAGTAAATTTCAAACATGATGTAATGGTAATCTAAAGCACATCGGTAATGACAAAATCTCGGCCTGAGGAATGTCCAAATGCCTGACTAACTGGTCAGGCAACTAGAAAAGAAAAGGTTGCAAGATAGAGACAAGGAGGTCTGTGCAGAATCGTGTGGAAGAGCCTATGGGAGTGGATACGAAGTGTAAATATTTTAGTATTACATCTTAATGTCCTCAGGATAGTATACTCCACAGAGAAAGCACTAAAAAGCCAAGTAGATAAAATGAAATGAGCCAGCCTTTGTTATCAGCCACTATAGAAGTGGGACAATACCCCCATGCAAGGAGAAGCTACAAAAAGGTCAGCAATTCATTTTAATAGGAATAAACACCTGTTTTTAGTATATTTAATTGTCTTTCCAATTGGAAGATCTTCAAACATAGTTATCATTAGAGTACTTACAACATTTACACATCATAACATTCAATCAGGGGAACTCTTCATAGCCGAAGAAGTGTGAGTGTAATCAACTGGTCCTATGACATGCTGCAGTACCCTAACGCAGCTGGCCTTATTGAATGCTGGCATGACCTTCTAATTGTGCAGTTGAAATGACAGCTCAGAGATGGCACTCAGGATTTATGAAGTGTTATTTCTCAGGTCACAATGCATTTATGAAACCAGAGTTTTACATAGTGCTATTTCCCCAAAAAGAATCATACATGGGACAAAGAACCAATGAGTAGAAATGTCCTACCTAGAATCATTTTCAGTGGCTCGTGGGAGAATTTCTGTTTCCTATCACAAGTCTTGGCTCTGTAGAGATGGAGTTTTTGGACCCAAACAGGAGCACACACTTGACAGGAAACCCAAAAAACTTCTCATTGAAACTACATGTTCCGGTTGCTGCCAGTTCATATGAATTTCCTATATCCAGACACCAACAGAGAAGAGGTATGGCTATATTGGCAAAGCTAATTAACCATGGTCAACAGTAAAAAGTAGGGTTGGCTTTCACAATGAGGGCAGAAAGGAACATGTTTTGAACCCAGATGATCCCCTTGGGTGCATCCTGACATTCCCATACTTCATTGTATAAGTCAGTAGACATATGCAGTAACTTAAAAGTGAAGAGACATGATTTTAAAGGATTCAGGTGCTTTGAAATAAAGACTTGGATCATATTGCCAAATAAGCCACAAACTAAGGTATTATCTGAGGGTCAGGAGGTTTAGAATAGATTGTAGAAGAGAAAGGATATGCATACCAGTGGTGGCCCTGAGATCAACTGCAGGGATGGAGACTGTAGTTCATATTACAATGCTTTCACTTCCGAGTTTCCCTGCAGGAAGAAAGGCACACAGAAACCATGAAGAGCTGATTCTGGAAATTGTGCAGAGAAGGTATGCCTTGTATAAAAATTTGACAGAGATTTCCATGAGAATTTTTAACATACCTCAAACTGTGGGGATTATAATTGATATAGTATCCCAGCTGCTACACTTTGAAATCCATCTCCATGTTTACACAAAGGTTGTACTTGCCACAGATTGTGGTCAGCCAATGACTGGATGTGATACAGAGGAAGGCCCATTCTTGAAAGACATATGACTGTTCTAATGACTGACTTTGGCTTGAAGACACCACACAGTCTTGCCAATCTCTTCTAACTGCATAACAGTGAAGGGCATGTCTATCCAACTTTATTTTCTTTCCTTCCTCGGGGTCAGATTTGCATCTGTACTGTCAGCTCCCTACCTTGTAAAACTCCATCCCCATTTTGTTTCACAGAAGCATTTTCCATAATAAAATACCTGCATGTTTAATTTGGTCTTGGTGTTGTTTCTTGGAGTACCCAGGCTAAGACATTCCAAAAGATCAGAATATCCACTACAGGATTATGTTTCATAGACAAACTTACAGGATACAATAGTTAACACAGCATCAGAAATTTGCTTGTGAGATAAGATAAGATAATAAAAATTCAGGATTTCTTTTCCAGTTTTCAGATACTGAATCTGTTGGTTGATTGATTGAATAACCAGGTTCTAGGAATACATCAGTCCCTGCTACATGATGACAAGTATACTCAGTTTTATTCATCGAGCCCTACCTTAAAGAGACTAACAGACAAAACTGAATATGGAATTTGTGGGACCCAATGTTAAATAAATGTGAGGGAAACAGTGTTCCAACATTATTAAGAATATTAAGACAGTAACAGCAGGACATAAAACCAAGGGCAAGACCCTCTGATCATAGGCTCTGTGTAACTGTGCAAGTCACATGCCCATACAATTGGCCCTGCTCACACTTCTTAACTTGCACAACTCTACATTGAGAAATGATGATAATAAGGCAATTTGAAGACAATTGGATGAAGGGTCTGATTTGATATTGACATCCAAATCCTAACACCTCCCATGGTTCAGTTGTTTGTGTGAGAAAAATTGAAGTTAGATAGTAAATGGAGTCGTGGCCCCAAATTCAGCATACAGTTGGTCTATTGGGTTCTTAGATCTTACCCAGTGATCATTTTACTGAGTCACATCTTCTAAGCCTGGCATTTTCATTCATTCATTACTTTCAGGAGCTAGATGGCAAGAATTTGATGATAAGAGGAGTCTGTGAAAATTATGAGCTTGCTCTTATTTCGTTGTATCATAACCTGTGCATACTTTACACATAGAAAAGAATCCAAGTGCCCGCAGGACACTCACAATTAATTTTGGATGAGAAGCGTTAAAGAAAACATAAAATTTAGTTTAATGCATCTATTCATTAACTAGATCTTTAATTAAAATATTGTAAAATTGTAAAACAGCTATTCTCATTTTATAATAGAATCTTGTGTTATAATACCTCATTTTTATTTTTTACTCATTTTATTCTTTCACTTACAAACAAAAGCAAAATTTTCCCATTTTGCTTTTTTAAGTTCATTTATTTATTTTGAAAGACAGAGAGAGAGAGAGCATGTGCATGCAAGTTGGGAGGAGAGGCAAAGAGAGAAGGAGAGAGAGAGAGAGAATCCCAATCACAGCATGGAACTTGGTGCAGAACTCCGTCTCATGTACCTTGAGATCACGACCTGAGCTGAAGTCAAGAGTCGGACACTGAACCGACTGAGCCACCCAGGTACCCCCCAAATCTTCCTAGTATAGTAATAATTTAAAATGTTTTTTCTAAGTACACACTTTTTATTCAAATTAATCTGGTCCAATTTTTCAATATGTAAAAACATGCATTATTTACTTTGTTTAATCTCTGTTATTTAACTTGATGTACTTGCATATCCTAAATTTGTGCTAAAAATTATTTCAAAATTTTTTACTGGAAATAAATATAATACTCCCTAAGTGTCCAGTGAAATTCATAAATCTAAATGTTTTGCTATATGCTGACATAATTATTGATAAAATTGATTCTCAATATTTGCCACTTTTACTTGGAATTATATTTTAGATAATTATGTAATCACTTTTTTTTGGCTGAATATATGGCCACGTTTGATGTGTAGTTGCCCTTGTTTTTCTTATTTCTTTTCTCTTAGAAAAACTAATAACTCTAGACAATTCTAGTAGTTCTTTCCTAAACTTTTATTTGTACCTTCAAGAAATTCTTGATATATGCTTCCTAGACTGGAGATACACCAAAAGTACAAAATACAAATCTAAAATTCTCTCAATTTTTGAATTTTAATATAATCAGCTTTCTTGAAATACATATAAAATGTTAGTGCCTCTTGGGGCTCAGTCGGTTAAGCATCCAACTCTTGATTTCCTCTCAGTCACGATCTCATGGCTGTGGGAGCAAGCTCTGTGTTGGGCTCTGTGCTGAGTATGGAGACCGCTTGAGATTCTCTCTCCCTCTCTCTCTGCTCCTCTTACCACTCTCTCTCAAAAAAAATATTTAAAATGTTAGTTCCTCTTAATTACATAATTTTATGTGTTCATAAGGAATAATTCAAAGTGTCATTCTTACTTCAGAAAGCTTGCTATGAAGTTTCAAATAAAGTGCATGGTAAACATAGAAATACCTTGCAATAGAAAAAAGAAAGAAAGAAAGAATCTGATATGAAAACACCTACTATTTGAAAGCAATAAAAAAATAAAAGGTGCCTTTTTATTACTTTAGTTTTGTTTTTTCAGATTTGAAGAGTAAGAGAATAATAAGTTCATGCCTTTTCATTCATATTTGTTGAACCAAATTTATTGTTTTAATCATAAGACACATTAGGTAAACAGAGAAAGCATGATAGATTATTTTGTGCTGCAAACAGCTCACTTCAGATTTGTATTAAATATGAACATGCCTACAAAGTTTAGTGGATGAGAGCCATTTCACAAAGTGAAGAAATGAAAACTTGACTTCAACATTTAACTTTGCATATTTATATACCAATAGTCCTCTGTCCTTCTCCCTAACAACTATTTTCATTCAACTTAATTTTCTCTTCATTGGTTGGTTTGTTTTCTCCTACTGAAGTTGAGTTTTTTCCATACAGTGGGAAACTATAACCAGATACACCAAATCATATAAACTCCAGCCTATGTCATCCTAACCCCAATATAACCACAATAAAAATCACAAGCTACTCTTCTTTCTCAAGCCTTTTCAGATGTGCTTTGGGGGACTGCTTTGTTCTCCCCAGAAAGAAAAAACCTCAATTATGGAAGTAAAACCTTTTCATATCTTCCTGCTGTGTGTGGGGTCATCAATCTTGACATCTGAATCAAACCTTGGTGGTATTCTCTCTTATTTATATAAAGTGAGAATTATATAGTGTCCCTGTACTATATATCTATGATTCAATGTTGATACTTTATATATTGACATATATGAGAAATAATGCAAGTTAGATAACTTAAGGTATTTTGTAATGGAAAAAAAAGTCATTCCAATTTGTGGCTCAAAGCCAGGCTTTTTTCACATTTTGTAAACTTTTTTCACATATACCCAATAAAGAAAAAAAAAAACCCTCTGATTTTGTTGCTAAAGAAATAATTACATTAGCTTTTGACTACTGTATGCTTTACCCAGATATTCAATATCTTTCTCCCAAGCTAAAATGTAATTTGTTTCCCAAGGTAAAAAAATACAACCTACTGCAGTTTGGTCCTGAAATAGAATAAACTATATCTAAATATAAAAATATATAGTTTTATTATGCAAATGGTTTTAATCTCAGATCTTTTGAACCCATTATAGAAATCCATTTTAAATGATACCGTGGGGTGCCTGGATTGCTCCATCTGTTAAGCATCCAACTTTTTATTGTGGCTCAGGTCATGTTCTCATGGTTCACGAGATCAAGCCCCGAGTTGGGATCCATGCTAACAGCATGGAGCCACTTGGGATTCTCTCTCTCTCTCTCTCTCTCTCTCTCCCCCCCCCCCCCGCTTATGCATGCACACACACTCTCTCTCTTTCAAAAAAATAATTAAAATAAACTTTAAAAAATGACTCCACTATGATTATTAAATTATTTAGTTTAGTTTTGTAGTTGAGAAGAATTCATTTATTGATCCTAGATTAAATTGACAATACAATGATATAAAAAATAACAAGAAAGGCTGTATTTCTGAGCCTATATTTTTCAATGTATTTTACATGTTATTCAGTCTGCTTTTAATTTTTTCTTTTATCTACATAAAAGAAAACCATGGTGTCTGCTGACTGGAGGATTATAATTTTATTAGTCTTTTTTAGGCAGGTTAGATACCAAAAATATTTTCTTCTGATCTATGATATTTATTTATCTGTTTTGTAGTTTTTTTCCATTCTGCATTTGAAAAAAAGTCATTCTGAAAAAAAGCACTATTTTATTATTTTTGTTGATAATTTTTGTTTTTTGAAACTTTTTTTTCTAGATTCCAAAATATTGTCTCTGTTTTCATCAGAGATAATTCCCTTTTATACATGAATTCATTTGCATTTACTAACTTGGTTTCATTTCTCAACATAAATCATCACAAAGAGTTTTATTTCTAATGTTGACTCCTAGATCCCTAAACTGAAATGGTGAGTTTGAGGTTTTACTACTTTTTAAAAATTCATAATACTTTTTACCCTGAAGTAACTTATCATTGCCTTGTTAATTTTCTTAACTAAAAGTTCTTTTATTTGGAAGTGTGGTTTGGGAATCATCCATGTACCATATATGCTGATTAAAAATAGCAAAAGCAGAATTATCTTTCAAAGTCCAATAAATATTCAGCAATCCTATTACAAAATAGAAAAAAATATTCTTGACAATAAAAGCAACATTATTTATAAAGAAGAAATTATAGTAACTGCTTTCCACCTTTAGGAAATCAAAGTCTCCTCCCTTTCATGAAGCAAATTAAGCTTTTTCTCCTCCTTTCTCTCTCGAGGTTCCTCTGGAGATCTTTTGATAGAACCCACTGAATATTTGATCTGTCAGGAAACTCTCATCTCCTGGTAAACTTAACATTAGCAAATCATTATAGGTGTAAGCAGCAATGTTCATGGATAAAGATAACTTCAGTAATCACTGCTTAAATCATGCGAATTCTTGTTCTCATCTCATTCTTGTTCTTTTATATAAAATATACTCATTACACACCTAAAATATTTCTGAATTTTGCAAAAGCTAGTGGGAACATAGAGTAAGGAACATTGAAGTATTCCCAGAAATGGTAGGCAAAGAAAACAGGGTTGGAATTGAGTTAAGTACAGGTCATTATGGGTGTCCTCCTCAATCCAACATCACATCCCAACTGCAGGAGGGGTGGGTTGGTGCATGGAGAAGTACTCCAGACAAATAAAGCATTGTAGATCAACTAGTAAATAGTATTAAATGCTGTAGAGACAGGAATAAAAGAAACTCTAGGCTACTAGGATTTCACTGGCCTAGCTTAGGAAATTTCAAAAGGTTATATTCAGTTAAGACATTAAGAGAAAGTAATGTACATAAAACAAAAATTACCAGCTTATATTAAAGCATGTACTATTTTTCATAGAGAAATTTTGCAAATCAGTGTCAGAAGAGGGTGAAAGCAACAAGAAAATGAAACAGAATAGGATATTCAAAGACATCTGAGTTAAGACTCATTTCCTAATATCTTTTATTTCCTATTTCCTTTAATTTTCATTTACTAGTTGTTAGATGCTAGGAATAGGAATTCAAATAACATTGAAACATGTTTATATTAGACCAACATTCCAGTTATTGGAAATAAATATGTAATACTACAGAAATATAATAATCATTTTATCCAGCACTCTAAATTGTTTATTATGTGCTACTTTTCTAATTGCTTCTATCTATCAATCAATCGACATTGGTTCATTTAATTTTTATTAAATATTACAAAGTATGAGATATAAGAATGAATGTTATCTCCATATTACAAATCAAAAAGTACGTCAAAAAAGTTGGATGTATGGCCAAATTTACACAGACAGTATGGTGTAGAGCCAAGATTTGGAACTCATGTAATTTATCTGAAGTCAAAACTCTTGATCTCTGAACTACTTTTTGGCATTTGGAGAGATACGGTCACATGAGAAAGAAAATAATTAATTTTGACTATACATCAAGAAAAGTCCTTCACAAAATTGGTAGCTTCCAAAATAAAGCACAGAATATTTAAAATTTGTAAGTTCATTTTTTCATTCAGATATTTATTCATCATGTTATCTCACCTGCTTGTGCCAAACACCGTGTAGACAAGCTATTAGTAAGTTGGAGTCTTTGATCACCAGGTGCTTACATTAAAGTAGGAGAAAGCAACTGTATCAACAAAAAAAGTAAAATAAAAATGTTATCCAAGTGCCTTTATGATATAAACAGAATAAGCGCTAATCAGTTATCTTTGCCATAGTTAGTGTTATTCATTTTTTTTTGAAAGCACACACATGTGAGCAGGGAAGGGGCAGAGAGAGAGAGGGAGAGAATCTTATGCAAGCCCCAGGCTCAGCACAGAGCCCGACATGGGGCTTGATCCCATGACCCTGGGATCATGACCTGAACTGAAATAAAGAGTCAGATGCACAGCTGGCTGATGGAGCCATCCAGATGCCCCGCTACTGTTCTTAATTCTTAAAACAAGTTTACCCATATGACCTTTCAGGGAAATAAATATTTTGAGGAGTAAATGATTAATAGAATTCTAGTTCTAAACTCTTATATAGTCTTCTCTGCTAATCAGTTTGACTGGCCCAATCCTTAACCACAGAATTTATGTTAATGTATTTTTTTAAGTTTTTTATTATTTATTTGACAGAGACAGAGAGAGAGAGAGAGAGAAAGAGCACAAGCAGGGGAAGAATAGAGAGGGAGTGAGAGCGAGAGAGAGAATCCCAAGCAGATTCCACACTGTCAGCACAGAGCCCAATGTGGGGCTCATACTCATGAACTGTGAAATCATGACCTGAGCTGAAACCAAAAGTCAGATGCTTAACTGAGATACCCAGACACCCCAAGAATTTAACTTAGGTGAAGACAAAGACCTTGGTGAGGTTCAGCAGACAATTGTGTTCCTTTTCCTCTAAATCTTTACCCATCTTCTTTCTTTTAATCTAAGTAAAATAGGAGCAGCTTCTAATTTGATTCTGGGATTTAGCATCAGAATGCTGACTAGTCCACACATTCATAGCATGTATCTCAACATTACTATTCTGTTTTCCACCTGCCTGATACCTTGATACACCTGCTTATCTTTCAATTCATTTTCAACTCAAACAAGAAAAATAGTGATGCTATTCTGGCTAATCAAATCCAATAAATCACACAAGAAATTAAGTAAATTATAAAAATACATGTTGCTGAGTGGCTATGTCCATTCTTATATGTATGAGATATATATATATATATATATATATATATATATATAATATATAAACACACATATATATATAACATATATATTTATATATGTTCTTATGTTTATATATATGTATATACACAAAGAAAGAACTAGATAAATGGATATATTTCATGTGTACTATCAAGCAGGTGGATGCATGGAGATAGGATGACCTTTATCTTAATAAATACAGTGTTCACCAGGGTGAATTTCTGTCAAGATGCTCACAGAGTTTAACAAAAGTCCTTATTTTAGAGCTTAGACCAAATTGCTTGTTCCCATTAAGAAAGACCTTTATGGCCTTTCTACATTTCCTTCCACAAAACTAAAAGCAGACTAAGCATGGGTGACAGCACTTGGTAAAAGTGATTGTAGTGACATTTTAGATCTGTCAAGTCTTTCTGTAACTACTGCACCGTAGGTAGCCTAATGAGACACAGTGCATAGTAACACAGTGAGAAAAACCCTTTAGAACTCTTGTTACAGTCATTTGAAGGGGGTTATAACTCTGAAGGCCATCATTTCCTGCTGGGTAGTGGAATCTTTTGGTAGCTACTGAATTGTAGAAAAATGTCTTGAAAGCAATTCTCTTTCAGTCAGAACCACACAAAGATTTAGATACACTGGGCTTCTGTTGATGATAGATACAAGCTTGGGATCTCTGGAACTGGAACTGAAATCCAGGGCAGTGATTTCTAAAAATTCAAAGGTTTATTTAAATAACATATCACTCCTATGCATACAAAGTGTAAATTGCAGAGAATGGACTAAGGCTATTTCTTAAATCAGTTAACCTTTTAATACCATAACTTGCATTTTTTTCTGTCACAATAAGGTTGCAGCTATTGAGAATGGTGCTGATGATTGGACATTTCCTATAGAAAGATGATTACAAAATGATTTATACTCAGAATAACTGAATATACAAAGTTTGTGATTTGGGGAACTCTAGGGAAAAAATTGTGTGTGTCACTTCAGTAAATATTTATGGAGAATTAACTTTATGTAATGCAGGCACCGTGGTAAGAACAATGATTAACGCATGATTTCTGTACCAAAATAGCCCAAACTATGGAAAAGAAGTAAGATATAATATAAAGTAGGTATAACACAAGACAGAATAAACTAGGTGTGAAAATTTAGATTTCACCTTTATACATCTATTATTGGTTACTGTTATTCCAATTTATTTATAGCACCTCACTTCTCAAAAAAGTATTCAAGGAAACTCACTATATATGAGTTTGTATGTGTTTGTATGATTGCATGTTTCATTCGGCCGTAGGATTCTCATAAGCCTGGAATAAAAGGAAGATGTGATGGTATAAATAATTCATTTTATCTTATGGAAGGGGTTTGTTGCTATTTACTTCTAAAAGGAAATATCCATGTAATATGTAAAATGCTATTCCAGATATTGGTCATCCAGATGAGCAATACCTTCAACATCTTTGCAGCTAAGTTAAAAGCAATTTTATTGTGATTTTCTGTTTATTATCTCCAAAACAAAATCAATGCATATCATTAAACTATAACCAGTCTGTACAAACTAATTTAAGGGAGACTCTGAATGTGTTTTTCTAGTGAATTGGGCACAGTGGGAAATTGGAGTGGTAGTGAAATAGTGCTGTAAACACAACATACAGAGCAGAAAGTGAATAGATCATGTCTGCAAAGATATTGGTGTAGATTTGATTTCAATGTTAGGATTTTTTAAAAAGAGAAAGTGTTTTTTTTTCCCCTGTGAATAGTGATTAGTAAAATGTGGAACTAGAAAATGAATTACATCTTGTACTATAACCTTTATAGTACTTTTAAAAACATGGGATATGTAATATTTCAATCAAATATATTTATTTATAACTGCACAGGATATCTGATTCTCTGAATCAAATCCTTTCTGGATTGTTTTTATTTCTAAGATTGTTTTTCTCAAGCATTCCCTTTGCCATTCGAAAACAAACTCATCAAGAACAGGAGAAAAAAAAAAGAAAAGAAAAGTATTCCTTTTGTTTACAACATACCCCATTAAAATCTGTCTTTTTCCTTTTTAAAGTTGGTGAAAGGGAGTGGGAGATACACACTTCCAGTTATGAATGAATAAGTCATGGGAATAATAGGTTCAGCCTAGGGAACACAGTCAATGGTATTGCAATACTGTTTTATGATGACAGATGATAGCTACAGTTGTGGTGAGAATAGCATAACGTATAGACTTATTGAATCACTAATGTTGTACATCTGAAACTAATTTAACATTTTGTGCCAACTATACTTCAATAAAAAACAGAAAATCTGAATAGAAAGTAAAAAAAAATTCCTTGAGACTAATATGACACTGTATATTAATTGTATGTCAAAGAGTATAAGAATTTTCAAGACTGGCAAATCACCATTTTCTTTCAAGTAGATTCACTTAACAAACAGAAATACAACATTTACCCTGTGCCAGACACTGTGTTCTGTGTGAAACTAATTTAATAAGCACAACAACCCTAAAATAAATGTGCTAAATATAAGTGAAAAGAGGCACAGAGAGGTTAAGTAATTTCCTCAACATCATAGAGATAGCAGCGAAGGCTGATTGAAATCAAGTGCGTACCTCCGGCAGCTCTGCTCTTGACACTCTCCCTCCTCTCCACTGACATTTTATTTCTGTTGCTCACTGTAGTCATTAAATATAGTCACATTTCACAAAAGGATTATTTCTGTTTTCATAGAATTATCCTATATATCTACCCTCTTCAATGTAAAATTTATAATAAACTTTATGGTTATAGTGCACTGTCAGTTGAATTTGCTGTGACTAAAAGTACAGCAATATTCTATTTCAAAGAAGAAAGCATAACCACATAGAATAACCCACTTTCTCCTGAAGTCTATCATAGCAACAGGGATCTTGCTTCTAAGCCTAGTTAATGCCAAGATATAATAGCTGCTCAAAGACTGAAGGAACTGAATGAACTATAGCCTCATAATAAAACTTGCCTAATCATGCATTTGCCATTTATTAACTACATACCATTTATCTATCATTGTGCTAAGTAGATTATATACATTATGCACTATCCTCTCAACAACACTGCAAATCATAAGTCATTACTAATATGTTGCACAGAAAAAAACAGAAACTCTGAAATGTTTTATAACTTGGGCACAATCACACGGTGATTAAGTGGCAGAGCTGTAACCAAACCTAGTTCTATCCATCATTGCACTTTGGAGTTGCTTTATAGGGAGTACTTTTTTCTGAGTGCTCTTTAAAAAGAAACCCATGGGTTTAATGTGAACTTCATCTGGGTTATCTCAGGGCAGTTTAATTTCATTACTATTTCAATTGATAGGGGAGCAATTAACATACCATATTATCTCTTTTTCTGTATTAATTATCATCAACAACAGACACTGGAACAAAGAGAAAATATTACATTTTCTTCTTCAGTTAGCATATCATAATGATGGTTTCATTTCAGAATAAGTTAAGATAAGCAAAGACTTCATGCATAGCCAGCATCCCAAAGTTACCTTTTGAATTTGGTTATATCTTATTGAATCCTAGTATTTCAAGTTGCATGCTATGAACAGCTCACAGTTATAACTCTAGAATATATAACCACTCTGAAAACCTGGAGCTTTTTTTCAGACTTTCTTTCAGATCGTTCCATGAGAGATAAGCTACTAGTCATGTTTGAGATTCAAGCTTTATTCTACTCCCAGCAGGATGGGTGGCTTCATCCACTAAATTGTGGAAGGGATTAATAGATGCCCTTTGTTGTTTCTTTTGACAGGTTTCAGTCAAGTAGATGGAGAGCATCTTGTAAGAAAGAACTCTCACCCACTGTGACATATTGAAGAGCCAGACACTGTAAAGCTGCTTAAGTTTTATGTTTTTCTTTAGCCCACACTGCTTCCTAAGAAGGATTTCCTTCCTTTTTTCTTGGGAAGGAAGCCCATATGTTGAGTAGAAACTTCATTTGAGACGTCTCAGGACAAGCTTATTTTTATTGTTCAGTTAAATATTATAGGAAGAATCAAGAGTCCATATGTGAAATACAAAGTGAGCTGAAAGCAAGAGTTACTAGTACTTGAGCATTTTTTCCTAATCTCACTGAATTTGATAGCCATTCTTATCTTGAATGAATTACTTCTGGCTTAGGAATTTTGAACTTTCAAAATAGTCCTTTAATTCTACCTGTTGAATTTAAAATGACTTTTTCTTTGAGAATAGAAATATACTTACCCAAAGAATGTTAGAATGTGTCATTATATTTCATCCATTTTCTGAGTTATTAAAATTTACATTTCTTACTAGAATAATCAGAATGTCCTACTTGACTATATTAATATTTAATTTATGTTTTCCTATGATGATCATTAGAGTATTTAAGATTTTTTTCACTATCCAAGGATATTATCTTGGAAATCGCTAAGATATGCTTCAGTAGTTTTAAAAATTTTCAGTATGATATCTTTCTGCTTTTATCTACTTTAGAAATGAATACATTTTGAAATTTATTTATGACACACTCTTTTATATACTGTTTTATGATAAAAATTCAGAATTATTTTTCCTCTTTAATCTTTGTATTTATGATATGACAACACCATTATCATTTTTATTTAATTCACTTCATCCTTGGGAAAAATGTGTTTGTTAGCATTTTTGACATTGTTTAACTGAACAAATATTTATTTAAGCCATATTCACATTTAAAACTCCAAAATTATTCAGAGCTAAGCATCCTTTTTTGTTAATTATTATGCAAGTTATAATGAAAATAGAAATATCTTTGGAATAAAATCCTTTGTATTTAAGTATGGGCAAAGCCAAGACAGTCTACAACTAGAGGAGAATCCCAAGGTTATACAGTCTTATATCCAAATCCCAATTTTATTACCTGCTAACTGCATGATCTTGAATGAAAATGTGATCACAGTGCCTTTCTCTGTCAATGGAGATAATAACCCATTATATTTAGAGTCAGAATGGAAAAAAATGATAATATACATGTTTTGCGTTGTTTACCATGCTTAAATCAATTAAGGCTCAATCTGGTCACATTCTAAAGCTCATAACTAAGGCTCAAAGAAATTCTGAAATATGATCACATTTACACAAATATTTATTAATAGACAAGTTCAGTACTCACATGTAAGATATTTATCTCCTATGCTGGTATTTCTACTAATGTATTCTAAAACCATTTATAAATGAATGAAAGACAAGAAATTTTATTTTCCTGAGAGATGTTAATACAGAGAAAAAAATCAGTTTAGTTTTGATCTTCATTTTAAAAGCATCAGAGGGGCATCTGTGTGGCTCAGTAGGTTAAGCATCCGACTCTTGATTTGGGCTCAGGTCATATCTCATAGTTTGGGGAATTGAGTCCCATGTCTCTCTTTCCCTCTCTCTCTGCCCCTCCCCTGTTTGCTCTCTCTCTCTCTCTCTCTCTCTCTCTCTCTCTCTCTCTCTTTCTCGCAAAATAGATGAACATTTTAAAAAAAAACATCCATTTCTGTTTTTAAGGAAATGTAAAGCTGTACTCGTACTCTGGCAATTTCTTTCTCCCCCACTTTCCTCTCTTCCTCCTCTGCCCACTACTTCCATCCCTACTTCTTTCTTTAATCCTTTCTTCTTTCATTACTTCCTTCTTTCATCTATCAAATAATTATTTTGCTTAATCCACAATAGCATTTTGAGGCCAATGTGAGCCAGTCATTTTGTTATTCTGGGAATGCAAAGACCAATAGAGTAGAGACCCAGGCCTCAAAATGCCCTCAGTCTAGCAATACATGATGTGAGCAAGAGCAGGTGGGGTAAGGTTAGTGGTAAATGTAAAGAAAGTTCATATTTATGGAAGACTTTGAAGGTGCTTGGATTTTATAATTTTTCTATATGTTTTCAGATTTATAACATTTACAGAATATAGGCTGAAAGTTATAGTATAAAGAATATAGTTAATGGTATTTTAATAGTGTTATATGGTGACAAATGGTAGCTACACTTGTGGTGAGCAAAGCATAATGTATAGAGTTGTGAAATGACCATGTTGTACACCTAAAATTAATGTAACTTTGTGTGTCCACTATACTTCAATCAAAAAGAAGGGATTAATATAAACCAGAATGTAAAATTAGCTTTACAATATTCAAGGAGACTAATATACTACTAACATAACCATGTTATATTCCATAGCAAATATCCAACTGATGCCCCTAGGTATAGTAAATGGTGCTAGAATAAGTTATTTGAAAATATCAGAACTTGGGGCGCCTGGGTGGCTCAGTCGGTTAAGCGGCCGAATTCGGCTCAGGTCATGATCTCGCGGTCCGTGAGTTCAAGCGCCGCGTCGGGCTCTGTGCTGATGGCTCAGAGCCTGAAGCCTGTTTCAGATTCTGTGTCTCCCTCTCTCTGACCCTCCCCCGTTCATGCTCTGCCTCTCTCTGTCTCAAAAATAAATAAACGTTAAAAAAAATTAAAAAAAAAAAGAAAATATCAGAACTTAACAAGCTATCTAGAATCCCAATAAGCTATTATAAATGTCAATGTTCCATAACAAGAGGGAATGCCTAAATATTGAAAAACAAGATAAAAAAGTTGCTGGGAACTGTAGGACACTCATGACCCAAGTAGCTTGGAAAGTTGTTAGTCTGATGTTATTGATATTCTATTCCTTTTTTATATTTCAGCCTTCAGGACAAAATTAGAATATTATTTACTAATTACAACTTTCACTGCATCCCCTACAACTTCACCCCTTTCTCCCACACTTTACTGAAGAGAATCAATCCTTATGTTCAAGTAGGCAGTAATGTTATTCATTCTAGGACACATCAGATACATAACATGTACCTAATGTAGTTCTAAAACTAACAACAATATGGCCATCAAGGATTTTGTACTGACACACAGGCAGAAGAG
Source organism: Felis catus (assembly GCF_018350175.1). NCBI lineage: Eukaryota > Metazoa > Chordata > Mammalia > Carnivora > Felidae > Felis > Felis catus. The sequence goes on from NC_058377.1 coordinate 36,051,629, forward strand.
AAACCTCTTAGAAGAGGCCTTGACTACTTTAGGTATAAGAGACACAGAGTAACAAAGCTGTGAAAGGTCCATTTGTTTATTAACAACTGTTTCTTTTTTGGTCTTACTGTTCTTCTATTGAATGTTCATTCTTGTCTTTTGACCTCTTCCTAGTTACTGAAATTGGCCTTATCTATCATGACCCAGCTGAACCACACTTCCCCACATAATGTTTTCCTGCATTTCTAGTCTATGGACTCTGTAAACAACCAGAAAGCTAATATTTTTAAAATATACATACTATGGCATAAGGCTTTATGTCATCTAGTTAAAAGCAAACCAACAAGCATAAACATACTTTTTTATAATGTACAAGTCCCTGCACAATCTTACTTTGGATCCTTAGCTTTGTCACTTCTTGATGTGACCATTACATTCAAGCACCAACTCTTAGCTCTTAGTATTTTTCTGCAAACCCCCTTTAAAGAGTAAATTTATCTTTAATTTCTCTACCTCTCTGTCATATTCATACAGGATATAACAGGGTAGCTGTCTCTATGAACTTTTTCCAAACACCCACCCACACACACACACACACACACACACACACACACATTTTCATGTCTACATTCATCATTCAAACATACATTTCTTGATCTCAAAGAAACATCTTAAGTAATTTGCACAAAATAAGTATTTGTTGAAAGACTGAGTTTTTTCTTGATGTATTTGAAATTTCACTTTGAGCTTTTAGGACAAGAGGATCAGGATTTTATATCATCCAGAGCGTCACAGATTATTTAGTGTATAATAAACTTTGACTAATATTTGATGATTTAGAAAAAAACAAATAACCTTTTTATGGTTATGAAAATATCTATCTCTAGCAAAAGAACTCAAACTTCTTTAGATTGGAGGCAATCTTTTCCATCCTTTTTTCATAGCTTTAACATTTATAATAGTTTCAACTCTCAATAAAAGTCGATTGGATTAAATGGAATTTGCTGCCAGTCATTCCTTTAAATATCATTTACAGTACATCCACAGGATACTTAGCCTTCCACTAAAATCTTATCTTATTTAAATCCTTTTCACCACAGAAACACTTTTCATAGAAAGTGCTGATGATGTGACTTCTATTGAGAAAAATAAATGGTGTATAATAGAGTCCTTACTAAACACATGACTCTAGAAAGTCATCTGGAAAATCTCCCAAATTAAACAATAGTATTTTTTGTTGCTGTTGTTCAACACGAGTAAAAAGCTAAACAGAGTATTAAATAATTATTAATGGTGAGGAGTTTTTTGAACACACATATGATAATGAATTTATTTAGGAATAAAATATATAATTTGCTCTGACAGAGTTTTTAACTACAAAAAAAGAAAACAGTTGACTCAGCATTTAAAAATATGATTCATGAGAATATAAAACATAAGCCAATAAAACGTGACATGGCTTCTCTGTGGCTGATATTTTATTCTTTTTTCTCCTGTTTCTGTGTTTTTATCATGTTTAAGTAAAGTTTAATGTGATGACAATACAAATAATTTAAGTGGTGGCTTTTCAATTCCTATCATGTCTTTAAAGACCTGATAACACAAATCAATTTTCTGGGATGCAATATGAGTTATGAAATTGCTATTGATTATGTTTTAAGGAAAAAAGTCTTAGAATCTAGGCTGGCATTTTCATTTAAACATATTTAATCAAAGATATAATTAACATAAACATTCTGTTCATAGATAATTTTTATTTAATCGTCAAACTAAATACATAATTTTGTCTGTTACAGTTTAATGTAACAGAGAAATTTAAATTTGTCCATAATGTCCATAAAATTTGACACACATTTGGGGGCCTGTGTGGATCAGTCAGTTAAGTGTCCGACTTTGGCTCAGGTCATGATCTCCCGGTTCATGGGTTTGATCCCTGCATCTGGTTCTGTGCTGATAGCTTGGAGCCTGGACTCTGCTTTGGATTCTGTGTCTCTCTCTCTCTTTCCCTCCCCTAATCATGCTCTGTTTCTTTCTGTCTCTCAAAAATGAATAAATGTCAAAAATTTTTTTTTAATTTTTTGAAACACAATCTCTATATGAAATGTATACTAAAATGTATTAGATTTTAGGGACAGGTGTTTGTTTATATTTTCTTTCTTTTTTTTTAATATATGAAATTTATTGTCAAATTGGTTTCCATACAACACCCAATGCTCATCCCAAAAGGTACCCTACTCAATACCCATCACCCACCCACTCCTCCCTCCCACCCCCCATCAACCCTCAGTTTGTTCTCAGTTTTTAACAGTCACTTATGCTTTGGCTCTCTCCCACTCTAACCTCTTTTTTTTTTTCCTTCCCTTCCCCCATGGGTTCCTGTTAAGTTTCTCAGGATCCACATAAGAGTGAAAACATATGATACCTGTCTTTCTCTGTATGGCTTATTTCACTTAGCATCACACTCTCCAGTTCCATCCACGTTGCTACAAAAGGCCATATTTCATTTTTTCTCATTGCCACGTAGTATTCCATTGTGTATATAAACCACAATTTCTTTATCCATTCATCAGTTGATGGACATTTAGGCTCTTTCCATAATTTGGCTATTGTTGAGAGTGCTGCTATAAACATTGGGGTACAAGTACCCCTATGCATCAGTACTCCTGTATCCCTTGGGTAAATCCCTAGCAGTGCTATTGCTGAGTCATAGGGTAGGTCTATTTTTAATTTTCTGAGGAACCTCCACACTGTTTTCCAGAGTGGCTGCACCAATTTGCATTCCCACCAACAGTGCAAGAGGGTTCCCGTTTCTCCACATCCTCACCAGCATCTATAGTCTCCTGATTTGTTCATTTTGGCCACTCTGACTGGCGTGAGGTGATACCTGAGTGTGGTTTTGATTTGTATTTCCCTGATGAGGAGTGATGCTGAACATCTTTTCATGTACCTGTTGGCCATCCGGATGTCTTCTTTAGAGAAGTGTCTTTTCATGTTTTCTGCCCATTTCTTCACTGGGATATTTGTTTTTCGTGTATGGAGTTTGGTGAGCTCTTTATAGATTTTGGATATTAGCCCTTTGTCCGATATGTCATTTGCAAATATCTTTTCCCATTCCGTTGGTTGCCTTTTAGTTTTGTTGGTTGTTTCCTTTGCTGTGCAGAAGCTTTTTGTCTTCATAAGGTCCCAGTAATTCACCTTTGCTTTTAATTCCCTTGCCTTTGGGGATGTGTCGAGTAGGAGATTGCTACGGCGGAGGTCAGAGAGGTCTTTTCCTGCTTTCTCCTCTAAGGTTTTGATGGTTTCCTGTCTCACATTCAGGTCCTTTATCCATTTTGAGTTTATTTTTGTGAATGGTGTGAGAAAGTGGTCTAGTTTCAACCTTCTGCATGTTGCTGTCCAGTTCTCCCAGCACCATTTGTTAAAGAGGCTGTCTTCTTTCCATTGGATGTTCTTTCCTGCTTTGTCAAAGATGAGTTGGCCATACGTTTGTGGGTCTAGTTCTGGGGTTTCTATTCTATTCCATTGGTCTATGTGTCTGTTTTTGTGCCAATACCATGCTGTCTGGGTGATGACAGCTTTGTAGTAGAGGCTAATGTCTGGGATTGTGATGCCTCCTGCTTTGGTCTTCTTCTTCAAAATTCCTTTGGCTATTCGGGGCCTTTTGTGGTTCCATATGAATTTTAGGATTGCTTGTTCTAGTTTCGAGAAGAATGCTGGTGCGATTTTGGTTGGGATTGCATTGAATGTGTAGATAGCTTTGGGTAGTATTGACATTTTGACAATATTTATTCTTCCAACCCATGAGCATGGAATGTCTTTCCATTTCTTTAAATCTTCTTCAATTTCCTTCATAGGCTTTCTATAGTTTTCAGCATACAGACCCTTTACATCTTTGGTTAGATTTATTCCTAGGTATTTTATGCTTCTTGGTGCAATTGTGAATGGGATCAGTTTCTTTATTTGTCTTTCTGTTGCTTCATTGTTAGTGTATAAGAATGCAACTGATTTCTGTACATTGATTTTGTATCCTGCAACTTTGCTAAATTCATGTATCAGTTCTAGCAGACTTTTGGTGGAGTCTATCGGATTTTCCATGTATAATATCATGTCATATGCAAAAGCGAAAGCTTGACTTCATCTTTGCCAGTTTTGATGCCTTTGATTTCCTTTTGTTGTCTGATTGCTGATGCTAGAACTTCCAGCACTATGTTAAACAACAGCGGTGAGAGTGGGCATCCTTGTCGTGTTCCTGATCTCAGGGAAAAAGCTCTCAGTTTTTCCCCATTGAGGATGATGTTAGCTGTGGGCTTTTCATAAATGGCTTTTATGATCTTTAAGTATGTTCCTTCTATCCCGACTTTCTCAAGGGTTTTTATTAAGAAATGGTGCTGGATTTTGTCAAAGGCCTTTTCTGCATCGATTGACAGGATCATATGGTTCTTCTCTTTTTTTTTTTTTTTTTTTTTTTGTTAATGTGATGTATCACGTTGATTGATTTGTGAATGTTGAACCAGCCCTGCATCCCAGGAATGAATCCCACTTGATCATGGTGAATAATTCTTTTTATATGCCATTGAATTTGATTTGCTAGTATCTTATTGAGAATTTTTGCATCCATATTCATCAGGGATATTGGCCTGTAGTTCTCTTTTTTTACTGGGTATCAGAATGGATAAAAAAACAAGACCCATCTATTTGCTGTCTACAAGAGACTCATTTTAGACCTGAGGACACCTTTAGATAGAGAGTGAGGGAATGGAGAACTATTTATCATGCTACTGGAAGCCAAAAGAAAGCTGGAGTAGCCATACTTATATCAGACAAACTAGACTTTAAATTAAAGGCTGTAACAAGAGATGAAGAAGGACATCATATAATAGTTACAGGGTCTATCCATCAGGAAGAGCTAACAATTATAAATGTCTATGCGCCGAATACCGGAGCCCCCAAATATATAAAACAATTACTCATAAACATAAGCAACCTTATTGATAAGAATGTGGTAATTGCAGGGGACTTTAACACCCCACTTACAGAAATGGATAGATCATCTAGACACACGATCAATAAAGAAACAAGGGCCCTGAATGAGACATTGGATCAGTTGGACTTGACAGATCTATTTAGAACTCTGCATCCCAAAGCAACAGAATATACTTTCTTCTCGAGTGCACATGGAACATTCTCCAAGATAGATCATATACTGGGTCACAAAACAGCCCTTCATAAGTTTACAAGAATTGAAATTATACCATGCATACTTTCAGACCACAATGCTATGATGCTTGAAATCAACCACAGAAAAAAGTCTGGAAAACCTCCAAAAGCATGGAGGTTAAAGAACACCCTACTAACGAATGAGTGGGTCAACCAGGCAATTAGAGAAGAAATTAAAAAATATATGGACACAAACAAAAATGAAAATACAACAATCCAACAATCCTGCACTTTGGGATGCAGCGAAGGCAGTCCTGAGAGGAAAATACATTGCAATCCAGGCCTATCTCCAGACACAAGAAAAATCCCAAATACAAAATCTAACAGCACACCTAAAGGAACTAGAAGCAGAACATCAAAGGCAGCCTAAACCCAGCAGAAGAAGAGAAATAATAAAGATCAGAGCAGAAATAAACAATATAGAATCTAAAAAAACTGTAGAGCAGATCAACGAAACCAAGAGTTGGTGTTTTGAAACAATAAACAAAATTGACAAACCTCTAGCCAGGCTTCTCAAAAAGAAAAGGGAGATGACCCAAATAGATAAAATCATGAATGAAAATGGAATTATTACAACCAATCCCTCAGAGATACAAACAATTATCAGGGAATACTATGAAAAATTATATGCCAACAAATTGGACAACCTGGAAGAAATGGACAAATTCCTAAACACCCACACTCTTCCAAAACTCAATCAGGAGGAAATAGAAAGCTTGAACAGATCCATAAGCAGCGAAGAAATTGAATCGGTTATCAAAAATCTCCCAACAAATAAGAGTCCAGGACCAGATGGCTTCCCAGGGGAGTTCTACCAGACGTTTAAAGCAGAGATAATACCTACCCTTCTCAAGCTATTCCAAGAAATAGAAAGGGAGGAAAACTTCCAGACTCATTCTATGAAGCCAGTATTACTTTGATTCCTGTTTATATTTTCTATTTAACATTTAAAGGTATGTATCTTGTGTTTGTAAGTACCTTATCTTGGAAGATAACAAAAAGTATGCAAATAACAAAGGTGTTTTATAAAGAAATATGATAATAAAATAAAATTATAAACCTTATACTGGCCAGAAAAATTTACCACAAAAATGTCTTGAAATATAAGGATCATACATGTTCCCTTCTGACCCAGAAAAAGCAAATGATGTAATAATAAGTAAACCCATATTCTTAGAGTTTCTTAGGGCAAATGAATGTATGAATAGCATAGAGCAGTAAAATTCTATGACATAGCATTTAAAAGTACACACTCCATGGCCAGTTTAAGGGTTGAAAACCTTTTTCTGCTTTGGAATAGTTATGTGGCAGTGGTTGAGGTTTTCACCCTTTTGTTTTATCAGGGTCCTCAGCTATAACATAAGGATAAACAGATTTTTATGTGAAAAATGATACAGGTAATATACGGAAAACACTTAGATCACTGAGTGACATTCAGTAAATACAAGCATTAGTTATCATTACTATTCTTTCATAATAAACTTAGTGGACACGCCAATGCATATCATCTCATGGTTCTAATGAAAATAAGATTTGAGACAGGATACTGTAAAAGGAGAATCCTGTTCTGGAGGTGATGTTGCTGCATCGCACATGTTCCTTGTGTCACTGATTTAAGACCCAAGTATACCTCTTGATTTTTTCCACACAAATAACTTTAGTAGGGATTCAGCGTAGCAAAGTTTTGGTTCAGTAGGAGTTTGGGGCATTATCTCTAACCCAAACTTCACAAAAGTCCTGGAGCCAAAAGATTTATTCTTTGGCATCAGGGTGAAAATTCAAATAAAACAGATCAGTGATTATGTTGCACCTCTTTTCTTTGTCCATCATATTATAGTATAACTAGCTCACCCAGGTATATTAAGAGGACAGACATAAACTCTTCAGCAGTACATGATGGCTTAACATCCAACACCTGATCAATATGTTTCACCATATTCATATATTGAGATATTAATATGGTGAAATACAAAGGAAGAGGGCATGATCTTCTAGATGCAGTCACAGGAATAAAAGGCATAGCATAAGATATATAATCAATGATATTGTAATAACTATGTATGGTTACAGGTAGTCAATATAGCTGTGGCAAGTATAGCATAATATATATAGAACTTGAAGCACTATGCTGTACATCTGAAACTAATATAACATTGTCAACTCTACTTCAATAAAGAATTTTTAAAAAAACAAAACTTGAAAAAAGAACTTGGTGTATCAAAAAACAAAATCAGGGATGCCTGGGTGCTCAGTCAGTTAAGTGTCTGCCTTCTGTTCAGGTCATGATTTCACAGTTGGTGAGTTTCAGCCCGGCATCAAGCTCTGTGCTCAGTGCGGAGTCTGCTTTGGATCCTGTCTCTCTCTCTCTCTGCCCCTTCCTTGCTTTCTCCCTCTCTCACAAATAAGTAAACATTAAACAAAAATCACTATCAACAAAGTGAAAAGACAACCCCCATAAGAGAAAATAATTGCAAATCATATTAGATAAAGGTCTAGTATCCAAAATGCATATGAACTCTTTCAATTCAACAATAAAAAGACAACCCAATTTAAATATGGGAAAATAATTTGAAGAGACATTTCTCCAAAGAAGATACACAGATGGTCCATAAAAACATGAAAGAATACTCAGAGAATGTGAATCAAAACCAAAACCAAAATGAGATACCTCTTTGCAACCCACTAGGATGGCTATAATAAACAAACAAACAAAACAAACAAAAAGGAAAGTAACAAGTGCTGGTGAGGATGCTCCAAGAAATTGCAGTCCTCATACATTGGTGATGATAATGTAAAACAGTGCAGCTACTATGGAAAAAAGTCTGGCAATTTCTCAAAAAATTAAAGGTAGAATTATTACGTGCCCCAGCAATACCATTCCTAGGTATATGCACAAGATAGTTGAAAACTTATGTTCACACAAAACTTGTTCACAAATATTCATAGCAGCACTATTCATATTTACCAAAAACATGAATCATGTAAATGCTTATCAAGTGTTGAGTAAACAAAAGGTGGTAAATACATAATGCAATATTATTATTCAGGCACAAAAAGGAATAAAATACTGTTACATGTCACAACACTGATAACCTTTGAAAGCATTATGTTAAATGTAACAACCCAGACCAGAAGGCCATATATTGTATGAAATCCTTATATGAAATGTTCAGAATAGATAAGTCCATGCAGATAGAAAGTTGATTAGTGGTTGTCAGGAGACTAAGGAAAAGGGGTTTTGAATATAACTGCTAATAGGTACAAGAGATTTTTTAGGGGGGGAGAGGTAGCTTATGGAGGTGTCCTAGAATTAGGTGTGATAGTTTCACAGCATAGTAAATACGCTAAAAACCACTGACGTGTATGCTTTAAAATGGTATATACAAAAGTCAATCCTAAATAACAATAGACACATATAATTTTACATATGAGCTTTATCAGATCGTCAAGAAATAATCACTCCAAATTACATATATAAAAATCTGTTCATATAAAATGTTAAACACAGTTGTATTCCACTAATTTTATGAGACTAGTTTGACTTTAAACTCTGATACAGAGAAGTACTGCAAAAATGTAATCATTATGGGCCAATATTATTTATGAAAATAGGTTAAATAATATTAGCAAGTATTACAAATGTGATCCAAATACCTCCTTCTCTATTTGCATGCATTTAATTATGTATATACTTTTGTCAGTATGTAATTGTTTATATCGTGATCAAGCTGGATTCATCTCAGGAATGCAAGAATGGTTTAACATAAGAAAACCTATAAATGTATCACATTGAATAGGTTAAGATGAAAAATATCTGTAATAACATACATAAAATATGACATGATTTATATAAAAGAAAACATTGGAAGTATATATATGGTTATATAGATTTTATATTTCAACTATATTATTATATGGATATCTAGTCATATCAATATGTATATTAATATATATATATAGTATTGTATCAATTCCATTATCTATCTATCTATCATCTATCTATCTGCAAGAGAAGATGGTGACCAACATGGTGGTAAACATGCATGTCAGATTATGCATGCAACCTGGAATGTATGAAATGATCTTCCAGGTGCAATAATTGTATTTTATTTTTTAAAGCTAATCAGTTGGTATCTGGTACTGGTGTACTTTATCCTTTATATCTTTTGTATGTCTTCATTATTTCATAATAATTTTTAAAAATCAAATGTACACACACAAAAAGCAAATGCACAAATCCTGCATTTTTTGAGCTTTGTTGTCTGAATTTTCCAAACTGCCTAAAACCTGTACACATATACAAATATAGCAATACAATACATAATAGTCCAAGCTACTAACATTTTATATACACAAAGAACATTCAAATTATATATTTTATCCCCAAATTTATTGATGTTATCAAAAGGAATGATAACAAATATTTTGATAATAAGGACACTTACCACAGGCCACTATAGACTTTTCTTTTGTTTTACATGAAATGATTACCTGTGAATTGTGTTGAAGGAATTATCACATTACTCACTGGGACAACAGTTTCTGGTTCAACTCCAGAAAGAGTTGCATTTATATCCTGCTTACATTTATATGGTGCTTTTATTGTGGAAGACAAAGCATTAAAAAAAAAGTATGATGATTTGAGTGGAAATAAGAACAATGAGAATGCCAAAATAAGAGAGCAAAAGCAAATGATCAAGAGAAATAACACAAAGAAGAGAGAGAGAGAGAATGGTCCAGTGACAACTCTGGAGGAGGCATTAAAAGTCAGTGAGGAAAGGAAGAAAGAAGATGAGATAAATAAGATAAGTGGGAAGAGGGAAAGAAACCCCACAACATGGCAGGAAGGCAGCTACTGCAGAGGAAGATAGCCAACAAGATCTTTCAAATGAGATGAACAAACGTTTCTCACCTAGAGGATTTCAACGTTCAATGCCAAGTTATTTGCATTGCTTTGAACTTCCTCAGTCAGCAAGTCTTGTGTGGAGGATGTGAAAAATAATTAGAACATGCAATAAAGAGAAGTACAGTATGCCCAGTATTGACTCCTTTGCTGATACCTGTACAGGGAGCTTAGCAACCTGTTAAGGATATTTTTCCAGAAGTTCTAAGCAATGACTTGCACACTATGAGAAAATGAAGTTGGCATGTAGATTCTCACTCATGAACACACACACACACACAGATACATCTTTTCTAAATATGTAAGAGAAAGGTGACTCAAGTTAGATAAATTAGGTTATATTTATATACAAAAACTGAAACAATGATTTTAATTCAATTCTTAAGTTCTGTTTTTTTCTGTAAAAATATCACTAATTTAAGACTTATGTATGTTTTGGTACAAGCCTTCCTTTCTACATTCTTTTAGAGTCTGCCAAAGTGAATGTTGTCAGAGAAGTTATTACACCATTTTTTTAACAAACCCTAGCGATTGCATTGTCTACATTATATAGAAATTCCTTTAATATTCCAAATTGGAAGTTTCTACTAAGTGGAGCTTGCTCTGAAATCATTTTTAAGTTACAGTTTCTTCATTTCCAAAGAGAAATTTCCATATAGCTCATCAGTGAAATCTGTTTGTAGGTGCTCTAACTGTGTATTTGAAAAAGTGAACACTGCATGAAGCTGTGTTTCAATATTTAGACTTTCATACCAAGTTTATTTTTTTCTTCATATAAGCAATGATATTATATATCACTATTAATATTCAATAAGGCAGTGTTCCCTAGAAATCTATCGTAATGCTTCTGTATTTATGATCAGTTTAGAACAACAATATGTATAGCACATTTGGTTTTTTTCATTATTCTGTTTTACTTTCTGTATACTTTAGAGAAATGTTCCAGCTATAAAGGAAAGGAAACAGTTAATACATCCCTCTTCCAAAATAAGAATATTGACAGGAAGTGATAAAAGGAATAAAAATAAATGATTGGTGGTGGTGAAAGGGGTGAATGTGGGTAATTTTAAGAAAATTTTCCACTGATTAAAATATTCTGTTTACAAAGCAAAGGATATTTGTGGATATTTTTCTATAACATGAAAATTTGTATTTTATTTCAGAGAAACTCTAATAACCTCTCTCTAATAAAATATAATTACAAAAATTATGAAACCACTAGTTTGAATTAAGACTCTCTTTCTTTTTAGAAAATGATTGCAATCAGCCCTGTAATTGAGTGAAAATTTATGAATGGTCACAGCACCTGGATTATTTAAAATTTGATAGTAATATCCCAAATGCCTAATTTGGCTCCATGTGATCTACTAATAAAAATGAAAATGTTCCTGACATATTAGCCAATTTACCAGGCAACTAATGACTCCAGCCTGTTAGAATTTGCAGCTTTATGCTATGCCTTCCATTTCTCAAAATTAATGGTCTGAACTTTCAGTTCCTTAAGGTTTTCTGGAGACAAAAACTTAAGACATTATTATTACTACTCATTATGCAAATTATTTTCATTAATTTGTCTCAATGTTTACCTCATATATGAAGATTTCCAATGGGAAAATATGGAAAATAAGAAATTGTCTTTAATAAGAATGTATAAAAACATCGATTGTATATGGACAGTGATGAAAGAAATTGAGAAACAAATAAATGGAAGATATTCCAAGTTCATGAATTGGAAAAATTAATACTGTTAAAATGTCTATACTACCCAAAGCAATCTACAAATTCAACATAATCCTTATCAAAATTCTGATGGCATTTTTTCACAGAGAGAGAAAAAAAATCCTAAAATTTGTATGGAACCACAAAGGACCCCAAAGAGCCAAAGCAATCTTGAGAAAGAATAACAGAACTGAAGGCAACATACTTCCTGATTTTAAACTATGTTAGAAAGCTTTAGTAATCAAAACAGTATGACATTGACATAAAAACAGACACATAGACCAATAGAACAGAATATAAACCCAAACATGTATGGTATATTAACTTAACAACAAAGGAGCCAAGAATATACAATGGAAAAAGGATAGTCAATTCAATACATGGTGTTGGGAGAACTAAACATCCACATGCAAAAGAATTAAGCTACACCCCTATTATATACCATTCACAAAAAATTAACTTGAGGGGAGCCTGGGTGTCTCAGTCAGTTAAGCATCTGATCAGATCATGATCTTGTGGTTCGTAAGTTCAAGCCCCACATTGGGCTTTCTGCTGTGAGCACAGAGACCATTTCATATCCTCTGTCACCCGTCTCTCTGCCTTTCCCATGTTTTCACACACTCTCTTTCTCCCTCTCTCTCTCTCTCTCTCTCTCAAAAATAAACATTAAAAAAATTAACTTGAAATGGATTAAAGACACAAATGTAAGATCTGAAACCATAAAACTCCTAAAAGAAAATAAGTAATCTTCTTGACATGAATCTTACCAATAATTTTTTGTTTAGCACCAAAAGAAAAGACAACAAAAGCAAAAATGAACAAGTGGGATTACATCAAAATAAAAAGCTTCTGCTCAGCAAAAGTATCCATCAACAAAATGAGAAGACAATCTACTGAATGGGAGAAAATATTCACAAATCATATATCTGATAAGAGGTTAATATCCAAAATATATAAAGAACTCATTCAACTCAATAGCAAAAAAAAAAAAAAAAATACAGTCTAATTTTAAAATGGGTGGAGGACCAGTATAGACACTTTTCCAAAGAAAACACATAAAACTTTTTTAATGTTTATTTATTTTTGAGAGAGCAAGAGAGACACGGTGCAAGTGAGGGAGGAGCAGAGAGAAGGGAGACATAGAATCCAAAGCAAGCTCCAGGCTCTGAGCTGTCAGCACAGAGCCCAACAGGGGGCTCAAATTCAGGCAAGATCATGACCTGAGCCAAAGTGAGATGCTTAACCAACTTAGCCACCCAGAAGCCCCTCCAAAGAAATCATATAAATGGCAAACAAGTACATAAAAAGGTGCTCAACATCACTAATCATCAGAGAAATGCAAATCAAAATCAAAATGAGATATCATGCCATATTGGTTAAGATGGCTATTATAGAAAAGACAAGAGATAACAACTGCTAGTGAGGATGTAAAAGGAACACTTGTGCGCTGCTACTGGAAATGTAAATTGGTACAACCGCTGTGGAAAACAACATGTAGGTTTGTCAGGAAATTAAAAATAGAACTAATATATGATCCATCAATTTTACTTTTGAATATATATATATATATATATATATATATATATATCTTCAGGGAATAAAACCATCATATTGAAGAGATATCTACATCTCCATGTTCATTGCATAATTATTTACACTAGCCAAGATATGGAGAAATCCAAGATGTTCATCCATAAATGAATTGATGAAACTTAGGAACATTATGCTAATTAAAATAACTCAGAGAAAAATAAACATGATGTGATCTCACTTATATGTTGAATCTAAAAACAAAAAAAACAAAACAAACAAACAAACAAAAACTTCACGTATATAGAGAACAGATTGGTGGTTGCCAGAGGGCAGGAATGTAGAAGATGGGGAAATTGGATAAGATTGTCAAAAGGTACAAATTTCCAGTTACATAAGGTAATGAATGAGTACTGGGAATGTAAAGTAAGCACAATTTCTACAGTTATATATTTGAAAGTTGCTAAGAGAGTAGATCTTAAAGATCTTGTAACTATGTGAGGTGATGAAAGTTAACTAACTTTTTTATGGTAACGATTTCACTATATATATATATATATATATATATATATATATATACATGTGTGTGTATATATATATATGTGTATATATATGTGTGTGTATATATGTGTGCATATATATATGTATACATATATATATATGTGTGCATATATATATATGTATACATATATATATAAACAAACATGTTGTATTCTTTAAATTAATACACTGTTACATGTCAATTATGTTTCAATAGACCTGGTGGGGGGGAGGAGACTTACACAATTGGAATATATAGTTTCTCTGCAAACATAATACATACTAAAAAGAATCTTCGGAATAATTAAACCTCAAATTATAGATGCATTATTTTAAAGTTGAGAAAGTTGTTATTGAGATTTGGTAGTCTGGTAAATTGTTTAAGGTGAATAGATAAAGAAGGGGAAGTATGTGCAGGCACTACTGTTGCTCAACAGCACACAGATCCTAATAAAGAAAGCAGGTGGTGTAATGACAGAAGAACATATATATTGTTTACCAATCTCTCATCCAGATAGTTCATAATCTGAGTATTGTGCTCCATTTAATTCACAAAGAAAACCTGTAGCTGAGGATTTTTCAAATTTAGCTCATTAGAAAATTGCTTATATCTTTAATTAGACTCTAAACTCTGAGAGAATATCGTATCTTTTATTCTTTGTCATTTCTTCTGTGATATATACATAGCACTTGACTTTTTAGTGGTCACTAAGAAATATTTGTAGATCAGGGGCGCCTGGGTGGCGCAGTCGGTTAAGCGCCCGACTTCAGCCAGGTCACGATCTCGCGGTCTGTGAGTTCGAGCCCCGCGACAGGCTCTGGGCTGATGGCTCGGAGCCTGGAGCCTGTTTCCGATTCTGTGTCTCCCTCTCTCTCTGCCCCTCCCCCGTTCATGCTCTGTCTCTCTCTGTCCCAAAAATAAATAAAACGTTGAAAAAAAAAATTAAAAAAAAAAAAGAAATATTTGTAGATAAAATTGTTTATCAAACAGCAAAGCTTGAGATTAAACTCTACGAAAGAATATTAAATAAATATTTCCTTTATTTAGACTTTTATTTTCTTTAGGAAATCACTTAGTGATTAGAAAGAATTAGGAAGTAGAAAATGGGAATAAGCTTGGCATCATAGCCCATGTATTCTATCTTCATCTACTTGAACATGCTGACTGAATGAGAACAATTAGTGGTTAGTAATGCTTTTTACAAAACCAAAACTGCCTATATATATATATATATATATATATATATATATATATTTTTTTTTTTTTCTGCTGGGGGTTGAATGGGAAATGCACAAATTGATTGTCTCCTGGGTAAATAACTCATTGTTTCATGAAACATAACACACACACACACACACACACACACACTAGAACACTGATGAATAGATATTACTATAAGAGTTGTTCTAGTCAGAACCTGGCATGGATGACAGAGGACTGAAATACAAAAAGGAAATTTGTCTTCATAATAAAATAAACAAATTTTTTTCTTCACTGCTCTGTCATGAGAAAGAAAGCAAGATGTAAGGTCACATTTAGTGTAAATGATGGAGAGATTTTTTTTTAAGTTTTTCATACAGTATATTAAACATATATTTGCCAGACATTGTCCTTAATATACATAGAGACCAAAAAATACAAGTCTCCTTGGGAATAAAAGCTGGTGCAGCCACTCTGGAAAACAGTATGGAGGTTCCTCAAAAAACTAAAAATAGAACTACCCTATGACCCAGCAATTGCACAACTAGGCATTTGTCCAAAGGATTCAGGTGTGCTGTTTCAAAGGGACATTTGTACCCCCATGTTTATAGCAGCACTATCAACAATAGCCAAAGTATGGTAAGAGCCCAAATGTCTATCGATGGATGAATGGATAAAGAAGATGTGGTATAAAAGATGGCAGAGTAGGAGGACGCTGGGCTCACCGCGTGCCCTGCTGATCACTTAGATTCCACCTACACCTGCCTAAATAACCCAGAAAACTGCCAGAGGATTAGCAGAATGAAGTCTCCGGAGCCAAGCAAAGAGGAGAGGCCCACAGAAGAGGGTAGGAAGGGCAGAGAGGCGGTGCACGCTGCACGGACTGGTGGGAGGGAGCCGGGCGGAGGGGCAGCCCATCAGCAGAGCAGAGCCCCCAAGTCTGGCTTGCAAAAGCGGAGGGGCCGGACGGACTGTGTTCCGACAGCAAGCAGGACTTAGCATCTGGGAGGTCATAAGTTAACAGCTCTGCTCGGAAAGCGGGAAGGCTGGAGGACAAAGGGAGGGAGAGTTGCTGAGCCCCGGAATGACAGAGCTCAGATTGGTGGGGAACAAAGGCGCTCACCAGCGCCATCTCCCTCACCCATCCCCCAGCCAAAATCCCAAAGGGAACCAGTTCCTGCCAGGGAACTTGCTTGCTCAGCACAAACACCCAACGCTGTGCTTCTGAGGAGCCACCCCTCCGGCAGCGGGTCTGACTCCCTCCTGCTGCCACAGGACCCCTCCTGAAGTGGATCACCTAAGGAGAAGTGAAATAAGCTTGCCCCTCCTGCCCCGTGCACCTGGCCTACCCACCCCAGCTAATATGCCAGATCCCCAGCACCACAAGCCTGGCAGTATGCAAGTAGCTCAGACGGGCCACGCCACCCCACAGTGAATCCCGCCCCTAGGAGAGGGGAAGAGAAGGCACACACCAGTCTGACTTTGGCCCCAGTGGTGTGCTGGGGACAGACATCAGGTCTGACTGTGGCCCCAACCACCAACTCCAGTTATACACCACAGCACAGGGGAAGTGCCCTGCAGGTCAGCACCACTCCAGGGACTATCCAAAACGACCAAACGGAAGAATTCCCCTCAAAAGAATCTCCAGGAAATAACAACAGCTAATGAACTGATCAAAAAGGACTTAAATGATATAACAGAAAGTGAATTTAGAATAATAGTCATAAAATTAATCACTGGGCTTGAAAACAGTATAGAGGACAACAGAGAATCTCTTGCTACAGAGATCAAGGGACTAAGGAACAGTCAGGAGGAGCTAAAAAACGCTATAAACAAGCTGAAAAATAAAATGGAAATGACCACGGCTTGGATTGAAGAGGCGGAAGAGAGAATAGGTGAACTAGAAGATAAAATTATGGAAAAAGAGGAAGCTAAGAAAAAGAGAGATAAAAAAAATCCAGGAGTATGAGGGGAAAATTAGAGAACTAAGTGATACACTAAAAAGAAATAATATATGCATAATTGGTATCCCAGAGGAGGAAGAGAGAGGGAAAGGTGCTGAAGGGGTACTTGAAGAAATTATAGCTGAGAACTTCCCTGAACTGGGGGAGGAAAAAGGCATTTAAATCCAAGAGGCACAGAGAACTCCCTTCAGACGTAACTTGAATCGATCTTCTACACAACACATCATAGTGAAACTGGCAAAATACAAGGATAAAGAGAAAATTCTGAAAGCAGCAAGGGGTAAACATGCCCTAACATATAAAGGGAGCCTATAAGACTCCTGACTGATCTCTCTTTTGAAACTTGGCAGCCAGAAAGGATTGGCAGGAGATCTTCAATGTGTTGAACAGAAAAAATATGCAGCCGAGTATCCTTTATCCAGCAAGTCTGTCATTTAGATTAGAAGGAGAGATAAAGGTCTTCCCAAACAAACAAAAACTGAAGGAATTCATCACCACTAAACCAGCCCTGCAAGAGATCCTAAGGGGGATCCTGTGAGACAAAGTACCAGAGACATCGCTACAAGCATAAAACAAAGACATCACAATGACTTTAAACCCGTATCTTTCTATAATAACACTGAATGTAAATGGATTAAATGCACCAACCAAAAGACATAGGGTATCAGAATGGATAAAAAAACAAGACCCATCTATTTGCTGTCTACAAGAGACTCATTTTAGACCTGAGGATACCTTTAGATTGAGAGTGAGGGGATGGAGAACTATTTATCATGCTATTAGAAGCCAAAAGAAAGCTGGAGTAGCCATACTTATATCTTACTTATATATATATAGAGAGAGAGATATATATGATATATATATCATACTTATATATATAGAGAGAGAGACAAACTAGACTTTAAATTAAAGGCTGTAACAAGAGATGAAGAAGGGCATTATATAATAATTACAGGGTCTATCCATCAGGAAGAGCTAACAATTATAAATGTCTATGCACCGAATACCGGAGCCCCCAAATATATAAAACAATTACTCATAAACATAAGCAACCTTATTGATAAGAATGTGGTAATTGCAGGGGACTTTAACACTCCACTTACAGAAATGGATAGATCATCTAGACACACAGTCAATAAAGAAACAAGGGCCCTGAATGATACATTGGATCAGATGGATTTGACAGATATATTTAGAACTCTCCATCCCAAAGCAACAGAATATACTTCTCAAGTGCACATGGAACATTCTCCAAGGTAGAGCATATACTGGGTCACAAAACAGCCCTTCATAAGTTTACAAGAATTGAAATTATACCATGCATACTTTCAGACCACAATGCTATGAAGCTTGAAATCAACCACAGGAAAAAGTCTGGAAAACCTCCAAAAGCATGGAGGTTAAAGAACACCCTACTAAAAAATGAGTGGGTCAACCAGGCAATTAGAGAAGAAATTAAAAAATATATGGAAACAAACGAAAATGAAAATACAACAATCCAAACTCTTTGGGATGCAGCGAAGGCAGTCCTGAGAGGAAAATACATTGCAATCCAGGCCTATCTCCAGACACAAGAAAAATCCCAAATACAAAATCTAACAGCACACCTAAAGGAAATAGAAGCAGAACAGCAAAGACAGCCTAAACCCAGTAGACGAAGAGGAATAATAAAGATCAGAGCAGAAATAAACAATATAGAATCTAAAAAAACTGTAGAGCAGATCAACGAAACCAAGAGTTGGTGTTTTGAAACAATAAACAAAATTGGCAAACCTCTAGCCAGGCTTCTCAAAAAGAAAAGGGAGATGACCCAAATAGATAAAATCATGAATGAAAATGGAATGATTACAACCAATCCCTCAGAGATACAAACAATTATCAGGGAATACTATGAAAAGTTATATGCCAACAAACTGGACAACCTGGAAGAAATGGACAAATTCCTGAACACCCACACTCTTCCAAAACTCAATCAGGAGGAAATAGAAAGGTTGAACAGACCCATAAGCAGCAAAGAAATTGAATCAGTTATCAAAAATCTCCCAACAAATAAGAGTCCAGGGCCAGATGGCTTCCCAGGGGAGTTCTAACAGATGTTTAAAGCAGAGATAATACCTATCCTTCTCAAGCTATTCCAAGAAATAGAAAGGGAGGAAAACTTCCAGACTCATTCTATGAAGCCAGTTTTACCTTGATTCCTAAACCAGACAGAGACCCAATATAAAAAGAGAACTACAGGCCAATATCCCTGATGAATATGGGTGCAAAATTCTCAAAAAGATACTAGCAAATCGAATTCAACAGCATATGAAAAGAATTATTCACCATGGTCAAGTGGGATTCATTCCTGGGATGCAGGGCTGGTTCAACATTCGCAAATCAATCAACATGATACATCACATTAATAAAAGAAAAGATAAGAACCATATGATCCTGTCAATCGAAAAGGACTTTGCAGAAAGGCCTTTGACAAAATTCAGCACCCTTTGTTAATAATAACCCTTGAGAAACTCGGGATAGAGGGAACATCCTTTTTTTTTTTAATTTTTTTTTTAACGTTTATTCATTTTTGAGACAGGGAGAGACAGAGAATGAACGGGGGGGGGGGGTAGACAGAGAGGGAGACACAGAATCGGAAGCAGGCTCCAGGCTCTGAGCCATCAGCCCAGAGCCCAACGCGGGGCTCGAACTCATGGACCGCGAGATCATGACCTGAGCTGAAGTCAGACACTCAACCAACTGAGCCACCCAGGCGCCCCAGAAGGAACATTCTTAAAGATCATAAAAGCCATTGAAGAAAAGCCCACAGCTAACATCATCCTCAATGGGGAAAAACTGAGAGCTTTTTCCCTGAGATTAGGACCACGACAGGGATGCCCACTCTCACCGCTGTTGTTAACATAGTGTTGGAAGTTCTAGCATCAGCAATCAGACAACAAAAGGAAATCAAAGGCATCAAAATTGGCAAAGATGAAGTCAAGCTTTCACTTTTTGCGGATGACATGATACTTACTATAAATGGAATATCCAATGGACTCCACCAAAAGTCTGCTAGAACTGACACATGAATTCAGCAAAGTTCCAGGATACAAAATCAATGTACATATCGGACAAAGGGCTAGTATCCAAAATCTATAAAGAGCTCACCAAACTCCACACCCAAAAAAACAAATAACCCAGTGAAGAAATGGGCAGAAAACATGAATAGACACTTCTCTAAAGAAGACATCCGGATGGCCAACAGGCACATGAAAAGATGTTCAACGTCTCTCCTTATCAGGGAAATACAAATCAAAACCACACTCAGATATCACCTCACGCCAGTCAGAGTGGCCAAAATGAACAAATCAGGAGACTATAGATGCTGGAGAGGATGTGGAGAAACCGGAACCCTCTTGCACTGTTGGTGGGAATGCAAATTGGTGCAGCCACTCTGGAAAACAGTATGGAGGTTCCTCAGAAAATTAAATAGACCTACCCTATGACCCAGCAGTAGCACTGCTAGGAATTTATCCAAGGGGTACAGGAGTACTGATGCATAGGGGCACTTGTAACCCAATGTTTATAGCAGCACTCTCAACAATAGCCAAATTATGGAAAGAGCCTAAATGTCCATCAACTGATGAATGGATAAAGAAATTGTGGTTTATGGAATACTACGTGGCAATGAGAAAAAATGAAATATGGCCTTTTGTAGCAATGTGGATGGAACTGGAGAGTGTGATGCTAAGTGAAA
Source organism: Felis catus (assembly GCF_018350175.1). Lineage (NCBI taxonomy): Eukaryota > Metazoa > Chordata > Mammalia > Carnivora > Felidae > Felis > Felis catus. The sequence continues at coordinate 36,072,418 of NC_058377.1, forward strand.
TAGGCCATACAGAGAAAGACAGGTATCATATGGTTTCACTCTTATGTGGATCCTGAGAAACTTAACAGGAACCCATGGGGGAAGGGAAGGAAAAAAAAAACAAAAACAAAAAAAGAGGTTAGAGTGGGAGAAAGCCAAAGCATAAGAAACTCTAAAAAACTGAAAACAAACTGAGGGTTGATGGGGGGTGGGAGGGAGGGGAGGGTGGGTGATGGGTATTGAGGAGGGCACCTTTTGGGATGAGCACTGGGTGTTGTATGGAAACCAATTTGACAATAAATTTCATATATTAAAAAAAAATTAAAAAACAATAAATACAATAAAATATATTAATACATTTACTCAGTGGGAAAAAAAGAAGATGTGGTATATATACATACAATAGAGTATTACTTGTCAATCAAAAAGAATGAAATCTTGCCATCTGCAACTACATGGATACAACTGGAGGGTATTATGCTAAAGGAAATTAGTCAGGCAGAGAAAGACAAAAATCATATTACTTCACTCATATGAGGACTTTAAGAGACAAAACAGATGAACACAAAGGAAGGGAAACAAAAATAATATAAAAACAGGGAGGGGGACAAAACAGAAGAGATTCATAAGCACGGAGAACAAACTGAGGGTTACAGGAGGTGTTGTGGGAGGGGGGATGGGATAAATGGGTAAGGGGCGCTAAGGAATCAACTCCTGAAATCATTGTTGCACTCTATGCTAACTAATTAGAATGTAAACTTTAAAAAATAAAATTTAACTAAAATTTAAAAAAAATACAAGTCTCTTTCTTCATGTTCCTTACATTCTAGAGAAATAGAGATAGATATATTAAACAAATGAATATATACAATGTTGAGTGACAACATACACTGTCAAATGATAAATGCTATGGGGGAAAATCCCTTTTCATATTTTAAAATTAACCTCATTTTTAAAAGTTCTTTCTGTAATAAATACATTAATACCTTTTAGTCATATGTATTTTAAATGCTTTTTTACCCTGTATTTATTCATTTTTTTCTAAATAAAGTAAAAGTAAATGCAATATGATTATACTCTTCTGGGAAATAATGCCCTTCATCCATGCAGATAATCAAGTGTTTTTTTCTGCTCGAAACTCAAACATTACTTTTTGGGTTATCTATGTATCTTAAAATTCTGCATCGGCTAGTAAATTGAGGCTATGATGAAATGCTCATAATTAAGTCAATTACCAAAATTAAAAGTAATGACTGTACAGCACTGTAAAAGCAAAGAACAAGTATTATTATTCATGTTAATATGGTTTTACTGAGAGTGATATTGTTTATTTGCTTGGTAACATCCTTGTCAATGGTAAATTTTTGTTGTTATATTCCACATGAAATTTCAACTAAATCTTGCAGTTATTTTCTGTCAATTCTGGAATGACTAAAAAAAATCTTGTTTTCTTCATTAGTTTTCATGAAAGCTAAGTAAAACAGCAATTTACAGGCACTGTGATTGATATATTCAGATAGGCTACATGCTGATTTCTGAATTCTAAAAGGGTATGTGATTTTTACAGCAATGTTTATGGAAAATAGAGCTTTTAGACTTACTGTATTTCCTGTTTAGCCATGCAAACTTGACATCTCTACTGACTGAGAAATGGTCCTTAGGACTTTGTATTTTAAAGAATTAGAGAGGACATTAGGATTAAAACATGAAATAGTATAGTATCTACTACTCTAGGAAGCACAAATTAATGAAAGGGTAGCGTTGTGTGAAGACAAATTAATTAGACATGTAACTTAAGATGTGTATAAGACCTATGGTTTTAAATCTCCATTTTAAACCTGCTTATACAAATGCATATTTTCATATATTTAGAACTTAATGAACAGGGTAGTTGTAGTTCAAGAAATATTGAAGAATTCCAATCTTAAGGATATAATGCACCATAAGAGGGCATGACTGCCAGCAGCAACATCGTACTCTATAACAATTGAGGATATTTACTGCTGACAGTCTAAAAAATTTCCGAAGTATAGTAAATGTTTTACCCTTTTAGCTACAGATAGACCAGTTGAGATCTTACAAGAAAACTTTTATTATAGCCCTATATTGTGGCAGAAATTTTTCTGAGAAAGGACGTTAGGGCTTCAAATTCTCTGTGTGAATGAATCATGCATGCTTGCAAAGGTAATGTGATGTGCTCTTTGAAAATAGATCCATCATACTGTATTAGTGAGGTCTAAATATATGTCTTATAATTTAATTTTTATGGATAAAATGAATTCTAGTCAAGCATCAGTATGCAACATGGCAATATGTGTTTTTTTACAATGAACTGACATGAGAAGGTAAGGATTCAATTCTTTTGCAGCACTGTATGTTCTACAGGCACACAATACAACACAGGTTTGAGATCAAGTGATGATTTTCAGGGAAGTGTGGTTTAGGAGAAATGTCTCTCAGCCACTGTATATTTAGTAAAACTTTATAAAGTGTCCCTGTTAGCCTTCGTTATTTTTAGTTTTAAAGATTCTCTTCAGTGTATTTTAATCCAAAGAGAGAAAACAAGGTAGGAAATGGCAGAAGCTGCTGTAATCCGTAGATATCTTGGCAAAAAAGAAGGATGAGAGCTAGCAGTCATAGCAATAATGGTGGCAGCCGCAGCAACACCTGTGAAGGTAACAGGAGTCATTTGCTTGCTTGCTTTTTAATTCATTTTGATAGTGTAATAGATGATGGGTTATCAGTACCAGATGCCTTCCTCTGAAGGTGAATGCTTTTACTTCATTTCAGCTGGAAATTGCCAGGGAAGCAGAGTAGAATAATATCTGGAATCTAGCTGACTGAGTTTCAAAATCCCACCTTTGTCACCTAAAAATTTTTTTTAATTTTGTTTTTCGACTCAATTTTTATAAGTTTTCCTAGTCACATAATAAAGGAAGAAATGATACATCCTGATTTATAGGTTTCAGAGAAGACTAAATTTACATATATGTTTAAAAGAATGAGACCATACCTAAGACATATTAAGCATAGAAATAAAAAGTTAACTTTTATCCTCTCTTTTATTGTTGAGGAAACTAAACCTTATAAATTTTAAATTACATTCTACATCAGATAACTAACCAGTTTCAAAGTCAGGATTGGCCCCAAATTCTCTATGATTCTAGAATTAAACTTGCTTTTTTAGTTTGCCATTTGTAAGCAGCAGAATTGGGAGTTATTTTATTTATTTTTATTTTTTTCTTTATTCTCGAGAGAGAGAGAGAACACAAGTGGGGGAGAGAGACAGAGGGGGAGAAAGAGAGACAAAGAGGGGGAGAGAATCTCAAGCCTGCTCACGCTCAGCATGGAGGCCAACATGGGGCACAATCCCACAACCCTGGGGTCATGACCTGAGCCAAAATCAATAGTACAGACACTCAACTGACTGAGCCATCCAGGTGCCCCATGAGTTACTTTAAATTCATGGACTTCATCTATTGTTTTATAATCTGATTTAAATAATTTTGCTTCACAAAACGTTAAAAAGAGAACTGCCCTATGATGCAGCAATTGCACTACCAGGTATTTACCCAAAAGATACAAAAATACTGATTTGAAGGGGTACATCTACCCCCCAATGTTTATAGCAGCATTATCTACAATAGCCAAATTATGGAAACCGCCCACATGTCCAACAACAAATGAATGGATAGAGAATATAGATAGATATAGAAATAGAAATAGATAGATATAGATATAGATAGATATAGATGATATAGATATATAAAGAATATATAGCTATAGATATATAGCAATATTATTCAGCTATAAAAAAGACACAAATCTTGCCATTTGCAACAACATGTATAGAGCTAGAGAGTATACTGCTTAGTGAAATCAGTCAGAGAATGACAATACCATATGATTTCACTCATGTGGAATTTAAGAAATGAAACAGATGAACATAGGGAAAAAAAGAGAGGGAGGGAAACCAAGAAATGGACTCTTAACTATAGAGAACAACTGATATCTATTCTGGTTAATGTATGGAAGTGTTGAATCACTATATTGTACACCTGAAGCTAATATTACAATGTATGTTGACTAAAAACTTTCAAAAAAAAGTCATGCAATCTTTTTCTAAACACAAATGATTTATTTTTTTCATTATTGGCTTGGGATTATTTTTTTGCTCCGACTTTATGATGTTACCAATATTTTCTCAAAGTGAAAGTTTTCCTATAACTCATGTTCTCAATCCTCTGTTTTATTGTTTTCAGCCACTGATAAAAACAAGGCTTAGTCTTCCAACAAGCAACTCTGTTTTATATATACCCACATTAACTCTGGGTTATATATTTATCTACTTTGCTGTATTTATGCAGAACAGTGAATGAGGGGGCACACTTTTCTGGGGAAAAACATAAATAAATAACTTTACTCAATATTAAAAAAGAAAACAAGGAAATTGAGAAAATATTACTGAACTTACTATGGAATGAGAACAATTTATTATACACTAGACACTTAGCTTATATCCAAGTGCACATGCACACACAGAGTAAATTACAGAAATCATATAATATAATTCGGGTGATATTAAGTTCATTTATAACATGAACTTAAGTGATTTGGAACTAAGGCAATAACATATTTCAAACCAATCAAAACAGACTACTTTGGCTATCTGGATCTGTTGTTAATTTCCTACATTTTCATTTACAATTTTTCCAGCTAAACTCTTCTTTTAATTAAATGCTTTAAAGTTTTTCATTTGTCTAGGTAAATATGTATGGAAAATGAAAAATATGCCTGAGGTCACACAGTGGGAAACTGAAAATTATTATACTTGAACCTGGGATTTTGACACATAGCCCAGTACTTTTTAACTAAACTATCTTCTTCACAAGCCAAATTACTGACTTTTGGGAAATCAGGAGTGTAACAGAAATGAATATTGCATACAATGCAGTATTTTGGCACATTTAAATCCCCAATAAATATGTAAATAGCTCCCTTTCAATTAGAAAACTTTGAAATGGTTCTGAGGTTACATCCAAGTTGTTACTTTACCTTATCTTATCTGTACATATGAGATCATGCAAGTTTCTTTGAGAATTAGCTACAGTCTGCTAAAGCACAGGTGTTTGTGTATGTGTGTATGCACCTGACAGGTAATACAAAATGATCATTTGATTGCTTCCCGGCCTTTTGGCTAAGATCAAGTGTAGTAAAAACGATCATTTGAATGGATTTTAAATAACTCTCAATTCAAAAATATTAAATTAATTTTCTTATCTAATTTAGAACATAAGAACATACACATTTACCAATACCCTATTATCTTCTCCACTTTAAGTCACAGATAGGCCAATATTATTAAACCTTACATTTTTTTCTGTTTTTCCACTTCATTATTCTTTATAATATCATTGATTGCCTTTATAAATCAAACATCCTCTGCACCAATACCCCCAAGAAATGAGCATTTGTGGAAGATTGCAAAGTCAATGGTGAAGAGGTTTAGAGATGCAGAGGGAAAGGATGGTCAATATATTATCTTATCAGTATTTGAAATTGTATAACATATTTCTCATTTTTATCTTGAAACATTAACTCCTTGTATCATCGCTTTTATCTCTTTTCTCAAAATTATTATTTTAAAAAGAACTTCTTACACAGAAATTAAGAATTGCAAAAAAAGAGAGGAAGAAAGTGGAGGATTCCAAAAATTACTTTAGGTATCTTTACTGGAATGGAGATCACAGACAATATTTCAAGATATTCTTAAACAAGGAAAAAAAAACAACTACTGTACACCTCCTTTTGGAAAAAAAAAAACCCTCAAGATTGTTTATATAAAATATGCTTCCATTTCTTCATTAATTCACTCAAAAGATACTTAAAAATATTTAGTACGTTGATATTTTTTATAAAATACAAGCAAACACTAATGAGCAAAATAAAACTGCCCTCAAGAAACTAACAGTGTGTAGGAAGAGGAAGAGTCAGACAAGTACAAGAGAGCGTGCAGTAAGTCCTAAGGTAAGCGTAAAGTGCTTGGGGATCATATTACAGGGAGCTTCGATTTTGGCAAATGTGGTGGAGCTAATGTCAAGAAAAAAATTATATCATAAAATATTACACCACACTGTTTTCTGTTCTCCTTAAGAAATAGATTTGATACCAAATATTCATTCCATACACTTAAAACAATAGAAAACAGCATTATAAAAAATTGTCTTCTATATTCAAAAGGTTAGTACCAAAGTTCATTTGGTAACTCATTGTTCAAACTCATCGAATGTTTGGACAGTTTAAATGTTCTTGGGAATAAGATCTTCTATTTCTCTGTTACCTCACTCTGTAATAGAAAGGTTTACATAACTAATCAATTTCAATATTAACTCATGTGCCAGTCTCGATGTTAAAAACTTTATGTGTATTACCTCATTTTTCATCTTCACAGCATTCAGTGCCAGATTAACTATTGTTCCCATTTTAGATGAAAAAACTGAGGCATAGACAAATTAAAAAACACTGTGAACCTAGTTAGGCTGTCTTCTGAGCTTTTGGTCTTAAACTAGTGCATAGTATGTCTTTAATCATGGCAGTGTTACCACTTCTCTTCATACTAACATGACACTATCTAGGTTTTATCTTTTGTTCTGAGAATGCATTTGGTATGAAATAATAGATTATAAAAGATTAACACTGACCATTTTAATTTTTTATCCAGGCTTAATGAGGTTTAGAAGACAAAGTACCTAGTAAGCCTTCAACAGTAGAGAAATCAATAAACATAATATTCACAATAATGGAAGACCACACAATCTTTTTTATTTGATCTAGTATTTATGTCTTATTAATGAGTCTAAAGTGTTGTTTATACTTAATTAGATAAACTTATAAAATAATAAACTTTATATAGTAATAAAATGCTTTCTACCCCAAATATTTTCTTGCTTAAGTTTATTCAGTGTAAGAAATGTGATTTGTTTTGTAATTTGCATTAAAAGGTTTAAGTTTGACTATAAAAATCTTAGCAATAAATTATTTTGTAATGAAAATGTTATAATTGGCCAATGGCCAGTATAAAATTTACTATCATAGTTCTGTTTTTACTCATGTTGTTTTGTCCCAAATATGGTTAGGCTGCATTGAATCATGCCCACATAATCAGAGATTCAAGTCTAATGCCCAATGACATTTTAGTAAGACATGGTCATTTTTCTGTATTGAGGAAAAAGATACCGGATTTAAAGAGGCATTGGCAGTTGGAATCGGTGGGATAGAGTAAAGGACAGAAGAGAAAAACACAAATAAAAGGATCCAAAAGATCTGGAAATCTGAAAAGAAGACTTTTGAGTTTGTGGGTAAATACCAAGGCATGCTTACATAGGGTGAAACTCCATGAGGCTGGAAAAGAATGATCAGAAAACTGTATGTTGAACAATTTCCATGCAGGGCTTAGAGATATTCAAGTTCTACCAGACGATGTGGAATATCTTCATGAACACCAAAGGCATTCAACAGAGATACTGCAAGAGTTGTTCCTTAGTGAGTAAACTAATCCTAAAATAAAAGTTCTACTCCCATGATCTGCAAAAAATTAACTTCCTGACAGAACAAAGCACAACAATGGTAAAGCAAAACAATAAATGATAGCATTCAAAAATATAAAATGCATGATGTGAAGATTCTGATGCAAATATTACTAGACCTGTCAAAAATCAGGCAAATGTGACCCACAACCAGGAGAATTTCAGTACCCAGAAAGAGATACAGAAGTGCTAAAATTATGAGATTAGCAAGCAGTCTTTAAAGTATTATAAATATGCTCACAGACATAAAGAAAAGCATGAATAGAATAAGGAAAGAAATGGAAGACATAAAACAAAACTAAGTAAATCTTCCAGTTATGAGCATATATTTGCTGTACTAAGAAATTCACTGGTGGGGATTAATTGTAGGTAGATATTGCAGAAGTAAATATCAGTAACTTGAAAACACAATAATAGAAATTACAAACTCAATTGGAAAGAGGGAAAAGACTGGAAGAAATAAGCTGAGTTTTATTGCCTATGAGACTATATCAAGTAGTCTAACCTTCATGAGTTTGAGTCCCAAAATAAGAAATGAGAAAGCAGACACATGAAAAAAGAAAATGATGATGTAAGGACTATTTTTTTTAATTGATAAACTACAGAGAAAAATAGCCAAATGTATAATCATACTGAAATATTTTAACTCATCTTTCTCAGTAACTATTAGGTCAGTAAGACAAAATTCAGCTTCTGCCTGTTTCTCATGGGACACTTGTTCTTGGGGAAGCCAGTCCCCATATAAGAAGTTAAACTCTTCTGAGACTGCTGTCTGGGGGCCATGTGTAAACATTTGAAAACCTCAGATGAGTTCCCCACAGACAACCAGTATCAACTCACAGCAATGTAAGTGAGCCACATTAGATGTCAGCTCAATTGAACCATCAGGGGACTGCATTTTCAGCCAATATTTGGATACTATCCCATAAGTGAACTCAATCAAGAACTGCTCAGCTCAGCTTTCCCCAAATTCCTGAAAATTATCAAATTATATTCTCAAATTTTGTATATTATAAAGTTATAATTTAGAGTTGCTAAATTTTGAGAAATTTTATTATCCAGAAATTGATCTTTGGAACAATAAATGAATTCATAATTAAAAGTTGTCACAAACTGGGGCACCTGGGTGGCTCAGTTGGTTAAGCGTCTGACTTCGGCTCAGGTCATGATCTCGCGGTTTGTGAGTTCAAGCCCCGCATCAGGCTGATAGCTTGGAGCCTGGAGCCTCCTTTGGATTCTGTGTCTCCCTCTCTCTCTGCCCCTCCCCTGCTCATGCTCTGTCTCTCTTTGTCTCTCAAAAATAAATAAATGCTAAAAAAAAAAAATTAAAATTGTCACAAACACATACATGTTCATAACCTTCACACTGGGATGGCTTCAGTGGTAAATTTGACTAACATTTTTGAAAATAAAAAAAATGCCAAAACTTCCAGAACTCAGAATAAAGTTATCAATTATTATATTATTTCATGACCTTAGCCTAACTTTGTTATAAAAACCTGATATAGACATGACAGGAATTTTTTTTAAAAAAATATTAATCTCACTTTTGTTTGTGGTTGCAAAAAATCTTAACCAATATATTAACTATATCTGCAGCAATAGATAGATTATTCAATAGATATTTGGATAGTTAGATAGATAGATAATGTGTAATGAGCAAACTTTTTTTTTCTCCTCCAGGAATGCAACATTTTTTTGACATTTGAAAATCCATCAGTGTAATTCAACATATTGCCAGAATAAAGAAGAAAAATAATTAATTATTACAATCAATTCAGAAAAAAACATGTAATGAAATTCAACATCCATTCCCTATAAACTATCTTAGCAAACTGATTTCCATTCATGTCTGTTGGGAGTGTAATTAGGTATAGCCACTGGGGAAAAGTATCTTGACATTGTCAACTTTGCACATATGCCTACCCAATTGCCCTAAATTTTTACTCCTAAGTTTATACTCAATATACATGCATATATGTAATAAAATACATGTATAAAAATTTTTAACTGCATCATTTGAAAGAATCCCAAATTGGAAGCAATCCAAATGCCTATAAACATTTGAATGAATAGTGTTTTTTTTTTAAACTTACACAGTGAAATATTACATAGCACTAAAAATAAACTTATACCAGTTTAAGAATATAGATTAATATTATGTGCAAAATGTTGAATGAATAAAAGCTAGACACAAAAGCATATACACCATATGGTACCATTTTTTAAAGTTCCCAAAGTGACAAACTAATCTATAATTTTAAAATTCAAGGTAGTGTTTACATTTGAGAAAGAGGAGGTAGGAATGATGTAGAAGTGGCATGTAGATGTGCTGGTAATAAACCAGATCTTGGATTTATAATTTTGCAGATATAGTCACCTAGTAACAATTGGTAGTAAGCAAAATAAAGCCCTCCCTCACAAAAATGTTCATGTCCAAATATTTCAATCCTGTTAATATGTTAGTTACATGGCAAAGGAGAATCTAAATAAATTTAAATGAATTCCATACAGATGGAATTATGGTTGCTTATCAGCAAACCTTGAGATGTAAAGATGTATCCTGGATTATGAAGGTGAGTGAATTGAGAGATACAGCCACAAAGTGGAAGAAGGAGGCTGAAGAGTGAAGGATGTTGCCCTACCTTGCTGGCTTTTAAGATGAAGGCATGGAGCCATGAACCAAGGAAGGTGGGCGGTTTCTTGAAAACACTCTCTTCTAGAATACAGAAAGAACAGAACCCTACTGATACTGCTTTTAGCCCAGTCAGGTCCATTTCTGACTTCTGATCTCTAGATGATAATGTGTGTTATTTTAAACCACTAACTTTGTTGTAATTTGTCACATACAGTATTAGTGCTGAAACTAATATATGTTATCAAACTGTATATTATTTGTGCACATTTTGTGGTTATTTAACATTTTCAATAAAAATGTTTTATATATGTGTACATATGTGTGTGTATGATCTATATTATCAATTTAAAACAGTGCTCAAGTTCCTAGAAATTAATGTTCAAAAGTAAAAGGGAATTGATATTTTAATACTACCCAGTGTCTACCCAATGGCTCTAAATTTTTACTCCTGTTTATACTCAACATACATGCATATATGCAATAAGATACATGTATAAAATTTCCTTGGCTGAATCATTTGAAAGAATCCCAAATTACAAAGATTGGGAAAGATTTCCAGTTATCCATGAGAAAAAAAAAATTGCCTGGTGAATTCTAAATTTTGTGTGGTAGGCTTAATAATAATTACAACAAAGTTAGTGGTTTAAAATAACACAAATTATTATCTGGAGATCAGAAGTCAAAAATGGATCTGACTGGCTAAAAGCAGTATCAGTTGGGTTCTGTTCTTTCTGTATTCTATATTCCTAAATTGTGGCTACTGAAAGATGCCCATGTCTTAATGTCTAGTGTCTGTGGCAATTTAACCTCATATGTTTGAAAGGGACTGTCTAATATGACTAATTTAGGGATTTTGAGATGGATAGATGATGCTGCATTATTCAGGCAGGTGCAATGTAACACCAAGGATTTTATAAAAATATCAGGAGAGTTAAAGTGGAAAAAAGAATAAGGGACAACAGAAAAAGAAGTCAGGGTGATATGAGGCAATGATCCAGGGACTGCAGGCAGCTTTAAGAAGCTGGAAAAGGCAGCTTCACAGATCTTTCCCAGAGCCACCAGAAGTAAGACAGCTGTGTTACAACATTTTAGACTTAAGAACTGCAGAATTGCAAAATGATACATTTGTGTTGTTTTAAGCCACTACCTGTATGGTAATTTGTTATAGCAGCAATAGGCAATGAATACACCTCCCCTAGATTTAGGAAAGATTGGTCAGAGCCAAATTAATTGTTTTCTTAGAAGTGTCTACTACTTGATTTTAAATCTAAAGATTATGGATTCCAGTAAGCTTGTTTCTAACTTGAATTTTTAGGCAATTGGCAATAAGATTTAACCCATCTATCATCTTGACCTCAGATACTATTAAGTTTCTGCTAGGGTCTTTGGACAATTCAAAGTAATGAATTTGGGGGGCCCCAGGGTTGCTCAGTCAGTTGAGCATCCGACTTCAGCTCAAGTCGTTATTTCATGGTTCATGGGTTCAAGCCCCATATCGGGCTCTGTACTAACAGCTCAGAGCCTAGAGACTGCTTCATATTCTGTGTCTCCCTCTCTCTCTGCCCCTCCCCTCCTCGCACTGTCTCTCTCTCAAAAATAAACATTTAAAAATTGGGGAAAAAAAGAATTCAAAGTAACAAGTTTTTAAAACACAGATACTTGATAGGGCACATGGGTGTCTCAGTTGTTTGAATGTTCAACTTTGGCTCACGTCATGATCTCATGGTTCATGAGTTCGATCCCCCCATCAGGCTCACTGCTGTCAGCATGGAGCCTGCTTCAGATTCTCTGTCCCGCTCTTTCTCTGGCCCTCCTTCACTCGTGTGCTCTCTCTCAAAAATAAACAAAATATTTAAAAATAATAAATAAAACACTGTTTGGTATGACAGTTCTATGGCCTGGGTATAAAAGTGTCTGCCTTTAAACATAGGTAGAAAAAAGGAGAGGCAAACCATAAAGCAGACTCTTAACTATAGAGAACAAGCTGAGAGTTGCTGGAGAGGGATTGGGCAGAGGGATGGGTTAAATGGGTGATGAGTACTTGTTGTGATGAGCACTGGGTGTTATATGTAAATGATGAAGAATATATATATATATATATATATATATATATATATATATATTAAATTTATTAGTGAATTTCATTAAGTACTTGGTGTCAAACTAGTACAGTGTGTGAGACCTTGAATGAAATGTTTTCAGAACAAAGCTGTTGATGAAGGAATTTTTATTTTAATCTAAGGCATGTGGGAAGTTTGACTCTGAAGCTGAATAGAATAATAAATTTGGGGAGATTTTGGGGCACCTGGGTGGCTCAGTCGGTTAAGCGTCCGACTTCAGCCAGGTCACGATCTCGCGGTCCGTGAGTTCGAGCCCCGCATCGGGCTCTGGGCTGATGGCTCGGAGCCTGGAGCCTGTTTCTGATTCTGTGTCTCCCTCTCTCTCTCTTCCCCTGCCCCGTTCATGCTCTGTCTCTCTCTGTCTCAAAAATAAATTAAAAAATGTTAAAATTTTTTTTTTTAATTTGGGGAGATTTTTAAAGTCTAATTTATGTAAGTAAGAATTTTAAGTAAATATTTAAATTAAGTAGACACTTTTAACTTGGGAAAGTCAAATATTTCTTTGGACTTTAATTTTTTGGGTATGTTTGAATGTCTGCGGATTTTTACTTTCAGGAGAACTAATCTTTTAGTCTTTAAATTTTTCTGATAATATAAATTTCATAATATAAAAGAGTTTATATTCAAATTTTGACATTTATATGAAATATTAGCTATTAGAACTCTTAAACATGTATCATTGGAGTCATCTGTTAAACTACTACAGTACATAAACTGATGTACTATGCTGCAACATAGTGTAAGAAAATAAGAAATGAAAACAACATAGATAATTACTTTTCAGACCTGTATACACTTTATCCTTGGAATTTACTCAAGCAATATATTGATTTAGCTCATTTCAAAGCTTTTTTGTGTCTAAAATTCATTATACCTACTGGTGATCCTCAGAGGATACTCAAAAGAACATTAAGTACACTTGAAGAGAGACATGGAAATGAAAACACATCTGCCCCAATAGACTGCTAATCTTTTCCCAGAGGGACCATCTATACCCAGATGGAGAATGAGCTTTGTGGAAAACTCAACATAATCCATTGAAATGAGCTCAGGTGTATGTTAATATGAAATATTTCTTCCTTTCTCCTTATTTCTCTTCTACATAGATGGAATCTCATTAGATACACTCCTGACCTGTCTTTAGCTCCTTCCTTATCTCTCAGATGTATGGACTTATTGAACTGATGAATTTGGGAACAAGTACTGAGCATGTGTAAACCTGTCCTTTCTCTTGGAAGTGAGCTTCCTTCAGTGACCAGGTATTCAATATTGCTTCTTCTAGGAGGCAGCCTCTTGAACCATGTCTCCTGGTATTAGCAAGCCCATCTGACCAAATGAGAAAAGCCCACATTCCATTATGTCCTTCATTATTAATAAAAGAGATATTTTAACTTCCCATCAGCCACTCTTGGAATCTTTCCTCAACGTTTTCAGAACACAGGTGGAGCAAATCATACTATTTTTATAACTCCCTCCACTTCCCAAGGGTCTCTAAACTTCTATTGATAAGACAGTGGAGATACAGGAACACTCATGGACTGCTCATACCATATGAACATATACAACCATTCTGGAAAACAACCTGTAAGTACTTCGGACATTTATATTTTAGTACCAAGGAACTCAAATAATGAGAATAATCGGAGAAATTTTCATAGGTCCATAAAGCAACAGGTATAAAGATTTTTATCACAGCATCGTTTGTATTAGTGAGTTGTCATAATGCTTTAGTATCTACTTCAAGTGAAAAGTGTTTGTGTTCATTGGTACAAGCCTTTTTAGAAGCTAGAGTAATGAATTAGAGATTGTACAGCAACATGGATAGATCTCAAAAACAATGTTAAATGAGAAAAGTGAGAAATATGACATTTGTATTACCATTTCATTTACTTGTATTAAAATCATATATGTAAAATTAATATATGTGCCTTTTAAGGAGATATACAGGGGTGCATTTTAAACAAAGTGGAGTGTATAAACACACACACACACACACACACACACACACACACACAGAGCAGGTACATATGAGAGGGGAGATTGGAGATGTTTGTTTACAAGTTAGATTCATGAGCCTCACACTAGAGATTCATAACTACCTTGAAACTAGAACCTAGTAATATGCATTTTTATTGAACAGATTCAATTGTTTAATGAACTTTTAGACTGAAAATTATGGATTGTCCAATTAAGAAGCTGTTCTTTTCCAAATTGAGGGTGAATGGAGGGAGGTGGGCGGGGAATGGGCTAAATGGGTAATGGTTATTAAGGAGGGCACTTATAATGAGCACTGGGTGTTATATATAAGTGATGAATCACTAAATTCTACTTAACTAACTAAAATTGAAATAAAACATTGGAGGAAAAAACAACAAAAAAGAAGCTGTTCTTTTCAAATTACTCAAGATTTTCAAGCAATAGCTTAATATGCCTTTCAGTATTACTAACTCTTCAAACATATCTTCTGTCAAGGGAAATTTTACACATTTCTTAAAAGAAAATTCAAAGGCTCTCTTTTCCATGAAACCTTCATAACTCTTCCAATTTGAAAGCGGTATCTCCCACCTTTCTAATTTTAACTGCAGTTTTAGAAAATTCTCTTATGAAGCATTTTACTTTAAATGAATTTCATTTGTCCCTTTGCTTTCTCATTTTCTTGATAGAAAGCTTATTGAAAGAAGGAAAAGTGCTTCTAATATCCACCTGCCACAAAACCTCAAACATTTTAGTTGTTTAACAAATGTTTATTAAGCAGAATAATGAATTCATTCATTAATACTTACATGTGGCATCTAGCTTTTTTGTCCACATCCACATTATGGTGGGCATACACACTAGATAGCAAGCTGAGCCCTCTTATTTGAATGATAGCATTATTAAAAACCTAACCTGACAACACAATATAAAATAAAGAGCATAGGTAGAAAGGAAACTGGTATCTACTTCCATTTATTTTACTACCTAGCTTTGTGAATTTGGGGATGACATTTAAAATCTGTGCATTTTAACTTCCTTACGTATAAAATAAAGAATTGTAATTTAAAAATCTCCAACACTTTTTTAATAACTATAATTTTATTTTCTATACATTGCTATTGCAATATTAAAAATACTCATTCCTCTTTCACCTCAGTTGCACAAGACAGTTAAATGTGTTTTTAGTAAAACCAAATAGACAAATTTATTTTTAATTTTGCTCTAACTAGATAATCTTAAAATCTGCACTATTACTATTCCATGATTTGCAAAGATTTTCTTTATTATTATTTTTAATAATATTTTTCAATAAAATTACTGTAGTCCACTCTGTCAATTTTTAAACACCCAGGAAAAGAAAATTGAACAGTGCTAAACTTACATCCATGATAGCACTTTTTTTTTATTAATCCAGGATTTTCAATTTCATTTTTTTCCAGATATGAAACCTTCCAGATTTTAGCTTGTCATATCACTGCCCAGAAAAAGTGTGATTTTCCCCACCTTTCTAATAGCTAGATATGGCCAATGAAATAGAAGCCAAAGTCATCCAGGCAATTTCTAAGAGGTAACTTTGATGTTAGGGAAGCAATTCCTTTTCTCTGTTATCTGTCTTGATGAAATGCAGGTATGCATTGGAAGTAACTTAAATCAGGGATGAGAGTGACACCCTAGGATAGTTAAGTAACAACACAAAAGAAGACCAGATATAATGAATTTATAGAGTATCTATATCATTCTTGGACTTAATCTTAGAGAAAATAAAACTTGGCATTTTAATATCAATTGTCTTTTAAATAGTTTTTATTTACTGGGCACTGTGACGATTTCATGAATATAGTATATCTAGAACCAGGTTTGGTATGTGTGTGACAAGTATGATGCAAATAAACAAGCTCATATGATTCACAATAATTGGTGGTGAAAGTGGTGGTTAGAATTACATATTTGCTTTCCTTCAAGCAAATCTAGGAAGGTCTCTGATACTTTTTTTTTTTAGTTTTTAATATCCCCCCTTTAGTGTTATTAAATGGTTTTAAGGAAACATTTAAGCTATTTCATTTGAAATGTTAACACACATTATTTGTAGGTAAAATAGAATACTAATATATGCTTGTGATGTGCCACATTTAGAGAAAAGAATAATTTAAAAAACAGTGACTCTTTTAATGCATTTTGTTATTTAAGAACTAGGTAAAATTAGAGTACCAAATATAGATTGAATTAGTAAAACAATATTTTAGTCTCCTAATTCTTCTCAAAATCTTCTTCTTTGTTCCTCTATGTTTACTTTAGGATTTTGTTTCTTAGGTCAGAAGGATCTGAGAGGATTTTGTGCTATTCCTAGAATGGTGGCTGTACCCCTTCTCCAGTTCTGCACTACCGAGTAATGCCTTATTCTGTCTTCCTTCCTTCCCTCAGTCCCTTGTGAATGCCCCCGGAGAGCCAATGGAAGAGTCTTTTAATGAGTAAGAATTATTGTTATGTCAGTGGCTCACTGAGGTTCTATTCTCTTCTGTCAGCCCACATTCAGCCTTTAAAAATTTCACTGAGGGGCACCTGGGTGGACTTGGTTGAGCATCCAACTTCAGCTCAGGTCATGATCTCACTGTGAGTTCGAGCCTCGTGTTGGGCTAACTGTTCTCAGGGCAGAGCCTGCTACATATCCTCTGTCCCCTCTCTTTCCCCCTCCCTTGCCTGTGCTCTTTTAAAAATAACTAAAAATTTTAAAAAGATTTCATTGAAAAATTTCTGAGTCCCTACCCACTTGTACAATGACTCTCTTCCTTTCATACTCACCACATGGAAGCAAATACACCTTGATTCTCCTCAGAGGAAAACAGACTTTCTTTAAATTCTGTTATGGCCTTGTCCTCCAATTTCAGCTCTCTGATGAGTTCAAGAAAAAGGTTAATTTTATAGATTATCTGCTTTTATATTATCGTTAATTTGGCAGTGTTGGAATTTTAGCTTTCTACACCCTAGGTAGCAATTGGAAGTTTCTTTAAATCATTGTTAACATGAGTTTTTCACTTCATGCTTCCAGTTTATTCTTAACTAGTATGCAGTATCTTAGATATACTCACAAACTTTGTTTCTTTTTCCAGCTCAAATATTTTTTAGAAGCTTGATTTCTTTCTTATATTTGTATAGAAAAGAAATTTTGTCTTAATCATTAATTTTACTTTACCACTAAAAGCAAACCTGTCAATTTCCCCATTATCAATTTTAACATATATTTATTGGATAGCAATAGACAGTATTTTGTGCATTCATATAACAAGGCCACAATGTTAACATGCTCATCCAAATACAGACTTTGCTTTCATGTGCATCCATTCTGTATGAGTGAAGGTGTTCTTTTTTTTGTTTGTTTGTGTGTTTTCAGTTTCTGAATAATAGTTGAGAATAGTTCACTGCAATGAAGCTTTATTTTAAAACACAAGACGGCTTAGCTGGAGCACTGCCTTTTTTCCCTCAGAGCAAGATTTAGTTCCGATAGTATCTATTTAGAAGTATAATCAATTAGTATTCTATCTCAAACCATAAGAGAAAATTATCTCTCTAAATTCAAGCATTGCTATATAATATAGACCACTTTGGTATGTCTAGCCCAATGTACATGATTCCTCTGATAACACTCTGGGCTAAAAGAGTGTCATTATAACATATCTTTTAATTTTGAAATTTGTTTTGCCACCTATCACAGAAACCTACCCCAAACCTCCATTTGGTTTAGTCTTACCTCCTAGGGTCATTTCAAAATACTGTTGTAACATACCTATGAGTCTTCTATTTTAGGTAAAGATTTGTAATGATGCTAATAAGAACTATATATGAGAACTCCATGAAGTTAGGACTGGGCATTGCACTTCCATACCTCTTCAGTCACCTAGCAACTTAAAAACCAACAATATTATCTGCTGAATTAAACATTCTATGACCTACTAAGCATATTATTTTATTATAAAATTAAACTAAAAATAATAATTTCATTTATATAAGTCTTTTGATCCCTACATTTTTGAAACAAATTTTATCATAGTCATGAGTGGAGGAGAGGAATGACCTTTTCTTCTTTCTAAAATTTAGGAGTCTGGTTAAGTCTTACATTACTTTCTATTTCCAAGGAAAACATATGTCAATGATACTTCTTTCAAAAATCACTAATTTTTCTCTTTTTTTTTGCAAGAACACATTTAAAACTTGAAATTCTAAATAAATAAATAAATAAATAAATAAATAAATAAATAAACCTATTAGCTTTTAATAAGAAGCTACTATATATAAAATATCACTACTAATTCACATATTGAATTATACTTCTCAAATTAATTATTTCATGTGCTGATAAGTTAATTTTTTGCTCAAACCATCTACTTTTTCCTTAACCACCTAAACTTTGCTTTTCTTTATACTATTTACTTCCTCAAAAACATACCACTAATATTCCTATTCACTTTCTTTTCTTGATTCACTTCTTCATTCTTCAAGAGTGTGTATGTGGCTGAATACTCACTGGCTTAAGTACTGGGAAATGTAAACATTGTCCTTTGCCTCATGGTACTTACAGATTACTAGTGGAAGGAAGACATTATTTAGAAGGGAAACTTATTCCCTACCCTTCTTGTTTCCATAAGGATGAAATTCATTTTCCATGCTTAATGAGATTGGAGCTGAGCATGTTTGACTCAGTATTTTTCTCTCTTCTTTTGGGGATTTATTATATACAACAAGCTCAAAATTTCTGCTTCTATATGTAATAGTTCTGCAAGGGCTAGCCCCCATGGAGGAGGCTCATATTAGTCTTCTGTGGTCTATGGTTCTACAGGTATGTCTGTCTACTTTAGGAGCAAAATGTTAACACATCCTCTTGTCTAGAGACCTATGTCACATTCTCCATCTAATTTTCATCAATAATAATGCTAACTTATTTTATATCCATCTCTTTGCCTTTCACAATTATCTTTCAATTGGCTCTAGACTGGAAAGAGGAAGACTTGCATAAAATTTTTGAATATTTTAAGTACACAATTAATGTTCAAATAGAACTTGTGGGAAAAATACATAGAAAGGCCAGTTTGGGTAACATTAGTTACTAGGTTTTTGAAAGCAAGTGGCCTTAATAGAGGACCTTAATAACAAGGCAGATACAGTTTGATTTTGAATAAACAAAGATATGACAAAGATTAGATATATCTCTAATAAAGGTTCATCTTGAACCAAGCAGAACATCAGTAACAATATTTTTTTTTCTTTTATTCTGTTTTTCAGTCTGTACTACAAACCAGACCAAAACTTTAAAAATTTTTAAAGGCAGCTGTTTTCTCTGTGTTATTATCCAGGAGCATAGTAAGTGCCTAGTTTTAAATTGTTAAAGCTAAGTATGGGGAATGCAATGCAAGAGTAGCTTTTTCAGATTCTGTTTTCCCTCTTGATGTTTTGAATTGCAATGCCTACTCTGCTCAACCAGCAGCAGTGATTTTGTTTTCAAATAGACAAACTTACAAAGCACAATAAGCTTCACCAGTGTCAAGTTTACTTATCATCAATATAAGAAACAGGATAGGCAACACACAATATGCATGGTGATAGCATAGTGAAGGTCATAAGTGCAGCTTCTCAACATCCTCATATCCTTCCATACTTGGAATGCATGTGTTAGAAAAAGTAAGTTAATTGGGCATAGACCAGTTTAGGGTCTCTCTGGCTTTTATACTTTCCTAATCATGTAGCCACTTCAGGGTATCTCCTAATCTTCAGTGAACCTACATCTCACTATTTACATGTCATTCACAGAAAAACAGGTGATCAGCAAACAATTTTGACAAGAAATACACATACCTATTAAAAACACACAATATTTGGGGCGCCTGGTTGGCTCAGTCAGTTGAGTGTCCCACTTCGGCTCAGGTCATGATCTATAACGGTTTGTGAGTTTGAGCCGACATTGTGGTCTGTGCTGACAGCTAGGAACTTGAAGCCTGCTTCAGATTCTGTGTCTCTCCATATTGCAGCCCCTCCCCTGCTCATGCTCTGTGTCTCTGTGTCTCTCAATAATAAATAAACGTCAAAAATTTTTTTTAAAGCCACATGGTTTCTTTAAAAAAATACACAATATTTATCTTAGATGCAGTATATTACTATAAATTTATTGAATTAGTGTTGCAAGGAGGATTTAAAGTAGAGTTTACTATATTGTTTGAACATGACCTAAGATTTCGGAGCTTAAAATAGTGGTGTGCTGACAAACCAGTTGTAGGTATTTATTAGTAATTGAATGTGTAAGTTTGGACATTTGTTATTAAACACACATACACATACAAACATGCCATTAAAGAGGCACAAATAAAAAAAAAAAAAAGAACAGAGTGGAGAAAATCTAATAAATGCTTGAGACTGGATCACTATATCTAAGGAAAACAGGACTTTTTTTCTTTTTTTCTTTTCTTTTTTTTCCTAACCAAAACAAAGAACTAGAATGATTTGAAAACATGCTCTATTCTTATTATCCATTGAAAAGCATTGGTTATCCATAGAAAAGAAAGAAAATTTAAAAAAAAAAGAAAGAAAAGAAAGAGTTTAGCTAAGTTGAATAAAGAAAGGGATTTCCCCATGGGAAAAGCTGGGCTCTTATAAGAAAGTTGGAGCACCTGGGTGGCTCAGTCAGTTAAGAGTCCAACTTCAGCTCAGGTCATGACCTCACAGTTTGTGAGTTCAAGCTCCACATTGGGCTCTGTGCTGACAGCCTGGAGCCCGCTTCAGATTCTGTGTCTCCCTCTCTCTCTCTGCTCCTCCCCAGATAGCTCTCTCGCTCAATCACAAAAAATAAATAAACATTAAAAAAAATTTTTTAGAAAGGTAAATACATATGAAGGTAAAATTATCTTAAAAGTCAAGGTAAAGTTTGGGGTGCCTGGGTGGCTCAATCGGTTGAGCATCTGACTGGTTCAGGTCACAATCTCATGGTTCGTGGGTTTAAACCCCACATCGGGCTCTGTGCTCAGAACCTGGAGCCTGCTGAGGATTCTCTATCTCCCTCTCTCTCTGTCCCTCCCCTGCTCACACTCTGTCTCTGTCTCTCTCTCTCAAAAATAAATAAACATGAAAAAAAATTTTTTAAGTCAAGATAAAGTAGACATAAAATAGAAATGTACCAAGTCTAATTGTTTTTAAAATAGGCCTTAGAAAATTGGAGATGCTTTAGTTATTATTAGATCATAGTCATGACTAAGAGAAATCTGGCAGAGCAGACAAAGATCATAAAAAGTGGACTGGAAGGACTCTCAGAGGAAGCCAATATTCTGGAAACTTTTGAGATGTGATCTTTTAAAGCTGTGAACAGGGTCCACTCTAAGAGCAACTGAAGAGCCAATCTATAAAGTTTAAAACAGCTATTGTAAAATGTTAATGACATTGGATAGGTTTGTGATACAAACACTAGGAAGACTAGTGTAAAATACTCCAAAAAGTTTCTGAGGGAGTTTGAAGGTGACATAGTTATTATAAATGAAGAACTATGTTCCTTAAGAGGATATGTCTCAATACTGATGTAACTGAGGCTCTAATTGAATATAAAACAACAATAAAAAAGAGAGATAAAGAGAAACCATGTAGACAGTCAAATAGGAAACAAGACCAGATTAGATGTTCATTTAAAGGGAAAATAGAATTCAGATGGGCTATCCAATATGTACAATATTTTTGATAAAACTTTAGAGATACACATAATTTATTCATTTATTATCTCTCATTATGAGAAACCCAACAAGACAAACATGAGAGATCATGTTAAGAAGGCAAATGTTTGAGTCAGAAAGCAAATAAAAATTGAAAGGAAAACAAAAGACACTCAAATCTAACAAACACATTAACTGCCATGTTATAGATGGAAGTAAATTTAGAGTAAAGAAAGTGATTAAGCTTTCAAACTTAACAGAGTCCTGTTTAAAAACAAGTAAACAAATATAAATAAACATTAGTCATATCCCAGTACTGATGTAAAAAAAAATGACAGAAATTTTATGTTCAGCCTAGAAATTCAAAATCTGAGGAGAAATAATACATTTTGAATCCTTTAGTAGAGCAATTAACCCTAAATAGAATTGAAGATGTACAGGCTTCAGAGACAGTAACACTAACTTCAGTTTCCTACAAACAAAAATGGTGCCTCAGGTACAGAGGAGGTTTATCCTAGAGGCAGCTTTCACTGGTATAAATAATCTCATAGCAAAAAGCAAAGTCCAAGCAGCAGATGCTATGGTATAAAATTTTTTAATGTTAAATTTAAAAAGATGTATGACACCAGATAAGAGTACACACTCACAGTATCATTAGAGTTCCAAAAAATACAGTATTCAAAAGGAAATGAAAGTTAGGAAATTTTATTTATACTAAATGGGAAAGAATATTTCAAATAAGATCTGGTGTCTGGTGACATACTAGCCATTTCCTCCTTTTTGTTAGAAGGAAAAAAATATCTATTTAGGTAATAGTCATTCTCAGAGAGAAGAAACCATATTTCTAGTGTCCCCTTTTCCCATTTGAGGAAGCTGTGACAACATTTACCTCTTTGGGGGGCATCTCCTACCAGTTTTATTTTAGTTCAAAGACAGTAAAACTGGACAACCAGCACTAACCTAACTAGCATTAACCTAACTAGTGGTATTATTTCTTCATCTAACCTCCTCTTAAAAATCTTTGACTTCCTTCTATATTCTTGGAGGTGAGAGACAACATTGGGAACCACTCAAATCATAGTCTGTGAGTGAAAGGGCGGGCCTACGCCAGCCGACTCCATCTTGTTCTGTGTCCTTCACCTTGACCACACCTCCTCCCCTTGACTCCATCTTGTCCTGTGTCCTTCACCTTGACCACACCTCCTCCCCTTGACTCCATCTTGTTCTGTGTCCTTCACCTTGACCACACCTCCTCCCCTCGAGTAAACCCTCCCTCACCTGCCGGACCCTTCCCCAGGACCCCTCCCTAGCCAATCGGCTGAGGCCATAGCCATTACCTCACCAACTGCCCCCAGGCCCCAATAAAACCTTTGTCCTTTTGAAACTCGCTCTCTTTCCCTGGTATCTCACCGCTGCGTCGGTGCAGGTAGGGGATTGAGCTCGAGCTAGCTCGAATAAAGGCTCTTTGCTTTTGCATCGGACTCGGCTCCCTAGTGGTCTTTGGGGATCACGAATTCTGGGCATAACATTTGGGGGCTCGTCCGGGATCCCCAAGACCCCGAGGGACCCCCGACCCGGAGAGCCTGACTGGCCACGGTTAGTGTCTGTTTGTTCTGTCTTTTCTGTGTGAGCTCATTTCTGGAATTCTGGTAGTGCCCGACGCGGTCTAGGTGGACGCACTGGAGGACCACGGGCCGGGAGTTTCGGAAGACGTTCCGATTCTCCCTTCTGGAGGGACGTGGAATCCCCTCAAAGGTCTGAGACGAGGCGGGTCGCTCCCGCTGGTCGGCGTGAGGCCGTCGTCTTTGGAGGGACGTGGAATCCCCTCATCGGTTTTGGAGGGACGTGGAATCCCCTCATCGGTTTTGGAGGGACATGGAATCCCCTCAAATGTCTAAGCTAGCTCTCAGTTTTGCTTCCATGGAGTTGGAAGACTTTCTAGGGGCCCTCTGTTTGTCTGTTTTTGTGTTTCTCTGTTTTGCTCTGTGGACTTACTGGACGGACGTTATGGGACAGACTCAGACTACTCCTCTAAGTATTATGATTGATCACTTTAAGGATGTGAGGGGAAGAGCTAACAACCTCAGTGTGGAAGTCCGAAAGAGTCGGTTGCAGTTTTTTTGTTCTAGCGAGTGGCCAACTTTCAATGTCGGATGGCCACCAGAGGGGACCTTCGACCTCCCTACCATCCACCGAGTCAGGAGTATCATCTCTCAGCCTAAGATGGGCCATCTTGATCAGCTCCCTTACATTATCACTTGGCAGGACCTTGTAGAAGACCCACCCTCTTGGCTTAAGCCCTTCCTAACCCTGCTCCCTCCGGAGCCAAAACCCATTCTTGCTTTGCAGGAGACAGAGAAGAGGAAACGTCTTACCCAGCCTTCAGCACCCCTCTACCCTGTCCTACAGGGGGGTACTGAAGAAGAATTAATTTTTCCTCCCCCGTATAACCCCTCTAGGATGCTGGAAGAACACCATCCTCCCCCTCCGGGGGAGGCAGATGCTGTTCCGAGAGCGGGAGGCGGAAACACCCCAGGGGGAAGCCCGCCATTTACCAGACAAAGGGCTCAGAGGGAGCAATCCGCCTCTGCCGCCGACTCTACTATTCTGCCCCTGCGAGCCACCGGACCCCCAGACGCGGAGGGGAATCAGCCCCATCACTATTGGCCTTTCGCCACTAGTGACCTCTACAATTGGAAAGCTCAGAATCCTAAGTTTTCTGAGAAACCGGCAGGGCTTATTGATTTATTAGACTCTGTTCTTTTTACCCATCAGCCCACGTGGGACGATTGCCAGCAGCTTTTACAGGTCCTGTTCACGACTGAAGAAAGAGAAAGAATCCTCAATGAGGCCCGAAAACTAGTTCCGGGCGCAGACGGGAATCCCACCACCAACCAGGCTCAGATAGAGGCCTCCTTCCCCTTAACTCGGCCCCAGTGGGATTTCAACACGGCAGAAGGTAAGGAGAGGCTCCGGGTCTACCGCCAGACTCTAATGGGGGGTCTCCGAATGGCTGCTAGAAAGCCAACCAATTTGGCCAAGGTAGGAAATGTACAACAGGGAAAAGATGAATCTCCGGCTGCCTTTTTAGAAAGGATCATGGAAGCATTCCGTACCTATACCCCCATGGATCCAGAGGCTCTGGAAAGCAAGGCAGCTGTTATCATGGCCTTTGTAAACCAATCGGCCATAGACATTAGGAGAAAATTACAGAAAATAGATAGACTAGGAGAAAAAAGTCTGCAGGACTTACTGGTGGTAGCCGAAAAGGTATATAATAACCGGGAGCCTCCTGAGGACAAGCAGGCTCGCGCCATGGCGGCTGCCAGCAGTAAGCAGACTCGAGACCTGGCCAGAATACTGCTAGCTACCACTGCTGACTTCCCCGAGGAACGAGACCGCCGTCTCCGGCAGCTGGCAGATGACGCAAGAAAAGGTAAAAGCACCACCAAGGGGGGGAAGCAGAGGCTGCAGAAGGATCAGTGCACATACTGCAAGGAGATAGGGCATTGGGCCCGAGATTGTCCGAAATGGGCCGGCTGGAAGGGAAGCAAGACTGATCGAGTAAAAGTCCTAGAGCTGGATGAACTAAGTGATTAGGGGAGTCAGGGTTCAGACCCTCTCCCCGAACCCAGGGTAACTCTTAAAGTGGAGGGGACCCCTATTGACTTCCTTGTCGACACCGGAGCACAACATTCGGTCCTCTGCACCCCACAAGGAAAACTAGCTAGCAAGAAGTCCTGGGTACAAGGGGCAACTGGTATGAGCCAGTATTCATGGACTACCCGAAGAACAGTAGATTTGGGAACGGGCCGGGTATCCCACTCCTTTATGGTAATACCAGAATGCCCCTACCCGCTGTTAGGACGGGACTTACTGACCAAGATTGGAGCTCAGATAACTTTCAGACAAGGGGGGCCTCAGGTCACCGATGGCAAGGGCCACCCCATCCAGGTCCTGACCATGAAACTGGAGGATGAATACCTCCTCCACCAGGAGGCGCTCCCGAGAGAGGATAATATAGACAGATGGCTACAAGAATTCCCCTCGGTTTGGGCAGAGACAGGGGGGATGGGACTAGCCGCTCATAGGACCCCAGTCCTGGTAGAGCTCAAGCCAGGAGAGAGTCCGGTAAGGATCAAACAATACCCCATGTCTCAGGAGGCCTGGAAGGGGATCCAGCCACACATCCGGAGACTACGAAGCCTAGGGGTACTAGTTCCTTGCCAGTCTGCCTGGAACACCCCCCTACTGCCGGTCAAAAAGCCTCACACAAATGACTACCCACCGGTACAAGACCTCCGGGAAGTAAATAAGAGGGTCGTGGACATACACCCAACTGTTCCCAACCCATATACTCTCTTGAGCTCCTTAGCGCCCTCCAGGGTCTGGTATACTGTACTAGATTTAAAGGACGCCTTCTTCAGTCTGCCGCTGGCACCCCAGAGCCAACCCTTGTTCGCCTTCGAGTGGCATGATCCGGAGGAGGGCTACAGTGGACAACTCACCTGGACACGGCTACCTCAGGGATTCAAAAATTCACCCACCATCTTCGACGAGGCACTACACGAGGACCTGGGTGAGTACAGAAGGGAGCACCGTGGCCTCACCCTTCTACAGTATGTAGATGACATCCTGATTGCTGCCGACACTGCCAAAGACTGTGAGCGAGGGACCCAGGACCTGCTGGCTACCCTGGGGGCCTTAGGATACCGGGCATCCGCGAAGAAGGCTCAGATATGCAGGGAGAGGATTCACCAACAGGACACCAAAATAGAGCAAGTTGTATCTGCCTGCAAGACCTGCCAACTCACCAACGCGAGGGCCACATCAAATAAAAAAAGGAACCAGGCTCAGAGGCACCAGACCGGGAGCCCAATGGGAAGTCGACTTCATTGAAGTCAAACCAGGAAAGTATGGTTTTAAATATCTTTTAGTATTTACAGACACCTTCTCTGGCTGGGTGGAGGCATACCCAACCAAGCATGAAACGGCTCAGACGGTGGCTAAGAAGCTACTAGAAGACATCTTACCCAGGTATGGTTTTCCTGCCCTGGTAGGATCAGACAATGGACCAGCTTTTATCTCGCAGGTAACACAGGCAGTAGCCAAGGCGGTGGGGGCAAACTGGAAATTACATTGTGCTTATAGGCCCCAGAGCTCAGGACAGGTAGAAAGAATGAATAGAACCCTAAAAGAGACCCTTACCAAATTAACCATGGAGACTGGCGGGGACTGGGTGACTCTCCTACCGTACGCCCTTTATTGGGTTAGAAACACTCCTTACACTCTGGGTTTTACTCCCTATGAGATCATGTTTGGCAGGCCACCCCCTGTTATTCCCAGCCTTTGAGCTGAACTTATTGCTGAGTTTAAAGATCAAGAACTTTTTCTTTCCTTGAGCGGGCTCCAGAGGGCGCACGAGGACATTTGGCCGCGCCTCCGTGCCATCTACGAGGCTGGCCCGATCCCGACACCTCATCAGTACAGGCCGGGAGACTGGGTCTACGTCAAGAGGCACCACCGAGAGACTCTCGAGCCGCGCTGGAAGGGACCCTACATCGTGGTGTTGACAACCCCCACCGCTCTCAAGGTAGACGGCATCGCGACCTGGGTCCATCACACCCACGCTCAGCCAGCGGACCCCTCCTCGATCCGGAAGGACTTCGTCACGCGATGGGCCATCAGTTGGGACCAACACAACCCGCTCAAGCTCAAGCTACAGCGCATTCGACCTACCTAATATTGGTAACTCTGTTAACTCTGCTTGTCATTGCTCATGCTGCCGGGAGTCCCCACGCCCCCCAAAACATCACCTGGCAGATCATAGACACCAGCTCGGGGACAATACTTAATCAGACCTCCCAGAGCCATCCCAGGGACACTTGGTTCCCAGAACTTTGCATAAACCTCCAGACTCTGTTCTCCTTGTCACCATAAATGCAGCCGGTCCCATGATTGGGTCCGTAAGCTACATGACAAGGGGGGAATGAAAGGGCGGGCCTACGCCAGCCGACTCCATCTTGTTCTGTGTCCTTCACCTTGACCACACCTCCTCCCCTTGACTCCATCTTGTCCTGTGTCCTTCACCTTGACCACACCTCCTCCCCTTGACTCCATCTTGTTCTGTGTCCTTCACCTTGACCACACCTCCTCCCCTCGAGTAAACCCTCCCTCACCTGCCGGACCCTTCCCCAGGACCCCTCCCTAGCCAATCGGCTGAGGCCATAGCCATTACCTCACCAACTGCCCCCAGGCCCCAATAAAACCTTTGTCCTTTTGAAACTCGCTCTCTTTCCCTGGTATCTCACCGCTGCGTCGGTGCAGGTAGGGGATTGAGCTCGAGCTAGCTCGAATAAAGGCTCTTTGCTTTTGCATCGGACTCGGCTCCCTAGTGGTCTTTGGGGATCACGAATTCTGGGCATAACATGAGCTGTCTTCCATTGCGGCGACCAAAAATGTTTTTTGTACCCTCCCCAGGTCTGTGTTACATTCCCTCCCAATAATTCTACTTTTAAATTTTCCATGTTTGATTTACACTGTAGCTGTAAGCCTAAACTTGTGGCATCATAAAGCGCTCATGTGAAGTAGATTGACTTCAAATGTAGTCATATTTTAAAATATCTTCTTTTTTTTTAATTTTTTTTAACATTTATTTATTTTTGAGACAGAGAGAGACAGAGTTTGAACAGGGGAGGGGCAGAGACAGAGGGAGACACAGAATCTGAAACAGGCTCCAGGCTCTGGAACTGAAAACAGCTGACACCATAAGGCAGTATATTATTTCACTTTAATTATATGCACAGAGTAAAATAAATCTTGGCAATATGCTGTTAACATGGTAAATATTGAAGGTATTATTTAATAATTATTATTAAGTTTTGTGACACTTGTCAAATGCTTCATAACTTGTTAAATTGATAGAAAATGCAATTCATTTAATTTCTTTACTCATATATTCATGCTACATATTTAGCATACTTTCTGGATTCACTCATTTTCAGAGTAGATAATTTGAAAGGACAAAATTAAAAGGATAATATTTAATCTGTTTTATGACTACACTTGCATTTAAAATAAGTCATTTGTATAGAGCCAGGTGCCTTAGAAAGCATTTTCAAACAGCCATTAATCTCACAGTATCTTCATTACAATGGTTGAATATATACCTTTCTCAAAAAAGATGAGTACACTTACTAGTAAAATTAAGGAACTTGCTAAGTCCTCCTTGTTAATTAATGGTGAAACTAATATTGGGAATCTAGTCTTGTGGGTGCACAAAGTAGATTTATGCTTAGTTAAAAGTATGATAACTATCAACCTTCTTTCTTTGTAATGTTTAAGTTGTTTTTGATAAAAGATCATGTAGGCATGCTGATTTTCAAAATGATGATCAAAAATAATTAACAATATAATCTGGGGGAAGACTTGGAATGTATGTTTAGGCATTCACTATGTTAGCAATTATTTGTTCCTACCTAGGGACATTGATCTTTCAAAAATATATACGATGTTAAAGATCAACACCTCAAACATCCACATTAAAATCTTTCAATAACTATCATTTTACTAAGAATAATATCCACAACCTTTACTATGACTTATAAAACTTTATTTCAGATCTCTGCCTGCCCATATTAATTAGGAATAGCTTTGGCAATTAAAACAGAAAATCCTAAAGTAACGACTTTAATAAATGAGAAAGCATTTATCTCTCACTTAAAAATCCCAAGGTAGGTAGCACACAGTGAATGTGTGATGTGTGAATTTATTAGCAACACTGGCTGGTTCTTTCTAACTCACCTCTCTGCCATCTCCGGATGGCCCAAGATGGGTTCTAGAGATTCTTATTTTTAAGAAAACAGAGTGGAATAGCGTATCAAGAAAAATCTAGGATTTTGTCACTAAAGGAAAATGACAATATTTGAGGGCAACTAGAAGCCACAATTTCTATTAACCACTCACATCATTCTACCTTTTAATCACTGCTTTTTCCATATCTGGTCCTTTTTCCAGTTCCTTGAACACATTCACTTATGGCCCTGGCTTTCCCAGCACTGCTTAAAAACACTTTTCACCATTACACACATGACTTGTTTTTGTTCATCTTTTTAACATCAGTAGAACTATCAGTTTGATGTTTTTGGTATCATTTTTATATATTTATATCATTTTTGATATTTGACCATTTAATGTTACACTTCACCTTACCATCAAGTCATTCACCTTTATGTGCACCTTCTTCCAATTTTTTGTATCATTTACCAATTTCTAATTATAGATTCAAACAATAGATAGAGACATAGACATATTTCTTTATAGGTGAGGACAGAAACAAGGAGAAATATAAATACAGGCCTAAATACGTTCATATAAACATAGACTATTAGTGCAGAAGTTAATTTTGAAGATTATCTAATCCATTATTCTCACTTTTTTGCCACTTCCATCTGACTTTTTTTTTTGGCTAAAGGGGTTTGAGTACAGAGAGGTAACATCCAACTGGGGTCATAAATATGGTCATGTGCACACGCGCACGTGCACACACACACACACACACACACACAAACAAACAATTACTTAACCATGGTCAGACAACATCAGCTTTCTCTACCGATTCCCTAAACCCTATTTCCCTCAGGGCAAGGTAAAGAGGACAAAGAGGTACTTGCATATGCAGTATGCTTATTAATCTGGAGGGAAACATTTTCTTTATCATTAAGTACAGTTATCATAGCTTTACTTTGCTCCAGAGGGAGACGCTATCTTCTTTCCCCTGAGTGTTCGCTGTACTTCTCTCCTTGAAAAATATAATTTTTAACAAAGTGAAATCAATGCCTCCTTCACAAGATGTGCAGAAATAGGAGAAATCCATCAGAGAAGTCTCACATGAGTACTCAAAGATGCTTAATAAAACACTAAGCAGTAAATATAAACATAATGTACTAAAATAAGTAAAATAATTGAACTTAGAGAATATCTAAATTTAAAGACTTTATGTTTAAAAATCAAAGAAACATGAAAGAGTGAAAGAAAATGTAGCTGGTGAGTTGAGATTAGTGGATAGATGCTTCATCTTATGGAAACCAATATAGGAGAGAATTTACAAGCTTAACAGGCAATTGTTTTGTCTACCTAACACTTCTGCCACCCCTGGGAATTTTATTCCTTTCCTTCTCATCTTTCATTGCAGCCATGTATCAATCAAGAAAGCCATCATATCTTATATGGGTCCTTACTACTGGGCTGTAGGTGAGTATAGAATAGCAATTGAGCTTGAGTTAGAATATTTGTCCCTTCCAAAGACCATCTATTCTTGCTACAAGAAGCTGACCAATAGCAGAGAACCACTTACCACAGAGAAGCATGTTTTGAAGAAGAATGAGGACTGAATACAAGCATTTGGACTTATCAATTAGAAATTTATCAGTTTTACAGAAAGCTGTTTCAATAGGCAATGTAGTATCTGACTCCATTTTTTTTTCAACTTTTATTTATTTTTGGGACAGAGAGAGACAGAGCATGAACGGGGGAGGGGCAGAGAGAGAGGAAGACACAGAATCGGAAACAGGCTCCAGGCTCTGAGCCATCAGCCCAGAGCCTGACGCGGGGCTCGAACTCCCGGACTGCGAGATCGTGACCTGGCTGAGGTCGGACGCTTAACCGACTGCGCCACCCAGGCGCCCCTCTGACTCCATTTTTGATGTTTGACTGCTAATACGTTTATTCCTTCCTCTTCTCCACTTGCCCCATATCTGGGCAAACCACATCTGAACAATCTGATAGGAAAACCCCATTGTTCACTCTCCTGTTGATGTGGAGAAGTTCAAACCCCACAAATCCAGCCCCTTGTGGAAAACCCAATGCCAGCAACCACTGCATTCTAATGACAAAAAAATAAAATAAAAAAAACAAAGCCCCTTTGGTTATCATTTTGCTCAAGCCAAAGGAGGCCCATCCTGCTCTCCCAGAACATCTCCAAAGGTATCTTGTGGAACTCTCTCCTCATGTGTGTGATGTCATCAGTATGGACTTCCAAACCAATTTTAGGTGAAAAGCTGATCCCATCCTCCAGCTGACAATTGCAAGACATGGTAAAATAGTAAAAACACCAGCCATATTACTAGAGGTTAAGAATAAAGTAGGGAGTGAAAAAGTAGAGACAGAAAAGACAATTCTGGACAAATCTTGAGGCAAAGAATAGGAGTAGAGCAACATTTGTTGAAAGGGTAGCCATCTTACAGGGATGTGTTTTAAGACAGGAGGGATTATAAAGAAAAACCTCCTGAAAAAACTAATTATAAAAACTATTTCTTATATGTGACATTTAATATATCATTTCTATCTAAAACACATGAAAACTATGCCAAGTGGAAGCGATTAAAAGGTGTTGTTGCAGAGTGCCTGGGTGTCTCAGTTGGTTAAGCGTCCAACTCTTGATTTCAACTCAGATCATAATTTCACAGTTTGTGAAATCAAGTCCCACATTGGGCTCTGTACTGACAGTGAGGAGCCTGCTTGGGATTCTCTGTCTCTCTGCCCCTTTCCCTGCTTGTGCACACATGTGTGTGTGTTCTCTCACTCTCAAAATAAATAAAAGGGTGTTGCTGCTATTTCAATAGAAGTGACCAGGGTAGGATTTACTCTGTGTCAGAAATTATCACTTGTAGAAAAGTTGTACATGTTAAAATCTTGGATGTAACTATCTTCTGTAATAGTTGTTTTGGGTTTTATTTTGTTTAGTTGCTTACCTTCTTGCTTTTGTTTTTGTTTTTGTTTTTTTAATTTGGCTTTTATGAAGTGCTCAAAATGCTCCATTTCTATGGTTTCCCTACATACTGTCTTCTAAAATTTGCTTCCTTAAAGTGAGTATTTCACAGGCATTTTGCACTTATTCAGCCTCTGCATGCCTGCAGAGCATTTCCATAAACTGACCTCCTTTTGAAATCAGTGGGAATTAAACATCTACCATGAGGCTTGCAGGGGTGTGAAAGTGTATAAAGTTTAGGATCATAATTTTCACAATTCTCCCCTTGTATTCTTACTTCTCATAAGGGAAAATTTTTAAATTGATATTAATTATAAAATCATCACCCAAATTGACACCTGGATAAAGAACTGTATTAAGACTAACTGATGAATGGACTCGTTTGTGATTTTGGTAATGAAATCTTGTAGGTGATTATATTTTAAATATGTCTTATATTTTGCCTGAAAAAAAGAAAAGTTAAATCTTTGGTTAATTATTTTGAAATGATGGCAATTATACCACATTCTGGACTTTTTATATAAAAGGAAAAAAAAACTATTTAGATGAGCATTCCTGAAACATATAGTAAGAAGTTTATTTATGAATCCTCTAATTTTATAGCTATAGAATAATTAAAAGCTATGAATGCTATGTTTTGCCTTGATTTTAGTTTCTGATTATGTTTCCACCCATTTTAGATTGCTTGAGTAGAGAATCAGGGAACTGAAAAAAGAAAGCACTGATCAAATATAATAAGTGTGGCTTTACCCACCTTATGTACCAGTGAAAGAAGTTATATGATTATTGTGAAGCAGAATTTGAAATATAATGGATGCAATTTTTTTTTTCAGAAACCAATAAGTTATCTGTAGGATGTAAGATTTTAAAATTAATTTTGTGGTGAAAAATCATGAAACAAGTTTGATCAGTGTGACCACATACCAAAATTGATTTTTAATCACTTTTATCAGGTGGGTAAGAATCTTGGGAATAATAGATGCAAATTCAGAATAAAAATCACACATACAGAGTAAAAAATAATGCATACATGTTTAAGGTAAGAGCAATGAGTTTCTGAAAATTCATTATAATTATCCCTCAAAGGGTATTCATACATCACAAGTCAAGATTATTCGTCTCATAAATTATATTACTGTATAATACGGTATGTTCAGTTTGTCCTTTTGTGTTGAGTGACAGAGAGACAAAGAGAGGGAGATAGAGAGGACTGATAGTACACACAGAGAGGAAGAAAGCTGGGTATTAATGATTTTTGTGAGCAATATGAAAAGATTTAGAAATAAGAACAAAGCAAGAAAATATAGTATATATAATTACCTTGAATAACCCATGACCTGGCTAGGAAATAAAACAAAATTTAGTTCTTTTGTTGCAGTTTGGAGTTTATCTTCTTGTGCAGATTTCATCTCTTCAGATAAGACAAAGAACAACATACTCCATGTAGAATCGATACGACAATTATTGCTTCTTCAAGGAGTCTAGAGCGTATGTTCTAGGGGCTCTAGGATCTCAGTTCCTTAGGGAAATGGGCTATGTTCTGTGTTCCTGATAATAAAATTCATTAATAGTTCACATTTTTTTAAAGTGTCTACTATGTCCTAGAAGTTTCAATGCTCATCGCAGTTGCCTACCTCAAACTTTTGGCAACCAGGAGGCTGGCATTCCCCTGAAAAGCTGTTCATTTCCTTCTATTTAGTATTGGCTGTAGTGAACTTGGAAAATAAACTGTAAATAATAGTCTATTAAATAATATAAGTAAGTCATAAATATTTCCTGTTTTAAATTGGGACATGGCTACTTATGAAATGGTACAATTTTCATCAGATAATCGGGGCTTTTATGAATTCTGTGACCAATCTAAACACTCTGAGAAATAAGCTAACATAAGTTTTAATCAAAAAAAATGGCCAAGAGTAAATAGATCATTTTTAAACAAAGTAAGAATGACCCTCAGTCTTCCCCTGTCCACAATTCCTGCAAAGACACAAGCACAGAGGAACAAAAGAGCCAGGTTTGTACAGAGCCAATCACTCAAATCATTCTATTGATATAAATATAACACACTCTCTTGAGGAAAGTGGAATTATAGTTGAATGTCACAGTTGCAGACAGCTGTCTAAGTAATCCAAATGTTACAGTTAAAATGTATTTTACTCAAGAATTCACTATTAAAATGAGGCAAATAACCAAAACATCAGTAGGAAATTTGAACAGAGATATAAAAGAAAATGTCAAGTTTCTTTTTATGTATTTCTAAACAAAAGAAGTTGCAAGGAAAGAAGTCACTGGGAATAATTTCATTCTTGATTTCTATCTGGGCATCTAAACCTATCATCATCTTAAAAAATGGAGACAGAAGATTAACTGAAGCATAATTAATTTTCTTACAAGTAAATAGAAGAGCATAACAGCCTGAGGTAGGGGAGGTGGGTTCTTATTTGAGCTGTATTTCCTAAAATGTAATATTTTGATTCTGAGGTTTAAGCAGTTTTCAAAATTATTTAGAAAACCAAGTCTCTGGTTTCCTTTTTTAAATGTTTATTTATTTATTTGGGGGGGGGTGGGGAGGGGCAGAGAGCAAGGGAGGGAAAGAATCCCAAGCAGGTGGCACACTGTCAGTGCAGAGCCCAACATAGGGCTCAATCCCAGGGACCCTGAGATCATGACCTGAGCCAAAATCAAGAGTTGGACACTTAACCAAAAAAGCTATACAGGAGCACCCCAAGTCTGATTTCTAATTAAGAGATCTGAAACAGGATGACTAGAAGAATACGTCATTTTGGCAAAAAGTTGTGACATAATTTGATAGTATTGTGCAATTTCCTAGGACAAGTAAATGAAACATATAAATATGTGACTAGTATGGTTTGTTGGCATATATCTAATAAAATTTAATTAAATATTTCAGGTTTAAGAACTCAGGAACTATAATTTGTTGCATGTGGGTTGGATAAAATAAATATATGCATATGTAGTTTTGCTAATTTGATGGTGAATCTTATAACAAAAGATTCTAAATTAGCAGTTCAAAGTTGGAGCAGAAGACTCAGCATTTTAATAAGCCCCTCACTAATTCTGAGGAACTGGTCTCTAGACCACATATAAAGAATTGGGGCATCTGGGTGGCTCAGTCGGTTAAGCATCCCACTCTTGGTTTCAGCTCAGGTCATGATCTCACAGTTAGTGAGTTTGACCCCGTGCTGGGCGCTGCATTGGCAGTGCAGAGACTGCTTGGGATTTTCTCTCTCCCTCTCTCTGTTCCTCTCCAGCTTGTTCTCTCTCTCTCTCTCTCTGAATTAAATGAACATTGAAAAGAAAAAAGAAGGAGCACCTGGGTGGCTCAGTCAGTTGAGCATCCGTCTTCAGCTCAGGTCATAATCTCGCAGTTCATGGGTTCCAGCCCTGCATTGGGTTCTGTGCCAGTTCAGAGCCTGGAGCCTGTTCAGATTCTGTGTCTCCCTCTCTCTCTGCCCCTTCCCTATTCACATGCTGACTCCTTCTGTCTCAAAAATAAAAAATAAACATAAAAAAAAGAAGAATCTTTATTTCATAGATTTAAAATATTTAGACTAAAACTTTTTATTTTAATTTCATAAATACAAAAGCATTTATCTTCTCTTGCAATATTTCCAATACATACTCATCATATAATGGTCAGCATTTCACTTTTTTTAAAAAAAAATTAATGTTTATTTATTTATTTATTTATTTATTTAAGAGACAGAGAGACAGCATGAGCTGGGGAGGGTAAGAGAGAAAGGGAGACACAGGATCTGAAGCAGGCTCCAAGTTCTGTGCTGTCAGCACAGAGCCCAACACAGGCTTGAACTCACCAACTGCGAGATCATGACCTGAGCTGAAGTTGTTTTCTCAACAGACTGAGCCAGCTAGGTGCCCCATCACTTTAGATGTACTTGATATTCATTTTTCATTCATTCATTCATTAAATATATTGAGACTCTACTATATTCCAAGAATGGTGATAAGCACTGAGCATTTTGTAACGAGCAAGAAGAGGGTATTTACTTTTGCATTTGCTAAAAGTAAAAGATAACTTAAGGGTAGTAAAATAGGGGAGCCTGACTGGCTCAGTAGGAAGAGCATGCGACTGCTGATTTCAAGGTTGTGAGTTCAAGCCCCACATTAGGTGTAGAATACTTAAAAATAAATACATAATTTAAAAAAGAGCAGTAAGATAATCAAGATTAAAATGTAAGAAAAATAACTAATATCATTTCATATCTCCATTAGAAATCAGTAGTATTTATTTAAAACAGTAAGAGAAATTATAAACAAAATAAAAGTAACATCAAAATACCTATTGCCTCTTAATAAATTTAAGAAAATATTTGCAATATGTCTATGCAGAAAATAATACAACTTTATTGAAAGATGTTCCAGAAAACCCAAATACAAGGAGTTAATATATTATATTCATGATTTGGAAAACCCAAGATGTCAATTTACACTAAATGGAAATACAGATATATTGCATACCCTGTGAAAAATCTCCTTAGAGTTTTTGGAAGGTGGATGAAAAAATCTAACATGCTGATTTTAAAATGAATGGAGGAATAAAAAGCTTTGAGTCTAGCCCAAATACTCTGAAGAAGAATAACAAAATGGTAAGAATGCTCTACCAAATTGTAAGATTTATCATACAGCATGGTTATTAAATAGGGCTATATTATACCAAGATTAGACAAAACTGAGAATTGGGAGCACGTGACCTAAATGCCAATCACAACTTTCTGAACATAAAGTTTCATTAGAACCTAGCTATTTTATGCTACACCAATTTGTGACCACATACTATATGGCCCAAAGCCTGAATATTTTCCATCTGATCTTTTAAGAAAAAGTTTGCAAATCCCTGAGCAAGAACAGTTATGAAAACTAAAGAACCCAGAATTATGTATACATGCCCATTTGTACATGATAAAAATATAACTGAACAGCAGTTGGAAAATATGGAGAAAATGGACCACAAAACAACTTCATGCCATAAACACACACACACACACACACACACACACACACACACACACACAAAGCGACTCTACATGGTTCATATAACTAATATTAAAGGGAGAAAATAAAGTCCTTAGAAGATAATATAAAACAATGTCGGGGTGCCTGGGTGGCTCAGTCAGTTAAGTATCTGACTTCAACTCAGGTCATACTCTCATAGCTCATGGGTTCGAGCCCTGTTACCAGGCTCTGTTCTGACAGCTCAGGGCCTGGAGCCTATTTTGGATTCTGTGTCTCCATCTCTCTCTCTCTCTCTCTCTCTCTCTCTCTCTCTCTCTCTGCCCCTCCCCTGCTTGTGTTCTGCCTCTCTCTCTCAAAAATAAACATTTAAAATTTTTAAAACAATATCTGCATGATGTCTGGTTAGAGATATGTTTTTTAATGTCACATTAAACACACACACACATACACACACACACAACTCTGTAAGTAAATGAGAAGGTGTGTAAATTTGACTACATTAAGGTCATAAACTTCAGAAACATCATTATGAAAGTCAAAAGCAAGTCAGGTAGTTGAAGATATTTGTCACACATATAACTAGAAAAGGGAATATATTCATAATATTTTTAGAATTGAAATGTATTAGTAACAAAAGCCAGATAATCCAAAATAAATTTTTGCAGCAAAGAAAGAAAGAAAGAAGAAAAGGAGGGAAAGGTAAGGGGAAGTTTCTTAAAAGGAAACTTTTTAGAAAAGGAAAATTCTTCAGAAAAAAGGATACATAGATGGCCAAATATTTTAAGCAGGAGATGAATCTAGTAATTAATGAAATGCACAGCAAAGCCATGAATACATACAGCTAATCTAAAGGACTAAGATTAAAAGATACAAAGTCTAACTAATACCAAGTTAAGGAGAAATTGGAGTAATCAGAGTTTACAATGGCAGTAAAAATATAAATAGCCCTGAAGAATTATGACTTGATTTTGGGGCGCCTGGGTGGCGCAGTCGGTTAAGCGTCCCACTTCAGCCAGGTCACGATCTCGCGGTCCGTGAGTTCGAGCCCTACGTCAGGCTCTGGGCTGATGGCTCAGAGCCTGGAGCCTGTTTCCGATTCTGTGTCTCCCTCTCTCTCTGCCCCTCCCCCATTCATGCTCTGTCTCTCTCTGTCCCAAAAATAAATAAACGTTGAAAAAAAAATTAAAAAAAAAGAATTATGACTTGATTTTTAAAGCTGAAAGTGGTAAGAACAGCAAAATCAAACAACAGGCGTTATTTTGTATAGTTGAGAATTCATATACTCTGAAATTCAGAAGTTCTACTATAAACATTTATTCTGTAGAAACATGCTTATTTGCACAAAGATATAAGTACAACTATGTCCATAGTATCATTATTCATGATAAATAAAATGGAAGCAACTCTAAATGAGATCAAGAATAAAATGGGAGTGCCTGGGTAGCTCAGTCAGTTAAGCATCTGACTCCTGGTTTCAGCTCAGGTCATTATCTCATGGTTCATAATATTGAGTCCTGTGTTGGGCTCTGTACTGATAGCATAGAGCCTACTTGGGATTCTCTCTCTCCTGCTCCCCTCTGCTCCTGCCCACTCATGCACATGCTCTCTCCTCTCTCAAAATAAATAAACTTAAAATAAGAATAAAATGAACATAATGATACATTTATACAAGGGAATATACCAGAGCAACCAAAAATTATAAACTATATTTACACAGAATTACTTAGATGAATTTTTAAATATTAAACCAACCGAAAGAAGACAGAAGCAAAATTAATAAATACTGAAAAATTGCTTTTCTGTAAAGTTTGAAAGAGGTGAAACTAAAGTATGGAGTGGCTACATTATTGTTGCTTTTACAAATTTGTTATGCTATATACTGTTTTATACCTTGTTGTGATACATATTATAATTTAAAATGTTTAGAAAATAAATATTCAGTAGAAAAAAATAATCAAAGATATCACACACAATTCATGGAAGGGGAAATCTGAATGTTAACTATATGAAAGAAATGAAGAACACTCAATATCAATAATAGAAAAAATCAATGATCAAAGCTATATCAGAACTAGATATAGCTTTCACTCCCATCAATTCTGCAAGATTTAAAACCTGATAACTTATTTTACCAGTGTTGAATATAATATGTGGGAAATAGAACTCATTTAAATTGCTATTGGGAGTGTAAATTGTTAAAATCACTTTGGAGAGAAATTTGACTGTAATGAACTAAAATTTTGAGAATGTGTATGGGAATCCAATAATTCTGCATTTGAAATCTACACTGAGAAAACTTTTCTACAGTCAGGCAAGGGGACAATTTTACAAATTCTCACCCCGGGCCTCTTTACATTGTGAGTAAATATACAAATAATGCAACTATCTTTCAATGGAAGTATGAAAAAATAGATACACATTTACTTATTCAGCAGAACAATGTATTTAAGCTAAAATCAATAATGTTATGTTGGTATAAACAGATTTCAAACACCTAACGTGGAATTAAAATGACTTGTAAACTAAAGTATGGTAGGCAAAATCATCCCTTTTAACTACATGAGAGGGAGATCAAATGTATAGCTACAGATAAGTAGGTTCCTTTATTTTCTCAATGCATTGACAGTGGTGAGTTCATCAACCTAAAAGGAGAAAAGGAAGATAGTACTAGAGATTTGTGTATTAGAAGAATAGATATGAAACCATCTTCATGGAAAGTAGAAGAGTACAATCCTTAGGCAAATTAGCACTTTCTCCAGCTGGTGCTAAATTCCCATTTGAGGTCTATGGTACAAATAAATGGAACCCAGTTAGCAGGGACCTGTGGTTTTCAGTAGCCATGTTCAGCTACTATGAGAAGTTGTAGAGAAGGTACAATTTGTGCATAATTGAGGTTTAGAATTTTCCAGTCAAGGTGCTGGTGTAGGGAATAAGGTACAAAAGAGTAAAAAGTTTATTAGCTGCATGGTTCTAATGGAGAGGCATGAGCTCTAAGCTACCAAAGAAGAAAAGGAAAACAGGAAGAATTGATAAATGAAACAACTAGATTTGTTTGTGGAGCAGAAAAAATGTGCATTGGTTGCACCCATGTAAAGGAACAGAAAAAAATAGTACATCTGGTGAAAGAATTGAATGTACAAATTTAGGCTTTCAAAGATGATGTAGTAATTGATAATGAAAATGTCTACCACATGAGAGATAAGTCGAGTGAAATTAAGAAGTAGATTACTGGAAGAGTAAATGACAAAGAGCTCGGAGGCCAGGGAATTGACTGAATCCTCAGTGTAAATTTAGACCATGTCAACAATAACAAAAATAGTGATGTAAGAGAAGATGATAAACTAGGTGACAGAATGAGGAGACTTCAAGAATGAAGAGGAAGGAGAACTGTTAGTAGATGCCAGGATCAAAGACAGCTAGGAGATAATAGGCCTAATGGCATCACTTGAAAGAATTCTTGGTTTGGAAGATATAACAATGGTCAGGATATTCAAATGAGTTACAAGGAGATATACCATCTTCAGGCTTTGTAATATAAGAGTATTGAGGGACAAACAACAATGAAAGCTTACATTTTGAAGGCTACATTGTCACATCTTCAGCAAAATAAGGTGATAACAGGAGAGTTCCGAGAAAGGTTTGAAGCAGGGTGAGAGGTGAGGGTTGCAGATGACAAACAGTGTTACAAGGGGAAAGGTGGCAAGGTTTGGAAGCATGGGAATGACGAAAATTGGGTCACTTTAGGGAATGTACAGAGCTATATAGGGATGAGATTTATTGGAGATTTAGATTTTTTTGGTGACAGGAGGTACATAGAAATAGCTCATAATGAGATTTTCTTTAATTTTCGATAAGAAAGATGAATCATCAGTTCAAATTAGAGCTTTTTTCACATGCTCTTTTTGATTAATATTAGGGTTAAGATAAAAGTGTGAGATACAAAAACATTTAATATACTTACAAAATAAAGTTGGTGGAATTGGAATACTTTGCATGTGCCTTAAAATACTTTAATATTTGTGGGATGCTTGGGTGGCTGAGTCAGTTAAGTGTCTGACTCTTGATTTCTGCTCAGGTCAGGATCTGATGGTTCGTGAATTTGAGCCCCAAATTGGGCTCCTCGCAAACAGCGTGAGCTTGCTTGGGATTCCCTCTGTCTTTCTGCCCCTCTCCTGTGCTAAACAAACAAACAAACAAACAAACTTAAAAAAATAATATATGTAAGAAATAGAATCAAATTATGAAATACCAGTCTTCTTTTTTATGTTTAAACACTTCAATTTATAGAATAATTTAATTTAATTTTCCTTCATTTAACTCACTTTTATTTTTGCTATAAAATTTTAAGTAGCTTTTATTTTATTATTTATTTATTTTTATTGTGGGAAGAACATGTAACCAAGATCTACCCTCTTACCAAACTTTTATAGGTACAATTAGGTATTGTTAACTATGGACACAATGTTGTACAGCAGATCTCTAAACCTTCTTCATCTTGCATAACTGAAACTTTATACCCATTGAGCAACAACCCCCCATATCTCCCTCCCCCCAGTCCCCTGGAAATCACCTTTCTAATCTGTTTCTATGAGTTTGACTACCTCAGATATCTGATGTAAATAGAATCATGCAGTATGACTGGCTTATTCCACTTAGCATAGCGTCTTTCAGGTTCATCCAGATTGTTGCAAATGACATTTTTCCTTCTAAAAATTTAAAGTTTAAGATTATTTGGAAGTGCCTTACGAGGCTTTCAGTTTCCTCCAGACTACGTGATAATTTTCAAAGGCTACTTATCTTAAAGTCAGACTGAGATTGTACTCAATGTCCCTCCATTTAAGGATACAATCTTTTCAAAATGACTAAATCTAGTTTTTCATTAATAAAATGACCGCCATATAATTGTTAGGATTAAATGAGTCATGAAGAATCCCTGGTCCCACTTGGTACACAGAATATTAGTCTGTTTGAAATTCCTGGAAGTTAAATGGGATATCTAACTAGGGTAATATAAAGAGAACCACTTAAGCTTATTTAATATGAGAACCAGGCTTATACTATTGAATGCAATATCAAGTTGATTCTGAATAAATATATATAGATATGTACTCATTTAGAAATAACATTGTTTTTCCAGTTTCTACTAAATAAACTATTAAATGTCTCAGCTGAGGAAAAGATTAAAGGAAATTTTAAATAATAAGTAGGACAAAATGTTCTCTTAGCAATAAGTAAGGAATTCCTCTTAGTGAAAAAAGATGCTGTCCACTTCGATGGAAAAATTTCTAAATAGGCATGCCTAAGTTAGTAGCTGGCCTGTAAATGGTTTTACCAGATTTATAAGACATAGGAGCCTAGGAGAGAGAGGAATGTTACTAATTCTTGAAGAGTCAGAAGAAGGAGGAGATTGAGACTTCATTGTATGTCAAAAGCTTGGGCTTACTAAAGTGTTACCTTTCTTTTTGTCCTTAAACTCTTCAAGAAAGTTACAAACTCATAAAGCTTTGGTGTAAGAAGCCATTCTTTAGTAAAGTAGGGAAAAGGTAATGGAGTGTATGGTAGAAGAGAATCAGTACTTATTTTTTTTCTAAAGTAGATAGTACTGTCAGAAGAAATAGAAGGGAGGTTCTAAATTAAATTAAGTTTACTCAAACCTCAGAGGGCCACAGCCTCCATCTGATAATGGAACAACAGGAGTGCACTAAATCCCTTTTCTGGGGTGGCAGTCTGGCTCAGTCAGTTAAGTCCAACTCTTCATTTTGGCTCAGGTCATGATCTCAGGGTCATGAGATGGATCCTCGCGTTGGGCTCTGTGTTGGGTGTGGACTCTGCTTAAAATTCTTTCTCCCTCTCTCTCTTTAAAAAAAAATCAAATAAAAAATAAATCCCGGTTCTGTATCCAAACAGAGAGTTATTTGAGAGATGGTACTATACTTTCTTTTCCTTAACTATCCTTTGGAGAATTCTAGTAACTATTTTTTTACTTTTGTTATAATTGTAAACACTGAATTTCCTCTAAGCATATTCTCTGTACTTTATCAGGAACTGTCTCTGGGGAATCACTGAAGTTTATAATTCCACTCAATGTGTTTCTCATAATAAGACAATGTCTTTCAACCCCTCCTAATTCACTTTCACGGATCACCTGCCTCTGGGGGTGGCTATTTATTCAATGTTTCTTTTAATTCACAAAAGCATCTTATATGTTTCTTCTTAAAAAGTACATTAAAAAACTTAAAGCTACATTCTGACTAACTTTATTGGACACTAGGAATAAAAATAACACATATATGTCACATTTCACCACCAAAAATTTTTGTTCATATATTTTATTTTTTTATTTTTGTAATAATCTTGTTACTTAGTTGGAGATGTATTTTAATCCTCATTTTTCAGCCAATAGGACAGAGCTTCAAGGTGTAACAAACCTGCTCAGGCTCACAGAACTAATGAGACTGCAGGATTCCACAACTTCTCTTGGTTCCGTTTCCAAAGCCAAGGTCCTGTAGACAGTAGAGTGAGTTGTCTGTATGTATATCAGTTACCAATATATAAAGTTCAGTGATCATTTCTCTCAATTGGCCAGGGTTAGTTAATCTACCTATTATCTTACTTTCTTTTTCTTTCAATAAATGGTTAATTAGAGAAATAATGCCTAAGTAAAATA
This sequence comes from Felis catus, assembly GCF_018350175.1. Classification (NCBI taxonomy): domain Eukaryota; kingdom Metazoa; phylum Chordata; class Mammalia; order Carnivora; family Felidae; genus Felis; species Felis catus. The sequence continues at coordinate 36,116,827 of NC_058377.1, forward strand.
ACGTTTATTTTTTTCTTATGTACAGTGTCTATTAGCGAATTTTTTAAAGCAATTTTAGGCTTAAAATCATTTGATTATCTGGTCCTTGCCTTCATATTTGAGGAAGAGAAGAAGATATAAACAAATGACAGATTCTATAATAAACTCTATAATGTGAGTCCTTGACTTTTAGTTATTTTGAACACGAATAAATTTGCAAAGGAAAATCTGTTCATAAACCAAATAGTGCTTGATTTATGAACAAAAATCCTCAAGCAAAACATAACAGAATACAATTTTAGGGACCAGGAGTTAAAAAGGAATAGCATTATTTAGACTTCATTTAGCCAAACATATTTTTATTCATATTTCTATTAGGCTATGGAAAATCAAAGTTGTAAACTTTGTTAAGGATGCATTGCCTAATATTTTATGTATGCTTAAGAACAAATTTTGGAACCCCTCTAATAAAATATAAACTGTCTCTGAGCTCCTAATTGCAAAACTTTGGATATGAGACTTTAATATAATTATTCTTATTTTAGACTGAAGACAATCATGCTATCTACCTTTTAATATCATCATGAGTCATGAATGAGTCAATGGACATAAAGTGCTGAACACAGTAAAAGTGGCATGGCTTATGCTAAATAAACATTGCCCCTTCTCCTACCCACTCTTATCTTTCTTTCCTTTTCCTTTTCTTTCATAAAAGAATAATTTACATAGAACTTCCTTTCCCCTTGTGTTCAGGATCATTATTTGAAAGGATTTCTTAGCTCTCAGTTCTTTGTCTAAATAACTTTTTGGAAAAAAAAATCTTAAGGAAAATACAATTTATCATCTCAATGTCTCTCTATCACTGGATTTATGAAAGTTAAAAGGGAATCTCTTTGCCACACTCAAACAACAGTCAGTAAAGAGGAATACATTAATATGGATTTCTTGCAGGTACTATTCAGATGTGTCTTCACTGGAACCTGTATTTGATTATATTTCTAAAATCAAAATTTCAAAACTATATTCACCCTGATTTTTTTCAGGTGAAATTTATTCTTCCTTTAAAGATTTGTCATAAGTAATTTCCTATCTCTTCAATATTAAAATAATTTTGCGGGGTGCCTGGGTGGCTCAGTCGGTTAAGCATCTGACTTCAGCTCAGGTCATGATTTCACACTCCATGAGTTCGAGCCCTGCATTGGACTCTGTGATGACAGCTCAGAGCCTGGAGCCTGCTTCAGATTCTGTGTCTTCCCCTCTCTCTGCCCCTCCCCTGCTCATGCTCTGTCTCTCTCTGTCTCAAAAATAAATAAAAACATTATTTTTTTAAATAATAATAATAATTTTGCAATGTTATGAAAGCTCAAAATATATTTTTCCCTAGTCAATCTACAAATGGAACATGTGTGCAAAGCAGTTTAGATATCTTGCCATCACAATTTGAGCCTTTCAACTTTAGTACTCAGATAATATAGTATCAATTCTGTGTCTGATAAACATATGAATCATTTGACTCAACACAGTAATTTCCATTTAAATTTTAAAATGTTGGGGTACTTGGGTGGCTCAGTTGATTAAGCATCCGACTCTTGATTTCAGCTTAGGTCTTGATCTTAGGGTCATTAGTTCAAGTCCTGCTTTGGGCTCTGCACTGGGTGTGCAGCTTACTTTAAGGAAATAATTATAATGGTTTTAAATTCCAAAAATCACAAGTTTATATATTAATTTTAAATTTTATTAAGTATATATTATATATTGTATGTTATATATAATATCTATTAATATATATAACATATATAGAAGCACTGAATATATTAGTATTTGCCATGTTATTCTTCTTGGGTTTTAGATAATGATAAAGATCACAGAAATAGCTATATAATAAATCATCTTCAGGTCTTGACTACCAAAGGCATAGTTTGACTTACTGACTGTATACAAATCCATCGATTCAGTCTTCTCTATGTTCTTAGCTTAGAAATAATACATTTGTTCAAATAATTTGCATGAACCAAACATCTGATATATATTGAATTTAAATGTTGTATCCAGATGGTTTAAAAACCACATCATATGCGATTCTTACAAATGATCTTGCATCCTTATTCAATAACTAAGTCAATGATGTAGTTTCATTATTTTTCAAAGAAAGGAGCAATTTTTCCCTAAAAAACAAAACAAAACAAAAAAACAAAAAAAATTTTACTTTGCAAAATTTACCTTTAAAAAATGTCATATAGTTGGGTCAATTTCTTCTCCAGAAACTCAGGAACTAACTATACTGTAAATCAGAAAATTATCATAACCTGTCACTGTTACAAATGTTTCACTTCTAAAAATTACAAATGAAATACCTTAGTAATTAATGAATTCTTAATAATATTTTTTAGTTCTTTCATATATTTCAGAAGGCCATTTGGAGAAATTATATAGATGGAGTTAGATCTTTTAAAAAACTGTCTAAGCACTATCTAATTCTAAGTCTTAGAAAATATTTTAATGATATAACCAGAGATGTGATCAAATATTTATGGTGATAATTATGGCCATAAAATTCATTTTAGTAAATATTGGAAATTATCTGTGTCAATCATATATCAACATACTACTGATTTGTCTATTATCTAGAAGATTTAACCTAACTGTGCACTAGAATATCATGTATCTTAAAATTCATATTTTTAAAGATAATTTGATGATATATAAACTTTTCATGATATAATTTAAAATATAAAAGTAATGAAAATATGTATATACATGTATATATTATTATGGTTGTATGTGTGTATGTGTTTCTGTGTGTGAGATATGAGAGACAGAGAGAAAAAGCTATCAAAATTAGGATGTAGGCTTATGTTCTCGGGATTTATTAAGAGGTGCCACTTTTCTTCAGTACTCCCAATATCAATTCATCCTTTTGTGGAAAACAAACACTAGAAAGGGAGGGTAAGATAATCAGTGATATACATAGGTGATGATAGCAAATATAGATAATTGGCTTCACTTTCTTGGATTGAGCATCCTATGAAATACAGAAGAAAGAATAAGGACATTATGTCAGCCTAGATAAGCTTGTTCTCCAGTATGTTGCCTGAAAAAGGATGAACTAAGTGTTGCCTGTGAGTTAACTGAATACCCTAGAAAGTACCTGAGTTTGACAATGCAAGGTTTCCCCAGCAGCCAAGATTTATGAAACACAACCCTACAAACAGCTGTTCATGGCCCTATAAGCAGCTGTTAAGAGTAGTCAGAGAAGGTCAAGAAGAAACCAGATCACCCACATAAGGAAATGTGGAGAGCAAAAGGCTCTTGAATGGCCTGTTAAGGACCAAATGTTCTTTGAAGATGTCTCTATCAACTTTGAGCCCTTTTTTTATTTTTGGCATAAGAGGTTCCTAGTTCACCTTTGTAACTTTCTTGCATCAGTCTTGGAATTAGTAATTTTTTCAAGAACACGTATTTACTTGATCTGAACAGTATTTAGAATCTGAGATCAAGATGAAAAGATATGTGGTAACACACTATTCAGGCTGCTCTACCAAAAATGCCATAGTCTAAGTGGCTTAAAAACAACAGAAATTGATTTCATGTAGTCCTGGAGACTGGGAAGTACAGGACAAAAGTGCCAGCAGATTCTGTGTCTGGTGAGGCTCCATTTCATGGTTCATAGATGGCCACCTTTTCATTGTAACCTCAAAAGGCAGAAGGAGTAAGATGGCTCTCCGGGGCCTGTTTTTTAAGGGCATTGATCCCATTCAAGAGCGCTCCAACCTCATAACCTACTTATGTCCTAAAGGCCCACTCCATATGCCGTCATACTGGAAATGAGTTTTCAATGTAAGAGTTTTGGGATGCAACTTTCTCACACCATTCACAAAAATAAACTCAAAATGGATAAAGGACCTGAATGTGAGACAGGAAACCATCAAAACCCTAGAGGAGAAAGCAGGAAAAGACCTCTCTAACCTCAGCCGTAGCAATCTCTTACTTGACACATCCCCAAAGGCAAGAGAATTAAAAGCAAAAATGAACTGCTAGGACCTCATGAAGATATAAAGCTTCTGCACTGCAAAGGAAACAATCAACAAAACTAAAAGGCAACCAAAGGAATGGGAAAAGATATTTGCGAATGACATATCAGACAAAGAGCTAGTATCCAAAATCTATAAAGAGCTCACCAAACTCCACACCCAAAAAACAAATACTCCAGTGAAGAAATGGGCAGAAAACATGAATAGACACTTCTCTAAAGAAGACATCCGGATGGCCAACAGGCACATGAAAAGACGCTCAACGTCGCTCCTCATCAGGGAAATACAAATCAAAACCACACTCAGATATCACCTCACGCCAGTCAGAGTAGCCAAAATGAACAAATCAGGAGACTATAGATGCTGGCAAGGATGTGGAGAAACGGGAACCCTCTTGCACTGTTGGTGGGAATGCAAATTGGTGCAGCCACTCTGGAAAACAGTGTGGAGGTTCCTCAGAAAATTAAAAATAGACCTACCCTATGACCCAGCAGTAGCACTGCTAGGAATTTACCCAAGGGATACAGGAGTACTGATGCATAGGGGCACTTGTACCCCAAAGTTTATAGCAGCACTCTCAACAATAGCCAAATTATGGAAAGAGCCTAAATGTCCATCAACTGATGAATGGATAAAGAAATTGTGATTTATATACACAATGGAGTACTATGTGGCAATGAGAAAGAATGAAATATGGCGCTTTGTAGCAATGTGGATGGAACTGGAGAGTGTGATGCTAAGTGAAATAAGCCATACAGAGAAAGACAGATGCCATATGTTTTCACTCTTATGTGGATCCTGAGAAACTTGACAGGAACCCATGGGGGAGGGGAAGGAAAAAAAAAAAAAAAGAGAGGTTAGAGTGGAAGAGAGCCAAAGCATAAGAGACTCTTAAAAACTGAGAACAAACTGAGGGTTGATGGGGGGTGGGAGGGAGGGAAGGGTAGGTGATTGGCATTGAAGAGGGCATCTTTTGGGATGAGCACTGGGTGTTGTATGGAAACCAATCTGAAAATAAATTTCATACATTTAAAAAAAGGGTTTTGGGCTGCACAAATTTTCTAAAAGACTAGGCATGCTCATTTGTTACTGGGATATTATTATTTCTTACTTTTTACAACAAAGCTAATAATAATTACTTATTATGCATATAATACTATCAATTGTATTACATATAAATTATGAGTTTATACTGAAACTTTAAATACCATTCCAGTACCACATGGTCCCTGCCTTGTTATCCTCCCATTACTCTTCTGTATACTCTTTTCCCACATTGGAAATTCTGGACTCCAATGTTACCAGTGTATTCACACATCTACTCAATACCACAATGTATACAAAATAGTTACAAAATTGATACATCCATACCATTAAAATCATCAGACTTACTAATTAATATTTCTTTGCAGTTTTTCTAAATTTTTGTAAGTAATGTGTATATATTACACTTGGATTAGTAAAAATTATTTGGATTGGCTTTACTTTCCCCTTCTCAGTGGATATGTTATTATATGATATATTGTTATATGAATAACTTTGTTTTTAGAAGCAAAAACCATATGAAAAGATATACTTTAAAAAGTGGCAATCACTACTGTAACTGATACTCATCTTCTCTAGACAACCAAATTAATGATGTGTCTTTAATCCTGATTTCCTTTTTTTTACAAAAAATAAGCACAATTTGCCTCCTTTTTCCTTAAAAGATGAAATGTATTACTTGCTTTTGAAAAAGTAGGCTTTATTTTTTTAGAGCAGTTTTAGGTTGAAAACAAAATTGAGTGGAAAGTACAGATTTTCTGTATATCATCTGGCCCCATAAATCTCCCACACTATTAACATGCTAGACCAGAGTCGTAACATCTGTTGCAGTTGACGAAACTGCACTGACACATCATTATTACACTGAATCCATAGATCACATTAGGGTTCACTCTTGATGTTACACATTTTATCTTTTTGACAACCGTATAAAATGCCATGTATCTACTATCATAGTATCACACAGAGTAGTTTCACTACCCTAAAAATTCCTGTCTTCTGTCTGTTATCCCTCCATCCCCATCACCCCTGACTAATTGTTTTACTGTCCCCATAGTTTTGCTTTTTCCAGATTGTCATGTATAGTCATATAGTAGGTGGCATTTTCAGATTGACTTATTTCACTTAGTATTAAGCATTTAAGTTTCTTCCATGTCTTTTCTGCTGTGTCTATTTATGGCTTGATAGCTTTTTTTTTAATTGCTGAATAATACTCCATGTCCAATAATACTGGATATACTACAATTTATTTATCCAATCACTTGCTGACAGACATTTTGGTTACTTCCAAGTTTTGTAGTTATGGACAAGACGGCTATCAACCCAAAGGCATGTTTTCGTGCAGATATACATTGTCTATTATTTTAGGTGAATACCTAAGGGGATGATTGCTGGATCCTATGATGAGTATCTTTAATGTTGTAAGTCTTCAAAAGGGGTTATACCACTTTGTACTCCCAACAGCAGTGAATGAGTGTTCCTATTCCTCTTCACTTTGTTTTGTTACTTAGCAATATTTTCTGTAAATCACTCCATATTAGCTTCTGGAGATTTTTTTTCTTATTTATTTTCACAGGTGCATAACACTTCAATGTATGAGTGCACATAGAATATGTTTCTTTAACCAATCTAGTGTGTGTTTGGTGTGTTTGTGTATGTTATGTGTGTTTTCTGTGTAGCTACCTCACAAAGTAGGCAAACTTAATTCCAGGGAAGTAGATAAGTAAAGATATTTATCATAATATAGGATGAAACTGTCCACAGACTAAAATGCCACCTGAATCCAAAGTTGTTCCAAGAAAGTTTGCATATTTCCTTTGCGATCTGACTCTCCACTAAATCTTCTTCTGACATAATATCTATAAGATTTGATTGATATTTCTAATTCCATTTCAGCCTCCATCAGCTTTTTTCATTCTAAGTAACTTACACTTTTCCATACATGGTCGAACATTGGCATGTCTGTAGATTATTCTGTTTCACTGAAATTATGTTTTGTTGTTTTTTCTTGTTAGTGGCAGAGACTCAGGTCTTTCTACTGATTTATAGTGCTTACTTGATGTCAAACAATCTGTTATGTTGTACTAGTTTGCACATACTGTATTATCTTTGTGACTTGGGACCCTTAGCAGTTAGGTTGATTTTTTTCTTCCTTTAATTTTCTGTGTGTCTCCCTTTTCCATAAGTCAATGGAAGATTACTTATACTTTTAATCAGAAATAAACGTAATTAATTGTATTTGAGAGTTCCCTGATCTTACATATACATTTATCTTTATGAATTGTTAAAGGTGAATGAAAAGGTAACTTAAATGTCTTTTTTTTTTTTTTTGCCCCCCTCTGGACAAGGTTTTGTTTTGTTTGGTTTTGTCCTAATTGTTGTTGTTTCAGCTATTGTGCTAAAGGGAACTATGTACATGACAGTCACTGATATGAAGTTAAATAATGTGGAAAACAACAAACAATGTTATTTGTATGTGTGGTATATTGAGCAGGATGAGATACCAAAATATATGAAATCTTCCTCCCTCCCTCCCTTCCTTCTTCCTTCCTTCCTTCCTTCCTTCCTTCCTTCCTTCCTTCCTTCCTTCTTTCCTTCCATCCTTCCTTCCTTTTTTTGTCTTTCCTGTATTTATTTTTTAAGTCTTTATTCCTCAAATATATACTATGCACAAAATGCTATGTAAGTTGTCTTAAATAGGTAATTCTTACATGTCTTTTGAAACCCATGTTAGATCTTTTTTCAGCATTGAATGAAGGATGTTTACAATGTTATGTTTCTTAAGTGGATTTCAATTTAGAATATAACAAATCATATTATAATATCTATCTCAATAAATTTATACTTTGAAGCTATAATGGAATTTTTATTTGGAATTACAATATAAAAAAGTACATGAATTATTATCCTGAAATTTTTATATATACATACCTCATACAAAATGTGGAAATTGTACATGAGAGGAAATTTACTATATAATGAAAATATATTTCCTCAAACCAAGTTTAGTGAATCAAGTCCAAGGTTGCTTGCTTCAATTTTCATTTCCTTATGTTGCCATTCATAGCAGGGGAAAAAATATCTGATAAGCACAAAGGCATTAAATAAAACAATTTCATTGAAAAGCCTGTGCTTAAAAAGGATTATTTGATCTATAATTTGGGATTCTACACGTTGTTAGATAACTAAGTTCCAAGTTTCAGTAAAGCGACGTTTCGCTAAATGCATATAGGAATATAAAACTTAATTTAAAAAAAAATGGAGAATATCATGATTCAGAAAACAGTACAATGAGAACTGAATGGTATCCTGACCAGCAAGACAGTTTTCGCCAAAATATGATTGTTTTTCTGTAGGGAAAAACACTTCAATTGTCAAAGATTTACCACCAAAAAATACACTATTTTATGCATTTATTATGAAAGTAGATTATTAGCTTGCAACAGTAATAGGACAATCGTGAGAACCCTCTTAAATTGCATAGGACGAAATAATAATACGATGTAGTATACCAAACTGGGATATGTAACCAGACTTAATTGGGCTCAACATCTTGCTCTTCATGTTACTGTCTGTGTACCCTTGGACCATCTATACAACTTCTCCCCAGCTCAACTTCCTTTATATGTAATACAGAAATAAACACATCCACATTGCAAAAGTGAATTAGATAATAAAGATTAGAGATTCTGAAATTTCATTTAATTCAATTCTGATGACACTGGTGTCATATGTTCATAGTTTCTGTCAACTAATCTCAGTCACCTCACCTTTCTCTATCCTCATTGATAAATACCAAACCTTTCCTATTTCTATTTAAGTCCCTTTTATTTTTCAAATTTTCAGTTTTTAGCCTATTTTACATAATTTGAAAGTGTTTCACATTCTACATATATTTTTAATTTTTATTTGTATCTATAACCTACCTTCAATAAAGATTTAACACAACATAGCCATCAGTCAAGATAGTTAGATCAAATCCAGTTACACTTGTATACCTAATTATCCAACAGAAAGCTACAAAATGTAATTTGATTTTTGAAAGTGATTCCCACTATCACCATCACCACCATGATGCACTGACACAATCCAATCACCAATCTAAAACTAATTCTAGTTGTTTTTCCTTTTGCATAATATTCTTAATGGCATTGTTAACTTGGAGTTCCCTTATTTTTCTCTTACTTAGAATATGCCTTTCTGTTTATCAATTTGTGAATATTCCCATATAATTTTAATTTATGTCAATCAAATGTCTATGGGTATTCCAACACTTATACATATATATTTGGCACTATTTCTTGCTTACTTTCAATATACTATGTATGATGCTGATGATACAACCCCTTAATGGAGATGAATTGACAAGGAGTCATTTATCAAGTCAAAATATTAGTTACACAGGTTCTAATATCTTTTAATCTGAAACATGATGCTAAGAGTTAATCTAAGAAGCAAGAAAGTAGCTTACAGATTCCCTACACTTTTGGGGAAATAATGTACTGAGGAACCCTAAAAGACGATAGAGACCAATTTGTATGTCTTTTGTATTTATTGCCTTCTAAATTTTTAGTGCCTAATTTTAACAAAGTTATATGAACATATTTATAGTCGGTTATTTCTGCAAGGATTTTTAATAAACAAGCTCCTCTATTTCACTTTTTTTCCATTTCACTCTACCAGAGGTGATAAATTTTATGTATTTTAGGTAATTATTTTGGTGTTTATATATGCCCCTGAAAATACATACTAATACTGCTTCCTCGGACTTTTTTAATTTAAGCCATGCGTTATTCACTCCCAGTATGGAACATTCAGGTTTAGTTATGTTTCCACAGAAGCACCCCTCCCCCAACATCACTCACTAAGCATGCATACTTTCCCTGTTCATTTCCCCATGAAACAAGGTCATGCTGTAATTTTGGCTAAACCAACAATAGTTGTTTAATTTGCTGTAACTAAATACTGTTCACGTCTGAGCCATTTAGTTAGCCATAACTAACCTTTCTTCCTACATCACTTTTTGTTTTCCTGGAAGCTAAACATATGTATGATTTTCATTAACTTTGCTTTCCATGTAGTTTTCATTAAAAAAAAAAAAAAGATATCAACAAGAAAATCTTCATCAGCTATCTAAATATCTCCTTGACCAGTTAATATTCCTAAGGGAGTCCTTTCTGGGGACTGTAATTCCCACTTCAATCAGATTTGGCAGTCTTCTCTGTCACACATGGATCCTTCTTCACTTAGAATCTAAAGGGTTCCTTTAACCCTCTTTGTGTTTGAATCTTCTTTTTCCGTGTCCTGTGTTTCTCTTGATTTTCTCAGTTGTTGGTAAAGCATATCCTCTACTAAGTATCTTTTATTCTTTTTCTTTCTTCTTTTTTTTTCTTTTATACAGTATATATTAAAACAACTTTATTCTCCCATATATTTTGGCAAGAAAGAATTTCAGTTTGCATTTCTTTTCTTTGGAATTTTGAAGGAACTACCCCATAAATTCTATTTCCAATCTTGTCGTGAAAATGAAGTAGTTCTTATTACAGAATTATTCTATGTAGGCTTGTCATATGCCCCAGTTTGCCTGATACAGTCTCCTTTTATACTTGCTTTCACAGCACAATTATTAATAGTACCCTATGTGATATCAAAGGGGTCTAGCTCATATAATAAACTTTATGGTTCCTCTGTTTATATCTGACTTTTTGCTTGTCTATGTCTTAATTCTTCTCTTCATCCCATGTGTTCTGTAATCTTGTGGTTATATAGCTGTTTTCATTCATAAATTTAAGTGTTGACTTTTCCATTTAAGAAATGCTCTTGCATATTTCAATGGTGATTTCCTTGTCTTGGTTCTCTTTTCTAATCCTGAAATTCTATTCTTCCTATGTAGGATTGGTCTTCTCATTTTCTATATTTTCCATTTGGCTTTTATCTATTTTCTGTTTTAAGCTCTTTTCTGGGAGATTTCATCAACTTTATTTTCAAAGTGTTTTGCACACACATCATATTATTAATGTACAAGAGCTAAAAACTCATATTTGTTCTCTGTTCATTTTTGAATTGCGTTATGTTCTTGATCTATAGTGGCAATAACTTTTTTATATCCTTGAGCTGGGCATATTATTGCAAAACTTTTTAAGATTTTTTTGACCTTTCCTAGGTAGTTTCTTAACTATTAAAGTCACCTTCTTGCCAGGGGAAATTTCCTGGCCCTTGACTTTACAAAACTCCAATGTCAATACTTTAGGAATTTCTTTTTGATCTGCTCAGTTACTGAAGAAAAGTCCAATTTTCTGTCTAGTTTGAAAGGTGTGGCTGTCATGATTTTGAAAGCCAAGTAGTAGATATTGGTCTCAATGGTAGTCCCAATCCCAGCTCTATGATGTTTTCACTAATTTTAAGCATTTGCTACCATGGCACAAGGGAAGTCACTCAGTTGCACAGAAAGAAGAAAGAGTTTTGCTGCTTCTTAAATAAACTTGTAACCAATTCTCTTTATTTATACCAATCCCCTTGCACACACTATCAAAAGTTTCCAATACCATAAAATTTTATGGTTTAGTAAGATTATGCGGTATAAGTTCGGTGGGTACTTTTGCAGCCCCTCTGCTTGCTTGGGAGTTATTTTCCTTGATCTGTTCTTTTATCTTCTGTCTATCTGCTTCCCAGTCTTCAAAACTGTTTCGTGTTTCTCTTTTCCCGTTTTTCATTTCCTTGTTCATTTATACTTAAAGAAAACAAACAAACAAACAAAAAAAATTGCCTTAGTGTGGTGTGGAGGTGTTTAAGAGAGGAAAACTTGCAGCTGTTTAACCCACCAGTTTTATCTAGTTGCCTTATTTGAGTTACAATATTTTTAATAACATTTTCACTTATCAAAAAGTCAGACCAAAAATAAAATTTTAATTGTATTTCTTATCTGAATCCAATTTTTTAAAAATTTTTATTCATTTTTGAGAACGACAGAGTGCAAGTGGGGGGGGAGGGGCAGACAGAGGGAGACAGACTCAGAAGCAGGCGCCAGGCTCAGACCTGTCCGCACAGAGCCCAATGCAGGTCTCAAACTCCTGAAACTGTGAGATCATGACCTGAGGCAAAGTCAGACGCTTAACTGACTGAGCCACCCAGGCGCCCCTTATCTGAATCTAAATTTTAATCTTGAATACCCATTCTACAGTTGGTTGAAAATCTAATTTTCATGATTCCTAGTAAATTCAGTTAATTTAACATCTTCTCAGTCAGTTGAAAGGTTACTACATTTCTTGTTTCTTTTCTCATATTTGGTACATGAAGATTTGTGAATGATTACAATTTCAAGAACTCTAAACTTGAAAACTATTAATGTCACATTTCTGGCACTACCAACTGCACAGGAATGTAATATGCTAGTCTGTAATTCTTGATAAAACTACATTTATAAAACCCTATATAGGACTTAAAATTTACTGATTTCACCTCATGCTCATATAGAATAATGATATTGGTAGATCCTTGTAAAGTCAACCAATTTCCCAGTTGTTATTCTGCAAACTAAGCACAGAATTTATCTGATCTCAGATTTCAATATCTACCTGGGCTTCTAATTGTTTTACTCTTCTCTAGCCCAGATTTTTTTCAGGTTTTAATTTTAATTGCAGTTAGTTCACAAACTACAATAGTTGTTTCCAGTGTAGAATTTAGTAATTCATCACCAACATACAACACCCAGTGATCTTCATAAGTGCCCTCCCTATGATCCATCACCCATTTCCCCACCCACCTCCCCTCTTGTAACCATCAGTTTGTTCTCTATTGTTAAGAGTTTGTTTCTTGGTTTGCCTTTCTTTTTCCTCCCTTCACATTTTGTTCCTTAAATTCCACATATGAGTAAAATCATATGGTATTTTTCTTTCTTTCACTGACCTATTTCACTTAGCATGATACTCTCTATCTCCATCTAGGTCATTACAAATGGCAAGATTTCAGTCTTTTTATTGGTGAGTAATATTTCATTACATATGCCACTTCTTTATCCATTCATGATGAACATTTGGGTTCTTTCTATAATTTGGCTATTGTTGATAATGATGCTATAAACATTGGAGTGCATGTATTCTTTGAAGTATTTTAGTATACTTTGGATAAAATACCTAATAGTGCAATTTTTGGATCATAGGGTAGTAGTATTTTTAACTTTTTGAGGAACCTCCAAACTGTTCTCCAGAGTGGCTACACCAGTTTGCAATTCCACAAACAGTGCAAGAGGGTTCCACTTTCTCCACATCCTCTACAAAACCAGCTATTTTTTTTGTGGTTAATTTTAGCCATTCTGACTGGTGTGAGGTGATATCTCATTATAAGTTTGATTAGTATTTCCTTGATGAAGAGTGATGCTGACCATCTTTTCATGTGTCTGTTGGTCATCTGTATGCCTTCTTTGGAAAACCGTCTCTTCATGTCTTCTGCCCATTTTTTAACTTACTAACGCTTTATCAGATATGTCATTTGCAAATATCTTCTCCCATTCTGTAAGTTGCCTTTTGTTTTTGTTGATTATTTCCTTTGCTGTGCAGAAGCTTTTTATTTTGATGAAGTCCCACTAGTGTACATTTTTGTTTCCCTTGCCTCAGGAGACATATCTAGTAAGAAGTTGCTATGGCTGATGTCAAAGAGGTTGTTGCCTGTGTTCTCCTCTAGGACTTTGATGGTTGGTTTTCTATCTCATTTAGGTCTTTCATTCCTTTTGAATTTATTTGTGTATGGTGTAAAAAATTGGTCCGCTTTCATTCTTTTGCATGTTACTGTTTAGTTTTCCCAACACCAAGTATTGAAGAGACTGTCTTATATTCTTTTCTGCTTTGCCAAAGACCAATTGCCTATGTGGTTGTGGGTTTATTTCTGGGTTTTATGTTCTGTTCTATTGATCTGTGTGTCTGTTTTTGTGCAGAACCATACTATCTTGATCACTACAATTTTGCAATATAACTTGAAGTTAGAATTGTGATGCCTCCAGGTTTGCTTTTCTTTTTCAAGATTGCTTTCGCTAGGAGTGTCTGAGTGACTCAGTTAGTTAAGAGTCCAACTTTTGATTTGGCTCAGATCATGATCTTATGGTTCATGGGATTAAGCACCAACCATGTCAGGCACTTGGCTGACAGCATGGAGCCTACGTGGAATTTCTCTCTCTCTCTCTTTCTCTCTCTCTCTCTCTCTCTCTCTCTCTCTCTCTCTCTCTCTCTCTGTCTTGGTCCCTTCCCTGATAACTTTCTCTCTCTCCATCTCTCTCTCAAAATAAATAAATAAATGAGCATTAAAAGAAGATTGCTTTGGCTATTCAGGGGTTTTTGTGGTTCTATACAAATTTTATGACTGTTTTTTTCTAATTCTGGGAAAAATGCTGTTAGAATTGTGATAGGCATTGCATGAAATATGTGGAATGTTTTGGGTGGTATATACATTTTCACAATATTTGTTCTTCCAATCCATGAGCATGGAGTCTTTCCATTTCTTTGTGTCACCTTCAATTTCTTTCATCAATGTTTTATATTTTTCAAAGACAGGTCTTTTACGTTGTTGGTTAAGATTATTTCTAGGTATCTTATGGTTTGTGGTATAAGCATAAATGGGATTGATTCAATGGTATCTCTTTCTGCTGCTTCATTATTGATGTATAGAGATGCAACAGATTTCTGTACATTGACTTTGTATCCTGTGACTAATGAATTTATTTATCAGGTTTAACAATTTTTTGATGGAGTCTTTGGGTTTTCTATGAGGACTATTATGTCATCTGTAAATAGTGAAAGTTTGAATTATTCCTTGCTGATTTGTATGCCTTTTATTTCTTTTTGTTATCTGACTAGTGAGGGAGGACTACCAGCATTATGTTAAGTAATAGTGTTGAGAATGGATATCTCTGTCTTGTTTCTGACCATAGAGGAAAAGCTCTCAGTTTTTCCCCATTGAGGATGATATTAACTGTGGGTGATAGATGGCCTTTATTTTGTTGAAGTTTGTTCCCATTAAACTTATTTTGTTGAGAGTTTTTATCACGAATGGATGCTATACATTGTCAAATGTTTTTTTCTGCATCTATTCAAAAGATATGTGGTTCTTATTCTTTCTTTTATTAATGTGGTGTATCACTTTGATTGATTTGCAAATATTAAACCAAACTTGCAGCCCAGGAATAAATCCAACTTGATCATGGTGAATAATTATTTTAATGTACTGTTGGATTCAATTTTTAGTTTTTTATTGATAATTTTTGCATCTGTGTTCATCAGGATATTTAACTGTAGTTCTCTTCTTCAGTGATCTTTGTTTTGGAATCAGAATAAAGCTGGCCTCATAGAATGAGGTTGGAAATTTTCACTCAATTTCTATTTTTTTAAATAGTTTGAGAAGAATAAGTATTAACTCTTTAAATGTTTGGTAGAATTCCCCAGTGAAGCCATTTGACCCTAGACTTTGTTTGTTGGAAGATTTTTGATTACTTATTCAATTTATTTGCTCTTTATTGACCTCTTCAGTGTTTGCTTTTATTTCTTAAAATTTTTTTTTCAACGTTTATTTATTTTTGGGACAGAGAGAGACAGAGCATGAACGGGGGAGGGGCAGAGAGAGAGGGAGACACAGAATCAGAAACAGGCTCCAGGCTCTGAGCCATCAGCCCAGAGCCTGACGTGGGGCTCGAACTCACGGACCGCGAGATCGTGACCTGGCTGAAGTCAGACGCTTAACCGACTGCGCCAGCCAGGCACCCCTTGCTTTTATTTCTTTATGTTTCAGTTTTGGTAGTTTATATATTTCTAGGTATTTATCCATTTTTTTCACATTGCACATTGTCCAATATATTGGAATATAGTTTTTCATAATATTCTCTTATAACTGTATTTCTATAGTAGTCATTGTTGTTATTTCTCATCTCTCATTTGTGATTTTATTTCTTTGGATCATTTCTCTTTTCATTTTGATATGTCTGGCTAGTTAGTTTATCAATTTTATTCAAATTTATTATTTTTTTCAAAGAAACAGCTCCTCATTTCATGAATCTGTCCTTTTTTGTTTTGTTTATTTTGTATCTATATCATTTGTTTCTGTTCTAATCTTTATTATTTCCTTGTTTCTGTTGGCTTTAGACTTTGTTCTTTTTCTTAGCTCCTTTAGGTGTAAGGTTAGGTTATTTATTTGAGATCTTGCTTCTTGAGGTAAGCCTGTATTGCTGTATACTTCCCTCTTTGGACCATTTTTGCTGTGTTCTAAAGGTTTTGGACTATCGTGTTTTTATTTTCATTTGTTTCCATGTATTTTTTTTATTTCTTATTTGATTTTTTGGTTGATCCATTCATTGTTTAGCATCATGTTTTTTAACCTCTATGTGTTTGTGGTTTTTCCAATTTTTTTCTTGTGGTTGATTTTAATTTTTATAGCATTGTGGCCAGAAAATATGCATGGTATAATATCAATCTTTTTGTACTTGTTGAGGCCTGATTTGTGTCCTAGTATATGATCTATTCTGGAGAATGTCTCTTGTGCACTTGAAAAGAATGTGTATTCTGCTGCTTTAGGGTAAAATATTCTGAATACAACTGTTAACTCCATCTGACCCAGTATGTAATTCAAAGCCAATGTTTCCTTATTGATTTTCTGATTAAATGATCTGTCTATTATTGTAAGTGGGGTGTTAATATTCCCTAGTATTATTATATTGTTATCAGTGAGCTCCTTTATGTTTGTTATTAATTGTTCTATATATTTTGGTGTTTCAAGCTGGGTGCTTAAATATTTACAATTGTTAGATCCTCTTGTTGAATAGACCCTTTATTATGATGTAGTGACCTTCTTCATCTCATTACAGTCTTTGATTTAAAATCTTGTTTGTCAAATATAAGCATTGCTATTCCTGCTTTCCTTTGACATCCATTGGCATGGTAAATATTTCTCCATCCCTTCAATTTTAATCTACAGGTGTCTTTAAGTCTGAAATGAGTCTCTTGTAGGCAGAATAGAGATGTCTTGTTTATTTTTTTATCCAATCTGACACCCTATATCTTTTGGTCAAAGGGTTTAGTCCATTTAAATTCAGAGTAATTATTGATAGATATGTATTTAGTGCCATTTTATTACTTGTTTTATCATTGTTTCTTGAAATTTTCTCTATTCTTTTCTAGTCTTATTCACTTTTGGTCTTCCCTTTACACTTAGAAAGCTCCCTTTAATATTTCTAGCAGGACTGGTTTAGTGGTCATGAACTGCTTTAATTTTTATCTGTCTGGGAAACTCTTTATCTCTTTATCTTTATCTCTCTTTAACTCTTTATCTCTCCTGTTCTGAATGATAGGCTTCCTGGATTGAGTAATTTTGGCTGCAGATTTTCCCACTAAGCATGTTGAATATATCATGACACTACCTGCTAGCTTTCTAAGTTTCTGTTGAGAAATCCTCTGCTAGTCTTATGAGTCTTGCTTTGTAAGTAAGGGACTTCCTTTGTCTTGCTACTTTTAAGACTTTTTCTTTATTGCCATGTTTTGCAAATTTAATTATGATATGTCTTTGTGTAGGCCTATTTTTGTTGATTTTGGGGGAGTTCTCTGTACCTCCTGGATCTAGATATCTGTTTCCTTCCCTAGATTAGGGAAGTTTTTGGCTATGATTTCCTCAAGTAAATTTTCTTCCCCCTTTTCTCTCTCTTCTTCTGAGACTCTTATGATACAAATGTTATTATGTTTGATGGGGTCACTGAGTTCCTTGTCTATTCTCATGTTTCATAATTCTATCTCTCTTTTGTTCTGCTTAATTATTTTCCATTGTTTTTCTTCTATATCATTTATTCATTCCTCTGTTTCTTCCATCCTTGTGGTCATTACATCCACTCTGTTTTGAATCGCAGCTAATACATTTTTCATTCTGATGGTTTTTAACTTTTTTTTTTCTTGCAGTAAGAGCTTCCCTGAAGTCTTCCCTTCTTTTCTCAAGCCCAGATAGTATCCTTATGATTGTTGCTCTGAATTCTCCATCAGGCATGTTAGTTATATCTGTTTCCATTAGATCTGTGGTTGTGACCTTTTCTTATTGTTTCATTTGGGGTGAATTCCTCCATCTTAGTATTTTGTTTAAGTCTCTGTCTTCTACTGTGTGTTAGAAAAGCCTGGATATTTCATGATCCTGAGAGTAATGGCTTTATGAAGAAGAGTTTGTATTGTGTCCAGAGTCTCAAGCCTCAGTTGGTGTCTCTGCTGTATGCTGTGTGTGCTCTGCTGCTATGTTTCAGCTCCTCTATCCTTCAGGCCAGCTGTCTGCAGAGGCTCTCTTTGCCAGCAATGGGCAATATTTGGACTTTGGGTAAAGTGTAGTGAGTTTTAACTAGTTGTGCTTTGGCCTGCTTATTAAATGAGACCTGATGTTACTTCCACTACAACTGAGGCCTTGTAGAACTCTCTTATTGGGATATTTAGTGGTGGGGTGTTTCTCCTGGTCTTCTGAAAGAAGGGCCTTCTGCACTGGGTCTGAAGCACGTCTGCCAGAGAAGCATAGTACTGAAAGAGAGCAGGGTGGCAGAACTTGGTGTAAGCAGGTTAGGCAGCCAGTGTTGGTGCTGTCCTATTTACTGAAGCTATTTATGCTGAGGGATGAGGAAGGAAAATGGTGCCAGCCAGCTCCTTTGTCCTCAGAAAGGGGTCTCTGTGCTTGCTGCTCTTAGGAAAGCACTCCTAGAAGAGTGAATAATCTCCCCCCACCCCTTGTATCAGACATTTATGCTATCTGTCTCTGGGTTGTTTGCCTGCCAAGAACAGCACAATGTTCTTTAGGCTGTACCCTAGCCAACCCTGTTGACTTTTAAAACTCAAACCCTGGGACGTGGTGTGGTGGGGCCTTCACTGGTCTTCTGGGGGAGGGTCTTACCACACTGGAACTGATGCTTGTTTGCTCAAGAAAGACAGTTGTGTTAGATCACAGAGGCATTGGATTTGGAGCAAGCAAGCTAAACAGCCAGTGATCAGGCTAGCCACCCTTAGCAGGTGATGCTGTATCTATACCAAGGAGAAAGGGAGGGAAATGGTATCCACTAGCTCTTTTTTCCCTCTGGGACATCTCTGAGAATGCCACTTCTGACATATGTGCTCAAAGGGGAGCAAACAATCTCTACCTATGAGCCTTAGGTATTTCCTAGACAGTGCTGTCTGCTCCCAGGTTGCTTGCCTGCTTTCTTTCCAGGAGTAGAGCAGCACCCTCAGGGATGTATGCCAGACAAACCCACCGACCTTTAAAACTCAAAGTTTCAGGCCCCAGTAGTTGCAAAATCTCACGAAAATCAGCCACTCTCATATTCTCCACCAATGGATTTTGAGAGTGTTATCCCTGTGTGATTCCCTGTGTGCTCCTCTCTTTCTTGTGTTTCTCAATGACCAGGGTTCCCTCTCCTCTGCAGCCCATAATCTATTTCTCCTCCAAAACATATCTCCACACTTCCTACCTTGCTCAATATGGCCTCCTCTCACTCTAGTTCTGAAGTTTGTTCTGTGAGTCCTCAGGTCAATTTCTTGGGTATTCAGAATGATTTGATAGTTATCTAGTTGTATTCCAGGGATGAAACAATTCTGAGGTCCTCCTACTGTGTCACCATCTTAGCTCCTCTCCTGGCCAGATATTTTTATCTACCTAAGAAAAGAAAAGAAAGAAAATTAACATCAACTTTTGATTTTGTATGCAATTTTCCTACTATATTATTTAGATTAGAAACCAAGTTAAACATTTTGTTCGAACTTTCTGCTTTCCTTCTTTAAAGCACCAAGATGAAGATTAGTTGCCAACTACAGTGTTTCACTTGTCATACCTAATCAGCATACTAATTTACATACAGTTGGTATTAATTTATATAAATCATTTTTTTTACTTAATATCACTGACAATGGTCACCATTAATTATTTTTATTTTCTATTATCATTGCTTAATAAGTTATATTAGTTTACAAATTGTGTACAAAATTATTGTAAAATTTTCCAAGTATTTTATTGGCATACATTTCTATATTTAGGGTTACTGGATTGAAAGTAAAGAACATATAGGGGTGCCTGGGTGGTTCAGTCAGTTAAACGTCTAAGTCAGTTAACTTGGTTTTGGCTCAGGTTATGGTTTGTGAGTTCAAGCCCCACGTCAGGCTCTACATTGACAGCTGCAGAGCTTTCTTGAGATTCACTGTCTCCCTCTCTCTCTGCCACTCTCCCACTCTCTCTTTGTCAAAATAAACAAATAAAACATTTTAAAAAGTAAAGATTAGATATAATTTTCTTATTGAACATAGTAAAATAATTTCAAGGTCTCACTAATTTACACTATGAGCAGTTTAAGAGAGTCCCTTTTTAATAACTTCCTCACAAAAATTTGTGAAACTAAAGGAGACAATCTCAACAATTTGAATACTAACCTTACATTAGAAGTATACTGCTTATTCTGGTAGAACCAAATTAGACAAAGTAGGAGGAGGTTGAAAAAATATGTAAAAACCCACAGAAGTGAGTCCACATGAGTGAGGCAAAATATAAACCAAAAATCAGAACAAGCCTCTCTGATCACAATATAACAAATAAACAAATAAATAAATGTCAGTGTAATATTTGGGGAATATTTGTTTGTGAGACTTAGTAATAAAGACAAATTTTGGTGTGAAGTTGCCTATAGACTGAATTTGGTAAATAATATTAAGTATGTCTGGTCTAATTGATTTCAAGATGCTTAATCTTTTCCACCTTAATATAATCATGGAAGATAAAATTGATTTTTAATTATCAGCGATTCATATAAGTATAGTAAGAGCAGAAACTCTGTGAATTATCTGAGGTAGTTTTTAAATATAACAGAGACTTTGGAAGAAAATGTCATAAAAATAACTTTAAAGTCTCTGAATGTATCTTATTACTCTTATCCCTTTATTGTTCATCTGTTTAATAATGAAAGATGATAGGTTTTAAGACAGCTATGTCAAAAATTAAATATAAATAGGAATTGATCCCTAAGAATGACTGTAAACTGGCAGGATCTTATTATGATATAATCCAAAAACTTGGACCACAGAGTAGTAATAAAAATAAAAAATCTATAACACTTACTATGTGCAAAGTATCATTGTAAGTGCATTATATGTGATTATGCCTTTCAATTTGCAAAATACCCTTTTGAATTATGTGTAATTACTATACTCATTTTATAGGTGATGAAAATAGGGACAAAGAATTAAATAACTTGTCCAAATTCAAAGCCCTGATGAAAATCCCAAAGACCTAAGTTATCTGCTCAAAACAGTCCTCTATGTTGATTCACTATGATATTGGTAATGTGTATCATTAAACACCAAACAGTTTTATAGTTTTATCTATAATTTCTCTGATTGGTGCATGTATTTCTCACCCAGAATAATGTCATTTTCTAGTAAAATCTATTGACATAGGCATATTGACATACAACTCTGCACAAATATCTAGCTTGACAGCCCAAACCTTCATAAATATATGTTATTTTAACAAATAACATCCATCTTGCCTGAAAACTGGCTTAAGACTAGAGGAAATTTCTATCATATGAGTTGTCAACACTATGCAATTTTTATTTTGAATCTGCAACTATTCATTGAAAACTTGTAATGACTGTGAGGACACATTTAGGAAATTTTACTAGATTAAAAAAAAGAAAGAAAGAAATGTAAAATCTCATACTGCTATTCAGATTAACTCCCTTTTTTACAAAGATAAGCTGCAGTTTACGCATCCTCCATGTTGCAAGTTGCCATCAGCCAATAAAAGTTAGAACATATTTAATCAACTGGTCCCCAGAAATAACAAGAATCTGCAGGGATTTGGGACAAGTTCATGTAAGATGGAAGCAGGATTGCCTTCATGTAGATTTTTAAGAATTATACTTAGGATGGTCCAGTTGGGCTACAATTGTCCACAAAGAGTTTCCAATTCCTAAACTGGAAAAATCCACAGCAAATATAATTTCTATATAGAGACTATTAATATAGTAATACATATTTATTGTATTAATAATATATACAATAAGTTTATATATATTATATACAAAGGAGACAATGGCTGAAAAATATCAGACTAAACAAAAATAGTACTAATCCTCTCATGAAAACATTGTTAAAATAATTCCCCATTGGTCAAATTCTACTAACAAGTAAAAGATAAGACAGGGAAGCTAATAAAAAGGAAACATTTTAAAATAGTATGACACTTACATATTACTCTCTGAAGGTTGATTAAATCATTCTAAGAGTCTCCAGAAGATCTTCTTTTTTGTCCTCTAGATCATCTATTTCTCTCTCTCTTTTTTTAAGTTTTTATAATGCATTTATTTTGAGAGTGTGTGTGTGAGTGGGTGGGGAACAAAGAGAGAGAGAGAGAGAGAGAGAGAGAGAGAATCTCCCAAGCAGGCTCCATGCTGTGAGCATAGAGCCCAGTGTGGGGCTCAAACCCATGAACCATGAGATCATAAGCTGAGCCAAAACCAAGAGTTGAGCCACGCATGCACCCCCCAGATCATCTGTTTCTGGGTACTGTCAGTACTTTACCAATTACTTAGAGATAGATGATGGAGAAAACTGACAGTGCTTAGCCAGGTTTGTTCTCTTAAGTTATATTGTTCTAATTACACCCTTTATTTTCCAAAGAGATCCAACTAGATTAAGAGAGTTATCCTAAAAATATATAGCTGCCTTTAATAAAATAACTGAAACTGCTCAGAATTACCTGTACTCCAAATTCTCCTTGGTATGAATGATGTGAGGAGTGATCAGGAGAGTAACACACTAGGTTTCTCTTCTCTGGTGCTCAAAGCAGGCTGTTTTTGTGTAGTTTCAAAAGTAAAGCTGTAGGACATCTCTTAGGACTTGCTCAGTAACACCCTGCTTAGTCTAGCTGTTTTAAGACTTAACCCCCAAAAAAATGTATACAAATATCTAATAAGATTGAATTTGAAAGACAAGTTTTCTCAAGTTTTGATATTGTGAAATATTTCAAAAGAATATTAAAACAACTATCCCATTTATAGAAATATATAACTATTGGCTTTTAGAAGACTAATCTGGGGCACTGGGTGGCTCAGTAGGTTAAGCATCTGACTTCAGCTCAGGTCATGATCTAATGGTCTGTGAGTTCAAGCCCCACGTTGGCTCTGTGCTGACAGCTCAGAGCCTGGAGCCTGTTTCAGATTCTGTGTCTCCCTCTCTCTCTGCCCCTCCCCTGCTCATGCTCTGTCTCTCTCTGTCTCAAAAATAAAAACATTTTAAAAAATTTAAAAAAAAAAGTCTAATCCTATAGCTTGATGAGAATTTTTAGCAGCCATATCATACCACTGTCAGAAATCAAAATGCAACCTATTAAAACCACTTACAATAAAAAGTTAGCCTTAATATTATCAGTTAGTGTTATTTCCATTCATAACTTATTTACTAATATAAGAAAAAATACTAAGCATTTATTCATGTAAAATAATGAAGACCTAATGTTTTGGCTTTTTGTTTTGTTTTTGTTTTTGTTTTTGTCTTTCCTGTTAGTCAGAAACTAATATAAGTGTATTACTAGACCTCGTGCAAGGCAATTTAAATAAATTTCCTCACTTAATCCAGAAAACAAGCTCACATGATAGATTATCTTCATGTTACAGTTGAGGAAAATGAAACATAGAAAGCAATGTGCTAAGGGTCAAATGGTAATAGTAGACAAAACCATCATGCTGAGTTATAGTGATCTAAATTAAAGTCTTTGGTTAAAATAACTATGTTTAATTATTCTGTGTGTGTGTGTGTGTGTGTGTGTGTGTGTATATATGTATGTTGTATAAGGTTCTTACACATATATGTATATGTTGAATAATTTATTTTTATCCAATTATGATGCCACAATTGTCTTAACGAATGTTTATTTCAAATAGAATACCAGATGCTGGGGAGAAGCAACTTTTAGATTAATGATTAAGTGTAAATTTCAAATAAAGGCAGGTTAAAGCATTTTTAGCTTGCTAAAATCTTGTAATGTGGTATAATTAACATAATTTCTTATTATGGTTTCACCTCAATGTTTTCATGGCATGTAAATAGTTTAGCTATCACTCCGTGCAGATGTTCATGAATTATTGATCTAGTCTCTGTTTATCAAAATCACTTTGCTCCACTTTTTCCTTAAATGGTACATATTATGTAAAAAATACAGAGAACTCAGTAATTCATGAATTAGAATGATGCTTTTGAAATATACCAACATTTCTTAAAATATATTCAAGCAATGATAGTAGTATGAACATTATTGAACTTCCAAAAATACGTATAATAGTCATATTTATTAGTAATAATTGTAGGTTAAAAACTGCATAATAACTACAGACAAAAAAAAGACTTGATTACCAAATTAAAGAAATTATACTCCAGTTATCAGGTATGAATTTCTCAGGTCTCTCTTCCAGTTAATCTGTATAGAAACATCTAAGGTAGAATGCAATGAATTGATAGCTTGAAGATGACCATTCTTTACAGTAAAATATGCAAATGTTAAAATTGGACTTCTGTAAGATGTTAACTTGAGCCTGTGCCATAAGTTTATTTTGGGAAGGCAAAAAAATTGGTTTTCTTGTAAACTTTTGTTCCACTTGAAGTGCTCCAAAATATTCAAGGACAAAGATGTGTCTCTAATTTAAAAGGGTATCTATATTTAGATGTATGAAAAATGTTTCATGCAGCTTTTCTACGTAATTTGATTCCTCAGTATGCTGCAAAGTTAGTTTGAAAACCCTTCTTTCTTCATATCACACTAAAGGTTGTTTTCCAACTAAATCTCCTGAGAAGGGAATTTAAGTATCCAGGAGAAAAGAGAAAAACACTGATTAGTTGGTTGGATAGGAAATAAGTGTGACACATTTTTCTGTTTTTTTGTTTGTTTGTTTTTTGCTTTTTTTTTTCAGATGGAAAATGTTGAATGTGTGACGCTTTTTTTTCCTTTCAAAGCAATGCATGTATAATCGATAAGTACTCACCAGCATGTACTTTGCTTTTCAACATCATGAGGTATCAGAAGTTCTCTCCTATTCACTGAGTTGATAAAAATAACTCCTACATAATAACTGGTTGAGAAAATCAGGTTTCAGCCTTTAATTTGAAAATCATAAATGATGAAAGCAGAGGAGGATAGAGAAGGGAAGGATGAGGATACATAGTGGAGGACAAGGAGGTGGAAGAAGGCATGTAAGGAGAAATTAGATATATATTATAGCTGCTTCTCTTTTTTTAAGGAGAGTGTTATTGGCTTTATGAACACACTCTTTAGGGAACTATCTTTTACTAAGCACCTATTACCTATAAGTTAATTTATATAAATTATCATATTTAATCCTCTTAACAACAATGTGTGCTTTACATAGAATTTACCCCAGATATGAAAACTAAAATAAAAACAATATGTAATTTATTCCAGATTATGAAAACTGAATATAAACATGTTTCCTAAACTCATTATTTTTCCATTATATCAATCACTTCTGGTTGCTTTGAGTCACGAACTGCTTTCACTTATTCTTACTCTTGTGTTTGCATATTCAAATGTGTGGCTGTCTTATATCTCATCAAGGTGCAGCTCAAACATCATCTCAATGAAACATTCCCTTATCCTTACAGATGAAGAAATTCTTTTACTTCAGAACTCACTTTTCAATTAAGATCCTTATTGAATTGTATCTTGCATAATAGTTAATTTTGCAAATATCTCTATTAAATTGTAACATATTTGACAGCTGTTCTTTTGTCTCACATTTTAAATTTCCTACATCTCTATAAATGTTAGATACATAATAATTCCTGAGGATCTGACTTCTTGAATGAAAGACAAAAAAGTGTTGACATTAGAATGAATAAAGCAGTTAATCAATTGTCCTTTAAATAGTTGTTCTAATGCCACAGTCCTTAACTTTAAAGTAGAATTCTATTTTGTACTGAATTCCAGATTTTCAAGGTTTACTAATAGCTTTAATTTTTGTATGAAATGTACATATTTGAAAGACATATTTTCCTAGTATTATTAAATATTTTTCACCATCAAAATCAAAGAATAAAATTGTTTATATTTGTGACTATTAAATGAAATTTGGAATATCAATGGAAAACCTCTGAATGGAGAGTATAAGTGACAGTTTGCCTCAAGGTTGTTATTTGCATACAAACTTATTACTGGTTTTGTTTTAAACTGCTATAGAGAATGTAGTAGTAATAACCATAATCATAATCATAATCAATCATAATCATAATGTCTGGAATTGTCAAGTAGGATTCATGAAAACATTTGTAAATATTTCAAGTCAATTTAATGTGAGAAATTTAATCTTCTCAGCAACATAGTCTGCCTCAGTTCCACAGATTTGAGGTAACTATGTATAAAACATATTCATGATAATGTATGTTAAAATATAACTGTTGTTATGAATGCCTTTTAGTTTATAAGGAAATAATAATTCATTATATGAAAACCAAAAAAAAAAAATTTCAAGATAAACTTTTTTTCTCTGCGGCCACAATGTGTAACAATCCTGTATCTACGCTTGTGAAAAAGAGACACCATTGGAGGAACAATCTTTTCTGAAATATCTTTTCTCCATGAAGTAAGGAAGGAATTTGTTAACTATAATACAATCTATCATGAGAAAATATTTGTTATCATCTACTTCTCTCTAGATACTCCATATGTAATAGAAAAATAAAATTCTATGTAACATTTCAACTCTGGAGAGTATACTGAATGTAAAGTAAGTTACTAGTAACTATTTGTATGATATTGTATATAAAATTGAGGTGTGAATAATGCCACTGGAACAAAAAGGAAGAGTAATTAATTCTACATTTGGGTGGGACAGGGAAGTTGTGAAAAATTAAGAAAAGCTTCATGGATATGGATGGCATGTCTGTAAAAAGTTAATATTAAGATCCATTTTGCAGAATCATCTTTAAGAATCTGTAAGAATTTCTCTGTCAGCCAATCATGGGAAGAACATGGACCAGGAGAAAATCAAGAAAGCATGAAAGTACAGTGTGTTAGAAATGACATCAACTATTTCTCACTTACAAGGTGCTCCTCTGCAAACCTCCATGATATCTGGCTTCACAAATACTGATTTATTAACTGGAAAATATGGGCTTCCTCAATAGGCAAGCTGCTAACGACTTCGCATTTTGAATATATTTTAAATATTTTAAGAAGAAAAAGTCTGAAATGTCATATTAATGAAAAATATTAAATGATTTGGACTAAATCAAATATGTGAAATGGTATTGTTAATGATTATGTGAAATGAGTTGTCAAGTGACTTTATATAAATGAAAATGCTAAGTCATAATGACTATCATAGAATGAGTCTAAATTAATATCTAACTAACCTCTTACCTACTAACAGACAGTAATAACAGTTTACAAAAAGAAGAACATATATAAGAACTCTAATAGCTTATTTATTAAAATCTATGTAAACCAAAAAGATAATAGATTGACATGGTTTAAATATTGAGAGACAGAAAGGAAAAAATCAACTTAGAATTCTATACACACCTAAATTTTCTTATGAATTTTATCTTCACAAGAATTATACATACTTTAAGAAAAACAAAAGCTGAGAAAATCCACTGCCAGGAGAGAGACCTGAACTAAAAACATAACAAAACAGAATTCCAATATTCAAAGAAGATTTTCAGGCATTTAAAAAATTCCAATAGATTAAAAGATGGAAATTTATATCTATACAAAGGAAAAAGTGATGAAAATGGCAAAAACATGAGTAATATAAAATATTTTTTCTCAGGGTACCTTGGTGGATCAGTGAATTAAACATCCAACTCTTGATTTCAGCTAAGGTCATGATCCTGGGGTGATAGGATCAAGCCTGACATAAGCTCTGCATTGAAAATTCTCTCTCTGCCTCACTCTCTGCCCCTCCTTCAACAACACTATGCATTCTTTCCCTCTCTCTCTTTTTCTGTTTCTCAAAATAAACATTTTTTAAATAAAATAAAATATTTTTCTCACTTTTAATGCAAATGTAGTAATGTATCTTGAATTTAAATATGCATGTGGAAATTTTATGACAAGAATTGTACAAATAGGAATGAGAAAATTGATATATCCACTTGCAGGATTTTTACACTATAACTAAAGTGGCATAATATTTAAAAAGTTGCTTCAATAAAGTAAGCATGTATGGTATAAATTATAGAAAAATAATTTTTAAAAGTAGAGCTAATAAACATGGCAGTTATAAAATGCAATTATAATACTCAATTAAATAAAATGATACATAAAAATAGAAAAAAAAAACAACAGAAACATATTAAACAACTGGAAATTAAATAGAAAAATTGAAAATTTTGGCCAAATCATAGTGGTAATTATATTAATGCTAAATATTCTGGACAGTCTCATTAAAGCCAAGATTGTTAGCTAGATAAAAAAGCAATTAATGGGGAAGAGTCAACATGGTGGAGCAGTAGGGGGACCCAAATTTCCCTCGTCCCTCAAACACAGCAGTATTGAGGCCAGAAGACTTAGAATTCCAGGTATCTGGGCTACAGAGTGGCAGAAACATGTCCATGGGCCCATGGAGACAACTTGACAGGCCATAGGTATGTGATTTCAACTTGGGAGAGAAAAATGGGCATCATATGCATGGAAGGGAGGGACCCCTTACTGTGGAGAGACAAGAGGAAGAGAAAGAGAGGCTGCAAAAGGGTAGGATTGTATTTGGACAAGAGAAAAACCATGGACCAGAGAACAAAAAACATGGAGAAAGAACCAATTTCTAACACCGTCCAGGACTGTGTGTTTTTCTCTAGACTGGATCTGCCGGCCCTGTACATGCACCTGGGGGAGAGGGGAGTAGGCCCCAGGCTTGTTAACACATTTGGAGAGACATATTTGGAAAGAGCAGTCCCCTCCCTTTAGTGCTATGAGAAGAAGGTATATAGCAGCTTCAAGGACAAAAGACCCTGCAGGCGATCACCAGGCAGAAGTCCTTTGTTGGCTGGAAGGAGGGGCACTACCCCGAACCGGGGCACATGGAAGGGGATCCTTTAAGACATCGGGGTTTGAATCCCAGCCAAGCTCCTAGAGGGCACAAGAGACTGGAGAAGGACAAATCGTCCTGCTGACACCCATGCTGCACTGTGAGGACAGCCTGAACATAGTGGTTTGGGATATCTGGTCCAGGGAGGAGATACTGGGGTGTCAACCATTTTTCTCCCCATCATCAACATGTTGGGACTTCAGGGTACAAGACAGCAGGCCCACAGTGGAGGCAGGACCCACCTGACCAAACCACACCCCTCCATGCCTGTTAACTGTGTATCTACTCGAGTAAGATTGACATTGACCAAACCAGCACAGCCACTGGTTTAAAGGCATAATCAGATATTGGTCAAGTAGTATTGCATTTCTGATTTGATTCTTAATCATATATATATGATATATTATATATATATATATGATATACACACAAATTATATATATCATATCATATATATATCATATTATATATGTATATATCATATATACACACACTATATATATATATATATATATATATATATATATATATATATAATTTCCTCCTTTTCTTCCTCTTACTTCTTCCCTTCTCTATTCTGGTTGCTAGTGTACTTAAGCAGACATTTTTAATTTATTATTATTATTTTTACATCTCTTTTGTATCTCCTTCTTTATTTCCCTCTCTCTCTCTCTCTGGCTCAAGACATAATTTCTCTGATTCTCTGCCTGCTCATTTTTTTTTCTTTTCTTTTTCCGTGCCCAAGTCATTTTTCTCTATGTCTGGGATAGGCTTCTTCCACCACCACCCCCTTTTTAAATTTATTCCAGGGTTACTTCAATGAACAAATCAAACCACACCTGATGGAAGGTCCAAACCACTACTATGAGTAGGGAGCTAAGGCAAACAGAGTCACAATAACAAAGAGCACACAACACATTCCAAAAACACATAAAGGGGCAGGCCATGGAGAGCGTATGACCCCTTTTTATTATAGTAGTGCTTGCAGGTGCAGGACAAATAACGAGCTATTAAAACAGGAAAAGGACAAAAAACTAGAAATAAGAAAACTTGCCAAAATGGCAAAACAAAGAATTCTCCTCAAAAGAAATTCCAGGAAGAAATGACAGCTACAGAATTGATCAAAACAGATATAAACAATATATCTGAGGGGCACCTGAGTGGCTCAGTCAGTTAGGCATCCAACTTCGGCTCAGGTCATGGTCTCACAGTTTGTGAGTTCAAGCCCTTCATTGGGCTCTGTGCTGACAGCTCAGAGCCTGTAGCATGCTTCAGATTCTGTGTCTCCCTCTCTCTCTGCCCCTCCCTGCTCATGCTCTGTCTCTCTCTCTCTCTCTCTCAAAAATAAATAAACATTAAAAAAACTTAACAATAAAAAAGCAATATATCTGATCAAGAATTCAGAGTAATAGTCATAGTATTCATAGCTAGACTTGAGGAAAGCATAGAAAACAACAGAGAATCTATTGCTACAGAGATCAAGGAACTAAGAATTAGTCACAACAAGTTAAGAAATGTTGTAAATGAGGTGAAAAATAAACTACATGAAGTGACAGCAAGGATGGAGGAATCAGAGAAGAGAATAAGTGATATAGAAGGTAAAATTACGGAAAAGGATGAAGCCGAGAAAAAGAGAAATAAGAAAATGCTAGACCACAAAGGGAGAATTAGAGAACTAAGTAATTCAATGAAATGTAATAATATCCATGTCACAGGAGATCCAGAAGAAGAAGAGAGAGAGAAAGGCCCAGAATGTTTACTTGAACAAATTATAACTGAAAACTTCCCTAATCTGGGGAAGGAAGCAGACATCCAGATCCAGAAAGCACAGAGAACTGCCTTCAGATTCAACAACAATAGGTCTTCTCCATGGTATATCATAGTGAAACTGGCAAAATACAAAGATAAAGAGAGAATTCTGAAAGCAGGTAGGAAGAAATGGGCTTTAACCTACAAAGGTAGAGACATAAAGGTAGTACCATACATGTCCACCAAAACATGGCAGGCTGGAAGGGAGTGGCAGGAAATATTCAATGTGCTGAATAGGAAAAATATGCAGCCAAGAATCCTTTATCCAGCAAGGCTGTCATTCAGAACAGAAGGAGAGATCAAGTATTTCTTCCCAGACAAACAAAAACTGAAGAAGTCCATAACCATTAAACCAGCCCTGCAAAAGATCCTAAGGGGTACTCTGAGTGAAATGCTGCAAAGACTACAAAGGACCAGAGATATCACCACAAGCATGAAATCTACAGATAACACAAGGACACTAAATCCGTACCTTTCAATATTAACTCTGAATGTAAATGGACTAAATTCCCCAATCAAAGGACATAGAGTAACAGAGGGACAAAAAAAAAAAAAAAAGAAAAAAGAAAAAGAAAAATAAAAGAAAACAAGATCCAGCTATATGTTGTCTACAAGAGTCATTTTAGACCTGAGGTCACCTTCAGATTGAAAATGAAGGGATGGAGAATCTATCATGCTACTGGAAGTCAAAAAGCTGGAATAGCCATACTTATATCAGACAAACTAGATTTTAAAGCATGCAACAAGAGATGAAGAAAGGTATTATATCATAATTACAGGTTGTATCCATCAAGAAGAGTTAACAATTTTTAAATATTTATGCCTCCAACTTGAACACATAACTATATAGGTAAATTAATAACAAACATAAGCAATCTTACTGAAAAGAATATGGTAATTTCAGGGGACTTTAATACTCCACTTACAACAATGGACAAATCTCTAAGCAGATAATCAATAAAGAAATAATGGCCTTGAATAATACACTGGACCAGATGGACTTGATAGATATATTCAGAACTTTTCAATCAAAAGCAGCAGAATACACATTCTTCTCAAGCACACATGGAACATTTTCCAAGATACATCACATACTGGGTCACAAAACAACCCTCAATAAATATAAAAGAATTGAGTTCCTACCATGCATATTTTCAGAACACAATTACTATGAAACTTGAAATCAACCACAAGAAAAAAATTGGAAAGCTTCCAAATGCATAGAGGTTAAAGAACATCCTACTAAAAAAATGAATGGGTCAACAAGGAAATTAAAGAAGAAATTAAAAAATATATGGAAGCAAATGAAAATGAAAACATGACAGTCCAAATCCTTTGTGATGCAGCAAAGGCAGTCATAAGAGAAAAGTACATGCAATCCAAGCCTATCTCAAGAGATTAGGAAAATCCCAAAACAAAACTTAACTGCACACCTAAAGGAACTAGAAGCACAAGAGCAAGGAAACCCCCAAGCCAGCAGAAGAAGAGAGATAATAAAGATGAGAGAAAAAATAAACAACACAGAATTAAAAAAAAACAGTAGAACAGATCAATGAATCTAAGAGCTGTTTTTTTGAAAAAATAAACAAAATTTATAAAGCCCTCGCCAGACTTCTCAAAAAGAAAAAGAGAGACTCAAACAGATAAAATCAGAATGAAAGAGGTGGGATCACAACTAACACCAGAGAAATACAAATAATTATTAGAGAATAATATGAAAATCTATATCCCAACAAACTGGACAACCTGGAAGCAATGGAAAAATTCCTAGACACCCACACAATAACAAAACTCAAACAGGAAGAAATAGAAAATTTGAACAGACCCATAACCAGCAAAGAAATTGAATCAGTTATCAAAAGTCTCCCAACAAACAAGAGCCCTGGGCCAGATGGCTTCCCAGGAGAATTCTACCACACATTTAAAACAGAATTAACACGTATCCTTCTCAAGCTGTTCCAAAAAATAAACACAGAAGGAAAGCTTCTGGACTGATTCCCAAACCAGACAGAGATCCCACTAAAAAAGCAGAATTACAGGCCAATATGCCTGATGAACATGGGTGCAAAAATTTCAACAAGATACTAGCAAATCAAATTCAACAGTATAGTACAAGAATTATCCACCATGATCAAGTGGGATTCATACCTGGGCTGCAGGGTAGGTTCAATATTCACAAATCAATTAATGTGATAAATCACATTAATAGAAGAAAATATATTATCCTGTCAATAGATGCAGAAAAAGCATTTGCCAAAACAGCATACTTTAATAAAAAACCCTCAAGAAAGTCAAGATAGAAGGAACATACCTTAATATCATAAAAACCATAGATTAAAAGCCCACAGCTAATATCATCATCAATGGGGAAAAACTGAGATCTTTCCCCCTTGAGATCAGGAACATGACAGGGATGTCCACTCTCACCACCATTGTTTAACATAGTGTTAGAAGTCCTAGCATCAGCAATCAGACAACAAAATGAACTGAAACACATCCAAAATGGCAAAGAAGAAGTCACTTTCATTTTTCACAGATGACATGATATTCTACATGGAAAACTAGAAAGACTCCACCAAAAAGCTGCTAGAACTGATACATAAATCCAGCAAAGTCGAAGCATACAATCAATGTACAAAAATCAATTGCATTTCTATACACCAATAATGAAGCAACAGAAAGAGAAATCAAGAAATTGATCCCAATTACAATTGCACCAAGAACCATAAAATACCTAGGAATAAACCTAACCAAAGATGTAAAAGATTTGTGTGCTGAAAACTATAGAAAACTTATGAAAAAAAATTAAAGAAGGCACAAAGAAATGGAAAAACATTCCACACTCATGGATTGGAAGAATAAATATTGTTCAAATGTCAATACTACCCAAAGCAATCTACACATTAAATGCAATCGCAATCAAAACTGCACTGGCATTCTTCTCAGAGCTAAAACAAACAATCCTGAATTTTGTTTGGAACCACAAAAGACCCTGAGTAGCCAAAGTGATGTTGAAAAAGAAAACCAAAATGGGAGGCTTCACAATCCCAGACTTTAACCTCTACTACATAGCTGTAATCATTAGGACAGTATGGGACTGGCACAAAACAGACACATAGACCAATGGAATAGAATAGAGAACCCAGATTTGGAGTCACGAATGTATGGCCAACTAATCTTTGACAAAGCTGGAAAGAGTTTCCAATGGAAAAGACAGTCTTTTTAGCAAATCATACTGGTAGAAATGGACAGCAACATGCAGAAGAATGAAACAGGACCACTTTTGTATACCATACACAAAAATAAACTCAAAATGGATGAAAGGCCTAAATGTGAGACAGGAAACAATCAAAACCCTAGGGTAGAAAACAGTCAACAACCTTTTTGATCTTAGCTGCAGCACCTTCTTACTCAACACATCTCTAAAGGCAAGGGAAATAAAAATAAAAATGAACTATTGGGACCTCAGTAGTTCTGCACTGCAAAGGAAACAATCAACAAGGCAACCCACAGAATGAGAGAAGATATTTGCAAATGGAATATTGGATAAAGGGCTATTATCCAAAATCTGTAAAGAATTTAACTGAACTCAACACCCAAAAAACAAATAATCCACTGAAGAAATGGGCAGAAAACATGAATAGACACTTTTCTAAAGAAGACATCCAGATGGCAAACAGACACATGAAAAGAGGCTCAACATCGCTCATCATCAGGGAAATACAAATCAAAACCACACTGAGACACCACCTTACACCGGTCGGTCTGTGTGGCTAAAATTAACACCTCATGAAACAACAGATGTTTGTGAGGATGTTGAGAAACAGGAATCCTGTTGCACTATTGGTGGGAAGGCAAACTGGTTCAGCCACTTCGGAAAACAGTGTGGAGGTTCCTCAAAAAATAAAAATAGGATTACCCTACAACCTAGCAATAGCACTACTAGGAATTTATCCAAAGGATACAGGAGTGCTGATTTATATGGGCACATGTACCCAATGTTTATAGCAGTGTTTCCAACAATAATCAAATTATGGAAAGAGCCCAAATGTCCATCAACAGATGTATAGATAAAGAATATGTGGTTTATATATACAATGGAATACTACTTGGCAATGAGAAAAATGAAATCTTGCCATTTACAACAACATAGATGGAACTGGAGGGAAGTCTGCTAAGTGAAATAAGTCAGTCAGAGAAGGACACATATCATATATTTTCACTCATTTGTGGAGTTTGATAAATTTAACAAAAGACCATGGGGTAAGATAAGGGGAAAAAATAGTTTCAAACAAGCAGGCAAACCATTAGAGACTCTTAAATACAGAAAACGAACAGGGTTGGTTGGGGGGCGGGGTGGGGACAGGGGAGAGAGAAAAATGGGTGACGTGCATTGAGGAGGGCACTTGTTGGGATGAGCAATGGGTGTTGTATGTAAACAATGATTCATGGTAATCTACTTCCAAAGCCAGGAGCATACTGTATACGCTGTATATTAGCTAACTTGACAATAAATTATGTTTTAAAAAATAATTTAAAAATAAATAAAATTAGTGATTAGTTTGCAAAACGCTATGAATACTATAAAAGCCCACTGAGTTGTACACTTAAGTGTATATTTTATGGTAAATGAATCATGTATCAATAAAGCTATTGTTTTTAATTTTTTAAAAAAATCAATTAATAGAAAATGTAGACAAATATCTATATGGAAATAGGACTTGATTATACTATCTGCCAAGTTCACATTTATAGAATTCTCCACACAATAACAGCAGATTTCAATTTGTATTCAAATGCACATGATGGGATACTCATCAACATCAGGTAATTTATTGACCACAATTTAATACACTTAAAGGTATTGAATTCTTAAAATCCTAAAGTGGTATATTCTTTATCCACAAAAGGACTAAGTAACCTATAAATTAATGATGAAATCAACTCCAAAATATGTGGATATTAAATGGCAAACCTAAAAAGGAATTCAAAAAAAAAAGAAGAAAAGAACAATGGAAAGTAGAAATTTTCAATGCAAGAAAAATTGAAAACAAATTCAAAATTTATGGGATCACCTGAAAAAGTGTTTAGATGTATATCTATAAATTTATATGCTTAGCAAGACGGTGGAATAGGAAGCCCCAATCCTCTGATATTGGGGGCAGAATACTTTTGTGAGAACCCCAGAGTCTGCTTAAGAAATTGCAACACCTCAGATAAGCACAAAAACAAGAAAAAAAAAAAACACTTTGAAGTTGGTAAGCAGATTGACTGCCCTCTGAAGCTGGCACAGCCAACACTGAGAGAGATTCACTTGGCCCATGGTTGTTGTTTTTAGGGAAAGAGCAAGTGAAGCAGGCATTTAATATCCCTAGTCTTTTTGTGTGATGTCCAAAAGACATACTTCTGTCTCCCATCACCCAGAGCGTAGTTTGAATGCCTTTAGGCAACAGAGAGGATAGAAAAGGTGTGCTCTTTGGGGCTGCATGGCCCTGAAAATTGAGTGAAGATGTACAGTCTTCATACTTTTCCTTCAGGAATAAGGGAGAAATATGAAGCTTGTACTCAACTTCCTGGTATTTCAGTGCATTTACTTAGAGAAATGGGGAGGAAGATTTATGGAGCCAGCCAGCCTCTACAAGATAGACAGAAGGTGCATACTCTCAGACTTTTCCCCTAGAATGAGAGAGAAGAGTAGAGTATGCATCCATTGTCCCATGTTGTCAGTGAACCACTCTAGAGAAAAGGAGAAGGTGGTTTATGGTGGCAAGCAGGGGTCTGTGAGATTGAGAGATGATGCACAACCTTGAAACTTCTCATCCAAGGATGGAGAAAGAAGGAAGGAGTATGCAAATCCAGAGAAAACATTTGAAACGCTCCCAGAATCTTTAGCCAGGAAAATTGGTAAAGGTCTTTCCCTGTTAAAACCAGCCCTGGGGGGGGGGGGGGGGGGCGCCTGGGTGGCGCAGTCGGTTAAGCGTCCGACTTCAGCCAGGTCACGATCTCGCGATCCGTGAGTTCGAGCTCCGCGTCAGGCTCTGGGCTGATGGCTCAGAGCGTGGAGCCTGTTTCCGATTCTGTGTCTCCCTCTCTCTCTGCCCCTCCCCCGTTCATGCTCTGTCTCTCTCTGTCCCAAAAATAAATAAAAACGTTAAAAAAAATTAAAAAAAAAAACAGCCCTGGGGTACCTGGGTGGCTTGGTCACTTAAGCGTCCAACTTCAACTCAGGTCATGATCTCACAGTTCGTGAGTTCGAGCACCACATCAGGCTCTGTGCTGGAGCCTGGAGCCTGCTTCAGATTCTGTGTCTCACTTTCTCTCTGCCCCCACCCCCCCTTTCTCAAAAAATGAATAAACGTTTAAAAATTAAAAAAAAAAACAGCCCTTAAAGACTAGAAGTGGTAGCTGTTATATAAGAATTTAAATACATAAGCAGAAAAAAGAAGTATAAAATTATTGGTGTGAAATTACATGCTAAAATTAGATAAAAAGAAAATTAAACCCACGTCAAGAAGAAGTTAGAAAATATCAAAGGTAAATGAAATCAATGAAAAAGAAAGTGGATGAGAAATAGAAAAGAAATGAAATAAAAGGCTGTTGTTGTTGTTTTTTTTAAACACTAAGAAAATACATAAACCAGTCATAGACTGACCAAGGGGGAAAAAAAGGAATAAATTACCAATCAGATAAATAAATAAGTAAATAAGTACATAAACAAATATATAAATAAGTAAATAGGAGACATCATTTACCAATCTTACAAAAATTAAAAATATAATAAGGGCAAACTTTAAACATCTTAATTTTTATCATCACACACAAACTAGTGCTTGCTTTCAAATATCATATATTGAATTAAACAACATGTGCTTTTTTTGTATTCAGCCTATTTTGGTCCAACACTATGTCTAAGATGTTCATTCATGTTGTTGTGTATATTGGTAGTTTCTTCCTTTTTATGCTTCAATAGTATTTCATTGTATAAATATACCACAATTTGTTTATCCTCTTGTTCATAGACACTGGGAATCTTTCCAACTATTTCTTGGGGTGGAAGGAGAGAGAGAGGAAAAGAGGGAGAGATACTATAAACATTGCGTTTTCTCATTACTATTTTCAGGTGTAGATGTCTACCCTGAGTTTTAGCTGGGCCTCTCTTGTTGATGGATATTTGGGATGTTTCCAAGTATTGCTTACAGTGAGAATGAGAGAGATGTGGGCAAAAGAAATGTGGGCATCTTTGGAATAATATATTTCTGATGCATCTTCTTGCTCTTTATTATTTGTCCCTTCCTTTATTCTGAAACATAGGCCTGATTCTGATAGGCTAGTTTTAACCACTTGGGCTCCAGAAGAACATATAAAATGAACCTAAGTCTCTATCTTCAAGGAACAGCTTTCCTTCCACGCCCACACTTTGGAGCTCTTCCCTCTGGAATCTACATAGAATAAAACTTCTGTCATTATTGATCCTATATATTTTGTAGTCTCTTTTTTAAATCAGCTTGATCTATTTACTAACCAACAGAAAATACATTTTTCTTATTTATATATTTAATGAAAATATACATTGTAGAGTGGTTCTCTAACTTTACTGGAAAAATAATATGAAATTATTATTAAAAAAACAGATTTCTATGGTCTGTCCCAGCTTATTCTGATAGGTTAGAGCTACAGTGTGACCCAATATTCCAGATGAATTTGAAACAGCAGAGTTGGAGATCAAGTCTTTAGACATACTCTTGTGTGTGTGTGTGTGTGTGTGTTTTTGCGTGTGTGTGTGTGTGTGTGTGTGTGTGTACATGTGTATACACACCTGGACTGATAATTAACTTTCTTTCATATGTCTAAGCTGTTATTTTGTCATATTTTTTTTTAAATAGAAGGAGATGGCCTGGGTGGCTCAGTCAGTTAAGTGTCAGACTTTGGCTCAGTTTATGATCTCAAGGTTCCTGAGTTTGAGCCTGTTTGGGATTCTGTCTCTCCCTCGTTCACTCTCCTCTCTGAAAAATAAATCATCGGATTCATCACTCTCAAGGATGTAAAATTATATATGCATTTCTCTGGAAGTGTGTATTAAGTCTATGAGGATAGATTGATTCAGAGCTGGTATGCAAGATCAGCCTTGTACACACACAGGAAGTCATGAATTCATGCCTGTGTCTTAGGCTGCTTTCTCAAACCTGATAATTAGCCCCATTTTACTTGAGTAAAATGAGCAGAATGGTATTCCCATTTTACTTCATCTTTTTGCTAAGGAATTCCTGAGCACTCAGATTAAAACTATTCCAACAATAAACAACTATAACTAGCATATACTAAGAATAAACACGTGTACTGTGAAAGAAAGTTCAATATTTCAACACAGACAGGCTTAACTACTATATTATATTAGGCTGGTTGTACATAAAAATGACAATAATCCCTTGGTGGACCAAGGACATTTTTGTTTGTTTGTTTTTAATATGTTACTTTAGTATTTTATTCATCCCCACACAAAGCTTTCATCTAAAAAAAAAAAAAAACAACTTTGACAGTCTTTCTAACTAAACATAAGAAATGATGCATCTTAAAATACTTTTAAGATATTCATAAAGGCATGATAAGTGAACAAAGAATTAACAATTCACCTTACTCTCTATTCATTACATTAATGATTTGTCGATAAGAAAAGCTTCCAATTCATGAATACTATGCCTCAATGTTTAGACAGTTTATGCTTGCCAAAGCTGACATAAATGTAGATAAATACTGTTTTTTGACAGATTTGGATTTGCTTCAGAAACTATCTGTCAGAAGGTTGGAATGGGTCAGGTTAAAATAAAATTATTCTTAAAACAATCACTCATACCAAAATTAGACTCTATTCTTTTCAATTTTAGTATCTGAAAAAAAAAGAACCTATATGACCTTTTCTATATTTGAAAGTAATAATCACACAATTTAATCTTCCTTAAGTAGCCTTACTCTTAATTTTTTTATAGGCACAGGATGTGTCTGCTCAGAAATTGCAATCTTGGACCTCAAAAAAAAAACAGTATTTCACATTGTGAGGTCTCTATTTAATGAGCACTTGACATGTTTTCTAAAATTCAGATCTAGGAAAATAAGAAAAACAGTTAATTTGGGAAATAGCTTACCTCATTCAGAATATCTTCATTTTTAAAATTTTTTTTAATGTTTATTTATTTATTTTGAGAGACAGAGAGAGACACAGAACATGAGTGGGGTAGGGCAGAGATAGAGGCAGACACAGAATCTGAAGCAAGCTCCAGGTGCTGAGCTATCAGCACAGAGCCCAATGGGGGGCTCAAACCCACAAACCATGAGATCATGACCCAAGCTGAAGTTGGACGCTTATCCAACTGAGCCACCCAGGCACCCCATCTTTCAGAATATCTTTAAAAGAGTTCTCTGTAGCCTTGAATATATATGTTAATAATCAATTATTGCCCTCATGTTGTATAGTGTTTTTTATCTTTAGAACCCCAAGGCATGTGATCATGTAATTTATATTACTTGCATTAGTATGTTATAAAAAAACTGGTACAAATGACTTCTAATAAAAGGTGTGTATAATAATATCGATGGTAATAATGGATAACTGATCCAAAGATTTCTGCTGTCCCAACACTTGTTTCCTGTGAGCTCTTCCTGGTACTTTTCTAAAACTGCCACTTGTGGTGAAGAGACATGATGATTGATGGACAATAGTATCAAGCATCTTTCTTATCCTTCATTCCTCCTTTTTAAACTGCTAGTAACTTACATAGTAATGATAAGCAGTAAGAAGATAGGGAGGAGGATGATTCCACTATCTTCCTACTTTTCCACTCTTTCTATTCCCCATAACTGGTGGTTGTCTGACTTTATTGAAAATTTGTTGAAAATATTAACTTTCAATATATTCAAAATTTTTAGAAAGTCTTCCACAATAGCAGTAATTTCTCATGAATCCTGAAGTTGTCTGAAATCTATTATCTCTCTTACTATTTAAAAAGCCAACATGAGCACATAGAAACCAGCCCATATGGCAATACCTGTATATTTTCCCAACAACCTTGTCTTACTTTTACAAAATTTGACTCATAGTTTACTTGCTGATATCTATGTTTAAAGTTTTTAAGGGCAATCATTTTCTCACAGGTAATAATTAATCCCAGCTATCTTTAATGAGTTTAAACCACTCAAAAATAAATAAATAAATAAATAAATAAGGAATAAAAGTATCAGCCTTTTTTGTCATTAAATGCTGGGCTACAGGGCAAACTTGAATCTACACATTGATGCTACGTATTGTGAATTTAGGTATCCTATTTGCAGATTCCTCACTGGTAGGAATGGAACCTACTCTGGTAATCTTACCTTATTCAATTGAGAGAAGCTCAAAGACTATGAGCAGCCAACAGCACAGAGAAAAGAAAGACAAAGAGATGAGAATAATAACATTAAATACTTTTGGTCTACTCAATAATGAAAAGTAGGTCTATGGATGATGGATTCTCAACATCTGATAAGTCACTCCACACTCATGGGGGGATAAAATATAATAGATGGAATAGAAGGGCATGTATATTTGTTTTACTATTTTTAGCATGGACTTCAAGGTCAGCTCCACAATTTGCATGACCCAGTGCAAAATGTAAATACAGGATTCTTTGTTCAGAAAATAGAAAAATAGTGCCATTAAAGGTGCTAAGACATAAAGCTTTTTCTTTCTTCCACAGTCTCTCCCTTGATCTGACATACTGCTTTTATTTTGAATTTAATACTGTTTTAAGTAGAGTTAAAATGTTAATTATTAATATGAATTTTGCTATTCATCTTTATATTGTACAATTCCAGTTTTAAATGCAAATATAAGAGTGTTCGACTAATGTGCAAAATCACCTAATGACACAATTCATATTTTGTAGCTCATTAATGCAGATGTATTTTGTTCTTACCAGAATAATGGAAATGTACACACACAAAAAAATTGTTTACTTTTGTGGGACATAAGCTTAGGAATTCCCTAAGCTTGCACAGATGGGTTAGTAAGACATAAAGACTTAGAAAGTCATAGGATGTTCACACCCAAATTTGGGTAAACAAGATTAGGTAAATAAGATTAGATAAGGTGGGGCCAAATCCCCAGTATAGGACAAAAGTAAAAGAATAGGGAATCTCATGAGGAAAATATCCAAGATGAGGTAAACAAGATTAGGTATTCAGGGCAGAAGTGCTCCCCAACTTAATACTATAGCAGAAAGCTGCTTTCACAAGAAGGAAGGGCCAAAATTAGGCAAACAGGTAAACAGGGCTATAAACTGTTGAGTGGGGAGAAGTTGCCCAGAGGGGAGTAATTAGCAAAATAAAAGTACCTTGTTGACCCTGAGGTAGGGTACTCTGTCTTTCTTGTCCCCTAGACCAGTAAACAGATGTGGTGTCTCAAGTCTGCTGAAAAGAGCCTTCTGCCTGGCTCCAGGATTTTGTTCTGTATTAACCCAAACCCTAACACCACATATCTTCAAAACCCCTTTTCCCTTACACTCATGAGTTAATGTTCATGATTTCATTGTCTCTTTGTGCGCATCCATCACCATGTTTGTAAGCTTTCTGATCCTAATAAAAATGGAACAAACCTTACTCGGGGCTCTTATCTTCTCCCAGACATTAGCCTCTTTCGTATTTTTAATCCTGTATCCTGCTTTCTTGCTGGAGAAGAAAGAACCCCAGACCTAGAGTCTATGACAATCTTTCACTTCTTAATACATGCATATCCTGCCAACACTCTCTACCTTTGGCTTATTAATGACTAAAGAAGAAACTAAAAGAAAGGGAGCTATGGGCTACTTTATCTTTCTTTCTTTATCTTTCCTTTATCTTCCTTCTATGTCATCATTTTCAGTGTAAGTCCTTGGCTGAAGGAAAGTAAGGTGAATAAAAAAACAATAGGAGAGTGATATTAGGCCATTTGTATTTCTTAGAATGCCATTGTCTTCCTTTGAATTCAAAGTAAATTCTGGTTCAAAGAGAAAGTGTGGTCCCTTGGGTTTGTTAGTGCTCCTACTTAGTCAGTGATTACCTTATAGTTACTTCTAGACTCACTGAACTCCCACACAGTATACAACTACTAGAATCCTGCTCTCATGTGACATGGTGAATGCTACATGCAAATGAGACAGCTAGGAACAAAGGATAAGCATATGATGCATATCTCTTCTGCTCACACATAAGCTCTATTGTATCATTG
The DNA here is from genome assembly GCF_018350175.1 of Felis catus. Taxonomy (NCBI): domain Eukaryota; kingdom Metazoa; phylum Chordata; class Mammalia; order Carnivora; family Felidae; genus Felis; species Felis catus. The sequence continues at coordinate 36,160,001 of NC_058377.1, forward strand.
GAAAACCATAAGTTCAGAGATGAAATTATTAAGAAATCCAGATAATGAAAGCATGCCATTAAGTTAAGTGTGATCCTGAGTAAGGGACACTAGGAGAATGCACAGGTGGCACAGTCATAAAAGCAGTAATGGTAGGCTCTCTGGACTTTCTTTCCCCTCACTAAGTAATCTTCTTTATACTACACATATCTTGCTGGCTTCTCAAAACTGAAATTACTGCCCCCTACAAGAGATAGCTGATTATTCCTCGGTCCTCCGTGAATCTCCTTTTTACAGTCAATAGAACTCCACACTTCAGAATCACCTTCTATTAATCCTACTTCTTCTTTGTCTAACCAGTCAAGAACTATATTTGTTGGTACACCTCTATTTCTTTTTTCAATATACTTTTAAAATATTTATTTATTTATTTATTTTATTTTTGAGAGAGAGAGAGAGAGAGAGAGAGAGAGGAGCAGAGAGAGAGGAAGAGATAGAATCCCAAGGCTCTTCACTGTCCATGCAGAGCCCAATGTGGGACTTGAACTCATAAACCACAAGATCATGACCTGAGCCAAAGTTGGGCACTTAACTAACTAAGCCACCCAGGTGTCTGGTACACCTCTATTTCTAATATTAGCAAACTCTTTCAGAGTAGCTTAAGGAAATATAAGATTGTTGGCTCCCATACCTGAGAAAGACATTTAGGGAACTCACAGAATCATAAGAATGAGATGTAAGAAACAAGGCCATATAAACTACAATTGTGGTCTTAATATTGCCAGGCATCTGCTTTGCCATCTGTGCATCGTTTCTTCTCATTTCCACTAACATCTTAAGCCTGAAAGATTTCATGTTTATAAATCTGTTGGTCTGTCTCACACATAGTAAGTGTTCAATTAAAAATATTATCACTTATTGTTATTAGTATCATTATTATTACATCCATGATGAGTAAGAGGAGGTTATCCCATTAACCCTAGTTTGGCCTTTTTTGGAAAGAAAGACTTCCATTGCTCAGGTTTGTCTGAGTTTGAACTCCAAGAAGAGAGAGAAAGAATTGGTATAAAGGAAGAATTTGGTTTGTTTGCTCCCCAGAATCACAGGGATCAAGATGGAAGCTTACATTAAAGAAAAGAAGTTGCTCATTCCTGAAAAAGGGAGCAAATCAAAAACAATGTTATGTCAATTTATGTTCCAAATGAATGTTGCCACAAACACTTTTGTATTTCCACTTTTTCTTCCACTTTACTAATTCAGGAATTTAATTCTTCTTGTAAATAATGTTCTACAACTATATTTTAATTTATTATCCAACCTTCATATATCCCCTTACAATCTATCAAATAGAATTTGCTATATGAATATTCCTATATGCAGATCTGATTTGATTTCTACATAGCCTAAAAGCTAATATGTAAATTTCATACATTTTATAATTGTTTCTATTTTTTTTTCAGCCAAAATACTTACCCTGTGGCTTCACTAAGTCAGAGAATTCACTTACTCCCCCAAATATGCCTTGTAGATTCTTGGTCTCTTACCTTTGTTCAAATTGATCTCTCAGCTTCATTGTGTGTGAAGATACCTATCTAAATTAGACAACATGTGCACAAGTACTTTTTAACTATAAACTACACTATAATTGTTATCATTATTATGATGTAGCCTTTAAGATCTATATCACAACCTAAATTTTTCTGATAAAGCCTTTACCAATATATTGATTTAAAAATAGTATCTTATTTTTAAACTTTCACTGTGATATATATTTTTCTATCATGTTGCTTTTTTATTTCTATCTAATATTTTGTACATATTAGAAGAATTTGATTTTTTTACATAATCTCTTAAAATGTGCTGTTTAAAATGGAAAAATAGTAAAAAAATACACATCTTTCCTTCTAATACCTTTTAATTCTTATTCTTAACTATAGAAACAATTGAAATCTTGTTGATTGCAAATATTTGAAAGTAACCAAAACTTTGGTTTTGATTCTTTTCTTTTTAAATTCAAGGAAAATGTTACATGTTTATTTTCAATGTTTTAATTTTAATTCCGCTATAGGTAACAAATAGTGTTATATAAGTTTCAGATGTACAATATGGTGATTAGGTGATTCCATACATTACTCAACGTTAATCAGGGTAAATATACTCTTTAATCCTCATCACCTATTTTACCCATCTCCTGACTCACCTCCCCTCTGGTAACCATCAGTTTGTTCCCTATAGTTAAAACTATGTTTCTTGGCTTGCCTCTCTCTCTTTTTTTCTTTGTTCATCTGTTTTGTTTCTTAAATTCCGCATATGAGTGAAATCACATGGTATTTGTCTTTCTTTAAGTTTTTTCACTTATTGAACTCACTAGCTCCATCCATGTCATTGCAAAAGCAAGATTTCATTATTTTTTACAACTGAATAATATACCATTTTGCATATATATATATATATATATATATATATATATCTTTATCTACTCATCAATGGATGGACACTTGCTCTGCTTCCATATTTTGGCTATTGGAAATAATGCTGCTATAAACATAAGGGTGCATGTATGCCTTTGAATTAGTGTTTTTATCTTCTTTGGGTTAATTCTCAATAGTGTAATTACTAGATCCTAGGGTATTCTATTTTTTAAGTTTTTGAGGAACATCCATACTGTTTTCAACAGTGACTGCACCAGTTTGCATTCTTCCAACAGTGCAAGAGGCCTCCCCTTTCTCCCTTTTGTGTATGGTTTAAAAAAGTGGTCCAGTTTCATTCTTTTGCATGTTGCTGTCCAGTTTTCCCAATACCATTTGCAGAAGAGACTGTCTTCTTCCCATTGAATAGTCTTTCCTGCTTTGTTAAAGATAAATTGTCTTTATAATTGTGGGTTCACTTCTGGGTCTTCTATTCTGTTCTATTGATGTATGTGTCTATTTTTGTGCCAGTACCATACTGTTTTTATCACTACAGCTTTGTAATATAACTTGAAGATTGGAATTGTGATGCCTCTAACTTTGCTTTTCTTATTCAAGATTGCCTTGGCTATTTGGGGTCCTTTGTGGTTCCATACAAATTTTAAGATTGTTCGTTTTACTTCTGTGAAAAATGCTATTGACATTTTGATAAAGACTGCATTAAATGTGTAGATTGCTTTGGGTAGTATAGACATTTTTACAATATTTTTTCTTCCAATCCATGAGTATGGAATGTCTTTCCATTTCTTTGTATCTCCTTGAATTTCCCTATGACCCTTATAATTGTGGGTTCATTTCTGGGTAATAAGATGCCTAGGAATAAACCTCAGCAAGTAAGTGAGAGACTTGTAGTCTGAAAACTATAAAACGCTTATGAGAAATCAAGAGTTGGATGCTTGATTGAATGAGCCATCCAGGCACTCTGCTGTTGTTTTGTCCTATTCTTTAAGACTTATTCCTCTGTCTCCTCAACTTGTCTAGCTTTCTGTATTTTTTTCTGTGTCTTAGGAATGTCAACTAGGTCTCTTGCTCTTGAAGGTGGTGATGCACCTTTTAACAAGATGGTTCCAGTCCTCCTGTATAGGAGATCCACAGCCATGATAGAGACTTAAGCCAGTTGGGGCATTCTGCATTATGTGTGTGGATGGATGTGCTGTTATAAAAAGTTGGATGTGTTCTCCCAAGTAGGTGAACGGTGTCACCCCCATGATCAAGGCCCTGCAGAAAGAAAGACCTGGTGTTAGTGAGGTTTACCTGGTCTTCTGGGAGAGAAGACTCACAGCACTGGAACTGAGACAAGCATGACTGGAAAAGGTGGATCTGCCAAAGTTTGGGCAAGCAGGCCTTGGTACAAGCAAATTATGTGGCAAGTATCTACCCAATGCCGCTTCCCACAGGTAGTTATATTTATGCTGGGAAGCAGGGGAGGGAAATGACACCTGCCAGCTACTTTTTCCTGGAGGGGTCTCCCTGTGATCCCTGCTTCTCCAGGACATGCTCTACACAAGTAACTCTCCCTCCTGTATGCTTCAGGCATTTTTCAAACTGCTGTTTCTATGTTGTGTCTCCATGGGCTGTTTGTCTTGCTGTCTCTGTAAAGGTAGAAACTCAGCTTCCTAAGGCCCACTATGCTCTCTCAGAGTAGAGCCCCCTGATTTTTAAAATTCCAGGCTTTAAGTCTTACTGTTTGTAAGAATTCACAAAATTCAGCCCCTCTCACTTTCAATGGCAAATATTGGGGATTCATGTTTTCTGTGTGGCTTCCCTGTGTAATAGTCTCTTTCTCACCCTTCTCTGCACCCTCACTCCCTCCTGACCATGGAAGACTGGGGCTCTTTTATCTCCCCACCATGTCTCTGTTTTCCTACATTGTTGGATGTGGCCTCTTCTCTACCTTTAGTTGTGGAGTTTGTTCCTCCAGTCTTCAGGTCCTTTTCTGAATTATTTATGCTGATGTGAGTGTTACCTAGTTGTATCCATGGAATGAGGTGAGCTTAGGGTCCTCCTACTTTACCATCTTCCCAGCCTCCCTGTGTACTGTTTATGTCTATATAGAATGTGTAGTATAATTATATTCCTGTGATTTTTTTCTCAATATCTATCCATTTACCCAACCAAACATATACATAGAATATGTTGAATCATGTTCAATAAATACCATAAAGTTATTATTGGATATTGGGATTTTAGTTGATATGTATTGTTTCATTCATATGTCATGTACATGTATCTTTTAGATAAAAATTATTACTATTTTTAAAGTCTTTTTTAAATGTTTATTTATTTTTAAGAGACAGAGAGAGAGACAGAGTGTGAGCATGGGAGGGGCAGAGAGAGGGGGAGACACAAAATCAGAAGGAGATTCCAAGCTCTGAGCTGTCAGCACATAGCCTGATGTTGGGCTTAAACCCACAGACCGTGAGATCATGACCTGAGTTGAAGTTGGATGTTTAACCAACTGAGCCACCCAGTCGCCCCCAAAATTATTATTTTTTAGAAGGCATATCAAGTATATTAAAATAAGTACAGTGAGCTTGTCTACAAATACTGACCTAGTCACCATGTCCAATACATTTTGTATCTTCTAGAGCAGGCCTTATAGGCCAAATCCAGCCAAATAACTGCTAGTTTCATTGGGAAAAAAACAAAACACTCATTTATTTATGTATTGTTTGTTCATTGTTTTCTACTACAATGGTAGAGTGGAGTAGCTAGAGAAAGTAAGACCAACAAAGCCTAAAATATTTACTATCTGGCTTTTTCCAGAAAAAAAATTTGCCAAATCTCGTCCATAGTCAGCACAATATTTAGCATGTAGCCAATAAACATAAAAATGATTTGAGTAAATGTGTATGTATTTATTGAAAATTTACTTTAAACTAGACTATGAACATGCTCTTTGCTGAAAGTTTTATGGAAGAACATTTAAATTTTCTGTAGACTTTGAAATGGGCTCCTTTTGGAATCCCACAGGATTTATTTTAATACTCTCTGACAAATAAAGTTTAATATGTTTCTTGAGTTAGTGCTATATATTTTGTAAATTTATTCTATTGGTTTTATTTTCAAGAAAGATTATGAAACAGACCTCTAAGAAGAAAAAAAATGACTAAATATTATAGGTGAAATGCATACTGCACAGTTCTCTCATTGAGGTTGGATCAAAATGGTGACTGTCATTTATTTTGTAGCTAAAATGCCAGCATAAATTATAGTTTATTTCATTCATGAGCAATCAAGATACTCCATAGTAGGAGATGCATAAATCAAAATCACTTCATCTTTCTAAATTATATTGCAGATGATTATGTTATTTTTAAAATCCAAAAGTATCAAAAATTCTGTAAAAAAGAAATAGCAAGTATTCCTAATAAGGTTATAAAGTTGGTTTACAAAGTGACCTGCCAAATTCCTGACCTCTATAGCATATAGATTATAATTTAATTATTATTTCTTACTATAAAAAAGTTACTGGATTTCATCGTATCTAAAATTTGCAAGATGTAGATTACTGACAAATATTTTGTTTTGGATTTGATATATTCTCAGAATATATCAGTGGCTCATTGATTGGAAAATACACACAACTTTTAGAATATTTTTTAAATTCTTAGAAAAGGTAGACACACTTTACACATATTTTGGAAAGTTTTATCTCTCTCTGAAGAATCTGCACTATACAAAATGTTTAGAAACCCTCTAGTTGATCTTATTCACTATAATCATCTATATTAAGACTTGTGAAATCAGTCTTTAGCCTGAGTGATTATCTTGAGCTTGACTTGTTATCTTGAGCAATGACTTGAGCTTGACTTGTTATCTTGAGCAATGGTCTATACACTTATGGGCTGGATTATTCCATAGGAACTAAAAATCAGCAATCAACAATGGAACTCATTTTTACTTCCTTAACTTCTTCTTTCTCTCTTGTCTTTTAGCTCCAGGAATGATAATATGTTTCATCCAGTTGTTCCAGTCTGAAACCCCGTATCTTCCTGAACTCAAGAGATTCAAGACCCTCGTCCCAAATCAAATGAACTGCAATACCTTCTCAGTTATACCTTTCTAATTTCTTTGAAGGGCTTACAAAGTTCTCCAAATTCAGGCCCCTGTTTACCACACCAGCCTCAGATGCAAGCAACATTCACCCTGTACTTATTTTTTACGTTTTCTTACACATTAATCCCCTGGAAAGCTATTACAATTTTCTAAGATTTAGCTGAGTGTCTCTCCTTTGTGTTCATTTAAAAACTATTTTTACTATTACAATGCCTATACTCTAAGTAGTGTTTGTTCATAGTGTGTTTTTAAACGTTTAAGAAATGAATTTCTGGAGGGAGCTTGGTGGCTCAGTCCATTGAGCAACTGACTCTTGATTTCCACTCAGCTCTTGATCGGATGGTTTGTGAGTTTGAGCCCTACATCAGGTTCTGTACTGACAGCATGAAGCCTGCTTGGACATCTCTGTCTCCCTCTGTCTCTGCCCCGTCCATGTTCGCTCTCTTTCAAAAAAGGACTGAATCTCTGGAAAGTAAATGTCTCAGAAATGTAGCCTTTCACAGATTCCTTTCTGAAGCTGCTTTCAGGCTACTGATTTGACATGAGCTGGCTTGCAAAATTCTTGAAAATTTTGCAATTGGCTTCTGTAAAAGCCATCTCCAACACACTGCTGATTCTATAGGTCTTGCATCTTCAGAATCTAGCATAATGACAGAGTATAGTGAAGAATCATTAAATGTGTATTCTCTATAATTGTAGGTAAAGATGGGGGACTAAAGGAGAATCACAGATGCCCCTTCCATAAATGTTTAACAAAATTACAATTGAAAAGGAAAAGGAAAATAAAACAATAAAACAAGCTAGGAAAAAAAATAACTTATTAGGAAAAACAAAAACAAAACAAAACAAGATATCAAATAAGAGAATTCCTGAAAGGAATGAAAGGAATAGGAAGAGAGGGATGGAGAGATGCAGGAGGAAAGAAAGAAGGAGGGAGATATTGATGTGATTGACTTTAATTCTATGATCTTATTAATTTTATATTTTCTTGTTTTTGTTCTTTTTCTTTTAAATAAAACAATATTTCTTTGTTTTTTTAGTTTTCCATTTTGTCATTGTTATTAATATATTACCTATGTATCTTGGTTTTATTTTTTTAGAATTTCCTGAATGACTTACTTATATATCTTTAACCTCATGCCGTTTGCTTTGGAAAACTATCATATCATGTCATGTATAGTGTAAGAATTTTATGACAGCATACTTTCATTTCCCACTTTATCTATTATACTGTTTTGTCATACATTTTACTTCTACATATATTATACACTCAGTAATCTTTTTAAATTTTTAAATTAGTAACTAAAGTGATTTTAAATAAATTTGGAAAGGTCACAAAGTAGATGTTTAAATATTCCTTCTTCTTTGCCATTTCTGGTGTTTTTCTTTCATTCTTGCAATTTCCAATTTCTACTTATAATTATTTCCCTTCAGCCCCAGGAACTTTCTTTTGCAATTCTAGTAGTGCACATTTACCAGTCATCAATTCTATCAGCTTTTGTGCATCTCTAGGTGTCTTAAATTATTTTTTCACTTTGTTAAGTATTTTTCTTTTGTTAGATAAAAAAATATTCTAGCCTCATTTTTTTTCTGGTCAAAATCAGCCACTTTTAAATCTTTATTCCTCTCAATGTATAGGAACATTATCTTTTTTTTTTAATTTCTCTTTATTTTTGATATTTAGAATTTTGGTTACACATACATAGGTGTGATTTACTTTTCTTTACCCTGTTTGGAGTTTTCTGGATTTCTAGAGGTTTTAACTGATATTTATCATATTATAAAAATATTGAATGTTATGTTTTTAATTAGTAACATTATTATTAGTGTAATTTTAGGTTTGCAGAAATTATGAAGAGGTCCCATATACCTCCTGTCCCCAAACATGCACAACCTCATCAATATTGACATTTTAAACCATAATGTACATTTGTTAAAATAAGTGAATGTACATTGACACAACATTATTACCCAAAATCTATAATTTAATTATGGTTCATTCTTGGTGTTGTACATTCTATGGGTCTTTGACAAATGTATTATAACATGTATCCATCAGTGTCCTGTCTTAGAGAATAGTTTCACTGCCCTCAAAATCTTTTGTACTTGCCTATCCATCCCTGTTTCCCCAATCAGAACAACCACTAATCTTTTATTGTTTCCATATTTTTCACTTCCCAGAATGTCATATAGTTGGTATCATCCAATATGGAGCCTTTTCATATTGACTTCATGCATTTAGTAATACACATTTAACTTTCTTCGATGTCTTTTCTTTTTTTTTTTTAATGCTTTTTATTTATTTTTGAAAGAGAGACAGGGACAGAGTGTGAGTGGGGCAGGGTCAGAGATAGAGGAAGACACAGACTCTGAAGCAGGCTCCAGGCTCTGAGCTGTTGGCACAGAGCCCGACATGGGGCTCAAACTCACAAACTGCGAGATCATGACCTGAGCCAAAGTCAGACCGACTGAGTCACCCAGGCGCCCTCCTCCATGTTCTGTCACAGCTTGACCACTCATTGCTTTTTAGCGCTAAATAATATTCCATTGTCTGGATGTATCACGATTCATTTACCCATTCAACCGCTGAAAGATATCTTGGGACTTCTAGGTTTTGACAATTATATATAAAGAAGCTATAAACATCCATATATAAGTTTTTGGGTGGACATAATATTTCAATTCATTTGGGTAAATATCAAAGAGTACAATTGCTGGGTCATATGGGAAAGAGTAAATTTAGTTTTATAAGAAACTGCCAAACTGTCTTCCAAAGTAGGTATGCCATTTTGCATTCCCACCTCAAATGAATGAGAGTTCTTAATATTCCACATCATCCCCAATGTTTGGTGTCCCCAAGTGTTTCGGATTTCAGCCATTCTATTAAGTGTACAGTGGTTTCATTGTTATTTTAATTTGCAAGTCTCTAATGATGTGCAATAATGAACATCTTTTCATATGTCAAGTTTGCCATCTCTGTTGTATCTTCTTTCATAGGGTTTCTATTCAGGTCTTTTGCCCATATTTTTAATGGTTGTTCCCTTACTGTCACATTTTAAGGGTTCCTTGTATAACAGTCGTTTCTCAGATATTTATTTTCCAAATATTTTCTCATAATCTGTGTCTTCTCTTCTTGCCTCTTGACTTCATCTTTCACAGAGTAGAAGTTTTTAATTTTATAGAAGTGTAGGTTACCCTTTCTATCATAAAATATGCCTTCGGTATTGTAACTAAAACATCATTGTGATACCCAAGGTCACCTAAATTATCTCCTATATTATGTTTTAGGAGTTTCATAGTTTTGTGTTTAATATTTAGGTCTATGATCTATTTCAATTAATTTTTGGGAATACTATAAGATATGTGTATAAATTCATTTTTTTTATATGTGGATACATAGTTGTAGTGGTTCTCTCACTATTTGTTGAAAAAATTATCTTTGTTCTGTTGTATTGCCTTTGCCCTTTCGTCAAAAAATCATTTAACTATAGGTGAGTCTATATCTGAGATCACTATTCTGCCATACAAATACCACACTGTCTTGATTACTGGCTTTATACTAAGTCTTGAAGTTGTCATCTTCCCACTTCACTCTTCTTCAATATCAGGTTGGCTATTCTGGGTCTTTTGCCTCTCCACATAAACTTTAGAACCAGTTTGTCAATATCCACCAGATAACCTGCTTGAATTTTTATTGGAATTGTATTGAATGTATAAGTTAAGTTGAGAAAAACTGACAGCTTGTCAATAATGACTTTTCCTATCTAGAGTATGGATATCTGTCCATTTATGTAGCTCTTATTTGTTTTTTTTTTTAATTTTTTTTCAACGTTTATTTATTTTTGGGACAGAGAGAGACAGAGTATGAACGGGGGAGGGGCAGAGAGAGAGGGAGACACAGAATCGGAAACAGGCTCCAGGCTCTGAGCCATCAGTCCAGAGCCTGACGTGGGGCTCGAACTCACGGACCGCGAGATTGTGACCTGGCTGAAGTCGGACGCTTAACTGACTGCGCCACCCAGGCGCCCCTATGTAGCTCTTATTTGATATCCTTCATTGGAGTTTAGTGATTTTCCTCATGTAGATCTTGTATATATTTTGTTAAATGTATACCTAAGCATTTTATTCCTGGAGGTTCTAATGCAAATGGTAATGTGCTTTAAATTTCAAATTCCACTTGATTTTTTTTTAATTTTTTAAATGTTTATTTATTTTTGACAGAGAGAGAGATAGAGCATGAGTGGGGGAGGGTCAGTGAGAGGCAGATCCAGAATCCACAGCAGGCTCCAGGCTCTGAGCTGTCAGCACAGGGCCTGATGCAGGGCTCTAACCCACGGACCTTGAGATCATGACCTGAGCCCAAGTCGGACGCTCAACCAACTGAGCCACCCAAGTGCCCCCAAATTCCACTTGTTAATTGTCGGTATATAGGAAACTGATTAACTTTTGTATATTAATCTTATATCTTGCAATATTAATGTAATCACTTACTAGTTCTCGCACTGTTTTGTGATATTTTTTCTTGAATTTTCTTCATAAATAATCATGTCATCTGCAAACAAACACAATTTTATTTCTTTCTTCCCAATCTGTACACTTTTACTTTTTTTTTTCCTTAGTGCATTAGGTAGGAGTTGAGTACAATGTTAAAAATCAGTAGGAAAAGGAAACATTCTTGCATTATTTCTGATCTTACATGCAAATCTTCATTTCATTATTATGATGTGAGCTATAGGTTTTTTGTAGATATTCTTTTGTAGATTCCACCAACTTGTGGAATTCTCCTCTATTCTTAGTTTGCTGAGTTTTTATCATGAATAGAATTTGGATTTTGTCAAATGCCTTTTTTTTTCCTTTGATATAATCTTTTTTTTTTTTCTTTTTTCAGTTTGGTGTGCTTAGGTGATAGATTACATTAATTGATTTTTGAATGTTGAACCAGACTTGCATACCTGGCTTAAATTTCACTTGGTCTTGGTGTATAATTCTTTTCATCATCGTTGGGTTAGATTTAGTAATATTTTGTTGAGGATTTTTGCATCTATGTTCATGAGAGATATTGGTCTCTGTTTTTTCTTTCCTGTAACGTCTTTGTCTGGCTTTAGTATTAGGGTAATGCTAGTCTCATAAAATGAGGTAAGTACTATTCTCTCTGCTTTTGTTTCTTTGTTTGTTTGCTTATTTTGAGAGAGACAGACCCAGCATAAAGGGGGTGCTGCCAGCACAGAGACAGAGGCAGGGCTCAAATTCATGAAACTGTGAGATCAGGACCTGAGCAGAAACCAAGAGTTGGACACTTAACTGACTGTGTCACCCAGGTGCCCCGTATTCCCTCTGCTTCTGTCTGTAAAAGAAATTGTATACAATTGGCATAATTACTTCCTTAAATGTTTGATAGAATTCATCAATGAATTCACCTCTGGGTATGGTGCTTTCTGTTTTTGAAGGTTATTAATTAGATATAGGCCTGTTTAGATTCTCATTACTTCTGGTGCAAGTTTTGGCAGATTAGGTCTTTCAAGGAACTGGTCTATTTCATCTGTTTAATCAAATTTGTGGGAATAGAGTTTATGTTAATATTATTTTATTACCATTAATATCTATAGAATCTGTAATGGGGTATCCTTTTTTTATTTCTAAACTTAGTAATTTCTGTCCTTTCTCTTCTTTCTTAGTTTCACTTACAGTTCACTTACAGTTTAGTACTCAGTCCATACTTCCTATGGAGGCTTTCCTCTGCTCCCATGTTTTTTGTCTCATATATTGTGATTATCCCTGTCTATCTGTCTTTATCTGCCAGTTTGGGGGCAGCATGTGCCCTATGACCTCACTTCTCCGTCAGATCTAAGAAGAATTGTTATTTTTTCAGTTTGTCCAGTTTTCACTTTTTAGAATGAAGTGGTGACTTCTTAGCTCCTTTCATGCCAGATGAGAAAATTTTTCTAATATTCTATCTGCCCTTTTCTGTCACCTCTTCTTCTCAGACTTCAATTATATGCATATTAAACCTATGATACTGTTCCATAGTCCATTTGAGGGTATCAAATGTTTCTTTGGTATTAATGATTATCCTAGCTTGCTGTCATTATCACTTATATTTGTTATGGCTGTGCTTTTTTTTTATTAAATAGTTTATCCTTTTTTAGAAATGTTTCTGGTTTGTAGCAAAATAATGATTTCAATTATTGATACAATGACCTTTCTTTTACATTTTTACATATTAATTAACTCTCTTTTGTTGATAATAATTGTTTAATTTGTTCTAATTTTGTCATTATAGGGAAATAGATTTTTTATTGTAATCCTCAGACCATTCTGATAAAAGGTATATACTGTAGCATAAGGACCTTAAGCTGAATAGTGAGCAGTAATGTTTGAAGATTCTGCGCATTAACTCTGCCTTCTCCATCTAGATGAAAAAATGGCTTTCTTGAACTTTTGGCTCAAGAATAATGAGTTGACTCAATGTCTATAAATGTTATTTTGAGGACATATATTATAACTTTTTCTGAATATATACATAAGAACAAATATTGTAAATCAAGAATACATACTTGCAAAGTCTGGAAGGAACTTCATTTCAAGATATATTTACTTCTTTTTATGTAATATAAGCAATGAAGAGCTTTTACTACTTCCTCTTCCATACTTTTATCATTTTCCTATATTGACATGTTCATATGAAATGGCAAAAACACAATTTAATATCCTTTTTCTTTCTATCAAAGTCAACTAGATTTTAAGCTTTTTGGTGTGTGTGTGTGTGTGTGTGTGTGTGTGTGCATGTTTCAGTTTCTATGGCTTTTTTTTTATTATTTAAATTGTAGTTGGTTAACCTACAGTGCAATATTGGTTTCAGGAGTAGAATTCAGTGATTCAGCACTTACATACAACACCCCATGCTCATCACAACAAATGCCCTACTTAGTATCCATCAGCCATCTAGCCTGTCTCCCACCCTCTCTCTCTGATTGACTTATTTTGCTTAGCATAATACATTCTAGCTCCATCCAAGTTGTTGCAAATGGCAAGATTTTATTCTTTTTGATGGCTGAGTAATACACACACACACACACACACACCCCACAGCTTCTTTATCCATTCATCAGCCAATGGATATTTGAGTTCCCTCCTTAGTTTCACTATTCTTGATAATGTAGTTATAAACATTGGGGTGCATGTACCACTTCAAATCAGTATTTTTTGCATCCTTTGGATAAATACCTAGAAGTACAATTGGTAGATTGTAATGTAGCACTTTTACTACTAGGTATTTTGAAAAAATCCAATTCATTACCATCCAGTCCTTGTCCCTTCAATGATTCTTGTTTAAAAATATGTATTTTATGTACTATAGTGGGCAGTGATAATTTATCTGTCTGAGATTCCTGTGTAGTCCCTTTATAAAATGATCTTCCCCTCATTCCGATTTTGTAACTTTATGTAACAACAGTTTTACTGACCCGGATCTGAAACTATAAAGACATCTATTGTAAGGCAAAGTTTGTAACCTTACCACAGAAGAAGCACTTATCAAAATCTGGTTACTCTGCCTCCTTGTATATTCTTACTTAAATTCTGTGCCACAATTGAGGGACACCTTAAAATTTTACTTATCCTATCGGTAGAATTTTAGTGTTTCACAAATCAGATATCTAAAAATATATTGAACATATTAAACATTTTCTTCAACTCCTAAGCTTGTTATAAAAGTGTTATGATTATAACTATAAATCAAGAATAAAACCAAGAGACCAAGAAAATCAATTTAAAAATAATCTTTAAAAACAATAAGATTAATATGTATACTCAAATTGTTAGCCTTTTAAAGATTGTATCTTATATAATTTTATAAATCAATTCTTTATATATCAAATTATATTTTTAGCCACGATTTCAAATAGCAGAAGGAGAAAGAAACCATATTCCAGGGTAAAACTTCTTAAAAGAAAATCAAAATACAAAGTTATAAATACACACACTTGAAAATAGACATTAGTCACTAGCAACAAGTCCCTCGATTTTTCTGTCAGTACGCTTGTTAACTGCCACATAGACTGAAATGATGCTAGCAGGTACTAGGCCACTCTGATCTGTCAGATACGGCTAGGGAAGGTAGATGTTTTACCTGTAGTACATGATGTTGTGGCTCAGTCAGCATGCTCAGAACTCTGAGGAAAAACTCAAGAAAAAGAAAAAAAAAGATTTTAAAAAATGCATCTGCTTCATTGTGAATAGTGAATGTAAAGGAAAGAAAGGAAAAACTGAAAGCCTGTTTCATCACAAGTATGAGCTGCTATGATACATAAGAACATTCCAAGAAGTATGCCTTGTTAATATTGGAGAAGCTTTAAAAGCTGATTTAATTGTTTCCGGGTAAAGTACAGATTAAATTTCTGTGACCTCTGCCTGGCCCCAGTTTTAAGTGGTACAAATGTTCCACATTTAATGTTAAAAGACAGTCTCCAATAATGAAACAAGTAGATATTGTGAGTGCCCAGCAGTGCTGAGATATGGCAACTCTGTTGCAAGCTTTGGAAAGACAATTTATGAAACAGATGTCTCAATTTAATTCTATTTATAGAAAGAAAGTTACATGTGTCTCACAAATGGTTTTACTATCTTCTATTAAAAAGGCCTTTTGATTTATGTACACTATTTTGGCTTTGGTGAGCACATGCCATGTGAATTTAATATGTACATCAGTAGTATGAATCCACTAGTACAGTGGGTATAGATGTCAGATGTGGTGAGATTTTATAAGTGTGATCAGATAAAATAATTCCTGACAGAAACTAAGAAAGCAGAGAATGACATGATTTTGTTTGGTTTATGTTAAAAGCATATGATTTTTAATCATAAAACAAAGTGACAAAATTAATAAGTTTTAACAATGTTGTCTTACTGAAAATATGTCACCAATATTGGATGTATTGGAAAGAGGTATTTGCACATTTTTATGGTTTCTTTTTTTTATATATTTTTTAATGTTTTATTTATTTTTGAGACACAGAGAGACAGAGCATGAACAGGGGAGGGGCAGAGAGAGAGGGAGACACAGAATCCCAAGCAGGCTCCAGGCTCTGAGCTGTCAGGACAGAGCCCGACGCAGGGCTCGAACTCACGGACCGTGAGATCATGACCTGAGCAGGTCGGACACTTAACCGACTGAGCCACCCAGGCGCCCCTGGTTTCTTCATTTTTACTTGATTATTTTTATTTTGGCACAATGGGTCATAATTGAGACATTGTTTCTTTACACTTTGTTTTTAGTTCAATTTACCTATACTACTATATGCTATGTTATGCTTCAATTCTCCCACTTTCTTCTATATTCAAATTGAACCAAATATCTTTGGTTCCATTGGTGATGTTGCAAATATAAACACAAAAACAAGCACAGGCACTGAAATCTGATAACTATACTCTGTCATAGAAGATATGATATACTGGTGATAAAAGAAATAGAATCATTGGTATCTTTTCAAATATTCATTAGCATAAAAATACAAAATTGTACATACATGCACACACACAGACACATATAACAGGAACAGTTCATTGGATTTAAAGAATGTATCTACAGATCTCAGTCTGAGATAAAAAGAACAAATGATATCAGAAACCAAAGTTGTACAAGCAGAGAAGTATGGAGTAACCTGAAGACTCAATTCCTTAAGCAAAGATACTGATTTAGGCTAAGGCTAAATCATGAGTATCAAAGCCAAAAAGCCAGAGTCAAGTTTGTAATAAGAAAAGCACATGTGATAAGAGAAAAGAAAAGAAAAAAAAAAAGTAGAAGGAAATGCAGGCTGAACCAACTTAACTTTACATTTGTAATTATAAAGTCTGACCTTAAATGTTTTTATCAAGGTAAACATGCAAGCTTTTTTAGTGTCTTAATTTAGCACTAATAGAAGAAACACATTTATATTCATTTCATCTACAAATCAAACTGAAATACATATTTCAGGTGACTAAATAGTAAATGTTAATAAAATTTACTGATAAAGTTTTAAATATCAAAACATAGCACCTGGAGGGCTTCATCAGTTAAGCATCCAACTCTTGGTTTCTGCTCAAGACATGATTTCATGGTTCATGAGTTCAAGCCCCACACTGGGGCTCTGCGCTGACACCCTGCTTGGGATTCTCTCTCACCCTCTTTCTCTGCTTCTCCCCCTCTTGCTCTCTCTGTCTGTCTCTCAAAAATAAATACATAAACAAACAAATTTAAAAACCAAAACACAAATTGACTATTTCTGGCAGGTGGATGGAGAGTGTTGAGACGCAAGAGGATGGCAGCATGCCAGTCTTATATTCATTTCAGACATGTGCAGCAGATGGCATAGTGGCTTCTCCATTTACACTAAAATGATTCCATACCATTTTATTTTTCTAGCAGTGGAATAATGCAGAATGTAATTTTGATAAGCATAGGAAAATACTTCCATATATTATACACTTGATCAAGGTATGAAACAAACAGTTGGCTATAGGAAACAACAATTGTTCTTGACCATGATTCTATACTTTCAAATAAAGGAAAAAAATGTTCTTTATAATGACATTTTTTCAAAACATGTAGTTTGGTATAAATAATCCTCCTTGAACACCCTTGTTCAACTCAACATCAACAAATTATTAATTCTTTAGAAAAAGGAATAGGAGGCAATGTTATGATATCAATAAGAGAAAAATTATTAAATATATTGAATATAATATATGTGATTATTGCCATACTGAATTTTTCTACTCCATTGCAATTCACATGTTTATACATGGAAAAATTTATTGTTTACTTTGTTTGGTTGTTAAATATTTGTTGTAAAAGTTAACTAGGTTTATGCACTCAATAATATGATTCTCAGAAAAGTAGCCAATTTTTTTTATACATTTTATTTAAATTTTATGATAAAGGTCATCATCAGGATCAAAATATCAGCACAGAAAAAAATATATTTGCACAATTTTGAGAAATATATTTGCAATTGACTCTGTAAGAAAAATAAGTTATTTTGACATAATATTTTTATTCATAAAAATTATTTAAAATTTATAATAAAATAACACGATGTCCAAGATAATTCCTACCTTCCTTATTCAAAGAGAGACATGGTTAATCCTTTCATAGACCCTATTTCACATAAAGAATATTAAAAAAAATATCTTAAGAGTTTAAAAATTATGATATTCTATTAAATAAAATATTGTTAGCTTGAAGGTAGAAAGATAATATTCTGATTGTTGAATGAATGAAACAAAGTTTACAGAGTGAGTGAGCCTTTCAATTAAAAAAAATCAGAATTCTAACCCAGATTTGAGACAGGTACATGTCATTTTGTAATTCTATTTTAATTTTTCCTGCTATCTCAACAAAGATTTAATAAGAACTAGGTAATTGGTGAAGGGAGTGAGTATGGATGAAATGTGGGGTTTGGGAAATAATGAAGAAACTAGGACTATCACTAAGAGATTTTGCTCAAATGATGAGTAATGGTGCAGTCAATGAAAATAAGTGCCACAAGGGGAACAACAGATATGGGGAGAAAAAAATATACGCACTTTTGCACATGTTTATTGAGGTACCTGTAAGATAGGCACATAAAGATGCCTATTCACAGTTGGAAATTTCAATCTGAAGTTTGGGATACAATGGAATTGAAAAGCATCAAAAAAATATATGGTAACTATCTGGGAGCAGACAGTATCACCAATACAATTAGTGAATTAAGAGCACTGAGAGACTCTCAAGTGATCCTAACAATTAAAGCAAAACATCAGAATCAGCTAAGCATTTTTTTTTTTAAGATTCAGCTTCCTGAAATATTTCGCAGAGCTATTTTAGGGGTGGGATTCAGGAATCTGCTGTTTTTTGTTTTTTGGTTTTTTTAAACAGCATTAAAGGTAATCCAACATATCGTAGGACTTGAGATCCAGTGATCTAATGAGACAGTAGAAGCCAAGAACAGAAATGAACAAAACATGATATAAAGATTAAAAAGATTGTCAGGTAGATCAGATCACAAAAGTCAGGGAAGGAGACCACTGCAAGAATAAAATAATTCCTAGTGTCAATACTGCGCAGAGGTCAAATGACACAAGAGCTGAAATTTTTCTACTGGATTTACAATCCAGCAGTGATTAGTGGTATCATTACGGCAGCATCAATAAAATAGGAGGAAATAAATGGTAAGGACTGAGGGGTAAGACATGGAAAAGTTGAAACAATAAATATGGATCACTTTTCCAGAAATTTTTCTGTGAATAGAAGTTTTAAATAAGTTAGAATGCAGAGCAAGAGGCAAAGTTAAATGATAGTTTTTTAAGAGTAAAAAACTTATTTTCAAATATGCTGAATAATATATATTTTTCTTGTCAATCTAACACCAAATAGTCATCTAGCCAATTTACCATTTTTGTAACTTGTAATTCCACAGTATGGTTCCTGGTTCCTAACAGTATACTCAAATGAAGTAATTTTTTTTTCTCATTATTATGATGAGAGGCAGTAAGAGTTGCTGGAATTCACATATCATTAAAAATAAAATATTAAGAAGGGCTGAATTTTAAAGAATGTTGACAAATACTTAAGGAATCATCACAAGTTTACTATAAATCTAATGGACCACATTTGAGTTCCTTGATGTATGAGTAAATCTTTACTATACAAGCAATTCAACACACATATTCTGAGAGCAAGATCTCACAAAGGTAGCTACAACATAAAAATATGTATGGTTGTCACTTATTAATGAGACCAACAATCCCCCATACATGTGTGTCTTTTATGAAAGGTTCCACTGAATGCTTTATGCTATTGATTTTTTTGCTCAATACAGACGATTTGGGAATAAGCAAATAAAAGTCGATGTTGTGTCCAAGTAATCATTTTTCTGGTGCTTGATTCCCTCTGCCACTACATTTTTATTGTGTTTGGGCATTGAGGGTACAAATAATTAAAAGGATTTTCATTTTCTGTGCTTACTGTGTCTAGAAAGCATCAAATTAATGTTTTTTTTTTAAAAAGTATTTTCCAGAGTTGATGCTTGCTGAAAAAGCAGAGGAGGGAGGCTTTTTGTAGGAAGGCTTATTATATATGTTATCAAAATAATGGCAAAGACTCTATTGTTTTGAACATTTGCAGCCCATACTTAAATTAGAAAACATATGCAAGACCATTCAAACATGAGGAAAAATGCATTATTTGGGATCTTTATAGAAGTTAATTGAAAGCTTGGCTGGATTAATTGCTATACAACATTTTCATATAGATGAGACCAGGGAAGCTAAGCTGACTGAACACGAGATCTTTTCCCCCCACAGTGAGTGCACTGTGTATCTCAACATTCAGTGAATTTTGGAAAAGTATGCGCTTGCTATCATGGGATTCAAGTGGAAAAGTAAGTGTATTTAGTCATCACACATGCTTTAACTTTTAACCAAAAAAAAAAGGTTGTTATCATGTTATCATTAGTAGTACTAATAGTATTACAGAAACCGTGCCCTTGTTGGGCAATGACAATACTGGCCACTGTGCTAAGTATTTTATCATGGTGTTTAATTTCATTGTCATTGCACCCAAATTAATACTTTTGTTTTACTAATGAAGGAACTAAAAAACAAATATGTTAAATAACTTGCCCAAAAAAACCCACAGCTAATAGCAGGCAGAACAAACATTATTACCTATTTTTGTCTCAAAGTTGAGCTTGAGTCCTTACCCCCTGTTGCCTACTGTCTCTGATTGAATGCGGTATAACATGCAGCCCAGCATGACCCTGTGGTTCCCTCCACAGTTGGAAAAACAATGACATAGTGGTTTATACATGACAAGGAACCTCATTAACTTAGGCTGTTTATAAAAGCTGATGTGTTCTTGTGTGTATCTTACAACGTGTGTGTGTGTGTGTGTGTGTGTGTGCACATATACAAAGTAGGAGCAGTTTAGTGATTTCTCAACCTTAATCAACAAATATAGGCTCACTTGTGTAAACATCCAAGACCGATGATGAATAAAATGCAGTGAATTTTACATTAAAATAATGAGATAATTGTGTCCATGGGGATATAGTTTCCTTGAGAAAGGTATATATAAAATACTGAGAATCCATGTCAAACCTTGGAGCCTAGAGCTCAGGAAAAATAGATGTAGAGGCTTCATAGTGAGATGGAAGAAAAGAACAGACTCCTATCCTAGGTGACTTATCTGATAGCTCCTATGAAAGTCTACATTCCTAGTTGGCAGCCCGTATGTCACAGGAAAAAAAAAATAAAATCAGTGAGGAATTAAAATGCTCCAAGTAACACCAAATGAAGCAGCTTAATAGAATATTTTGCTCTGACTTCTCATCTGCTTATATTTGACAGCTATGGCAATGTCTTTGGGCTAATAAAGAAGAGAAACTATACTTGTCTTTACTCCCTCTCTCCTTCCTTTTGTTATTGTGGAAGTGGGTAGAGTAATTATATTTAAATTTCTTCTTATGTAGCATTGGTATAAAAACTGTAAGAAATAAATAGGTGATAAAATCAGTGGTTTCCTTTGGATATCTTCAGAAGTAAAGATTTAAGTAAAATGACTTTACTTGGTGAAAGGGCGGGCCTACGCCAGCCGACTCCATCTTGTTCTGTGTCCTTCACCTTGACCACACCTCCTCCCCTTGACTCCATCTTGTTCTGTGTCCTTCACCTTGACCACACCTCCTCCCCTCGAGTAAACCCTCCCTCACCTGCCGGACCCTTCCCCAGGACCCCTCCCCAGCCAATCGGCTGAGGCCATAGCCATTACCTCACCAACTGCCCACAGGCCCCAATAAAACCTTTGTCCTTTTGAAACTCGCTCTCTTTCCCTGGTATCTCACCGCTGCGTCGGTGCAGGTAGGGGATTGAGCTCGAGCTAGCTCGAATAAAGGCTCTTTGCTTTTGCATCGGACTCGGCTCCCTAGTGGTCTTTGGGGATCACGAATTCTGGGCATAACACTTGGTACATGAAGGAAACCTCAGAGAGGGGAGTGGAAAATGAGACAAGAAAGAAAAGGCGGCCATTAAATGTGTGTTACCAAGCCAGCTACCACTGTGGACACCTGGAGCTTAATTGTGTTGGGAAACCTCATTCACTAAAGCAGAAAGCACTTGGCTGAGATTTATCTCACCTCTAACATGAGGGAAATGAGGAATTTATACAACAACTTTCCTCAGATATTGGTTGAAGGTTGACACAGTGGTGTTAATAAAGCAGTCTGAGTGCTTTTTTCCTTAGGGAAGATTTCTTCTGCAGAAAGCAGGGATGCTTGCAGACAATTGTCTTTAGGAATTTTGTTAACCAAAGCTTAAAACCATTGGAGAGATTATAATTGATGTTCTGAGTATGTGGCAAAGCAGTGTTTAGCAATCAAGACAAAGTCTTTAGACAAATGCTACAAGTTAGAAATTAAGTTGCTAAATACTTAAGTGGTAAGGACGAGAGGATATGGGACAAGATACCAAGAGCATCTGATAGTAAAATTTCACATGCAAAAATTAGTTTAAAGGATAGGACTTTTACATTAAAAAATGTAGTATATGTTAAGAATGTAGAATTTAAAAGGTGATCAATTAATTCAGTTTCTTTCATCATTTTTTTTTCTGTAACTCTGCCCTTATGAAATTTTTGCTAATTGATCTGGGATTCCTCAAATCCTTAGGTCCTTCTCAGTGCCTAATATAAATAAAGCCAATTTCTGAGCATATGCAGAGCTGATAACCTATTTAAAGTTCCACAGTAATTTAAAAGTTATATATATATTTTATAAAGCTCCTATTCTCCTGCATTTCAGATTCAAATGAAAACATTAAGCTAACAAGAAGGTTCGTAAGAGATTCAATTATGGCACCTATGATTGCATGAAGAAAAGGAAATAAAAGACATGCAAATTGGTAAGGAAGAACTAAAATTGTCACTATTTGCAGATGACATGACACCATGTATAGAAAACACTAAAGACTCTACCAAAAAATTACTAGAACTGATAAATGATTTCAGTAAAGTCACAGGATACAAAATTAATATAAAGAAATCTGTTGCATTTGTATACACTAATAATGATGTAGCAGAAAGACAAATTAAGAAAACAATGTCATTGATGCCTCACTTAGGACATAAAGGCAACAGAGCGAGTGGACTCGATGAGGCCAACACAACAAATTTTTAGCAGTTTAATCTGATCATCGATGATAGAGGAATGGAAAAGAGGAAAGAGGCAGCTCAGATGACTGGCTGACTGCTCTGTAGGCCTGCATATATAGAGGCTTAAAGAAAATTTTAATTATGCAGAATTTTATTTCTGTTCTGTCCTAATCATCTGTTTCTTCCTCTCCAGTGTATCATAACCAGCTGCATACAGACATTTATCTACCATTTTAAACTCCCTTCCTTTCTCCAAAGTTTTTCAGCTATTTCCCCATTCCCTTCCACAAAATCATTTCCTAAAAGAATCTCCACTTGCTTTCTCCGTATCCCATCTCCCTTTTGCTTTCAACTTCATTTTAGTCTCAGTCCTCTTCATACCTGTCACTCACTTTCCACATGGCAAAGTCACCAGGGTTCTTTTTGCTGACCATTGAAATTTTTAATTCTCTCTTTTCATATGAAGAGATCTATGAGCACCATTCAACACGTTTAACCCTTGTCCCTTCTTGAAATACATTTCTGGATTGACTTTTGTCATGTCAAATACTCCTGTTTTTTTATTGTTGTGGTTTTGTTTTGTCTTCTCAAATTCCTTAATTCTCTCTTCTTTCTTGATCAAATCTTTTAATTATTTTAATTACTCTTATACTTTCTGATGAGGGAGCATAGGCAAGCTGACAGGCCACAAACACCCCACCCGTACCCCCACCCCCAGGTGGGATATGTGTGATATTTCTCCGCACACCCGGCTGTCCAAGTACAAAGGAAAGGGGGAAAACAAATGGCTAACTAACAGAGATCATAGTCCTGCATGGCCTGAGTCTCCATCTCCCCTCCATACTGATGTGGGAAGCAAAGACAGAAGGAAATGGCAGATAGAACTAAATTTCCTTATAACCCGACAAATACTTGAGGCAGGTAGAGTAAAGTTTCTCCAGGAACTTCTTACTGGTCTTAATGCTACTGTTTTGCTAGAGGGAAAAACAGCCTCAGCTTGACAATAGCTAGGCCTCCAGGATCCCGTAAGTCTTTAGCATATGAAAACTCTCATTGGAAACTTCCCCTAGACTTTACCTCCCCCAACTCTATAGTATATAACCAGTCTCTCCTCACGGTCTTGGAGCAGCTCTTTCTGCCCACAGGTTCTGTCCCTGTGCTTTAATAAAATCACCTTTTTTGCACCAAAGACATTTTCAAGAATTCTTTCTTGGTCATCGACTACAGACCCCATGAACCCCACTGTCACCAAAAAAAAATTTCATCACTTTCTTCACTTTTTCCTCTGTGTTTTTGACTGATAATGCTATGAAGATGTTCTAGTTAATAGGTGTCAGTTTCTAGTAGAATAAGGTTCCCATGGACTGCAAGCTAATTCTGCCATCTGAACTCTTTCGGTTTATCTTACCCTTTAAACAATATGTAAAGAAAAGTATTACTTTATTGACTTGAGTGATTGAACTTGATTATAGAGGGAAAATAGAGTTGATGTTTAATCTCTGGAATAGAGAGGATTCAGCCTAGGTTTAGAGAATTCTCAGAGCACTGACTTAAAACTCTGCTATTCCAGGATAAATTTTTGCTTTCTGTTTTTTTTTTAATGTTTATTTACTTTTGAGAGAGGGACAAAGCTCAAGAGGGTGAGGGGCAGAGGGAGACATAGAATCCAAAGTGGGCTCCAGGCTGGGAGCTATCAGCACAGGCTGAGCCACCCAGGGGGCCCGCTAGGATAAGTTCCAAAAGATATCCTATAACAACCTAATAAGGCAGGATTGGTAATGGCCCAGACCTTCAGATCTTTTCAGACTAAAAGATAGGATCATTGCACTAAGAAAAGTATCCCAACCAGCAGAAAAACTAGCTGACAGCACAGGGGATATTGGGTTGGGTAGTGAAAGCAAAGTGCTAACTACAGTCCTATATCCAGATGCAGACATGATTGCTATAATAACTACACATTTTTCTTCCTTGATTTATTATTGTATTTTAATATATCAACCAATTTCCCCCTCATCTTCTTTCTTTACTATTTTATATAAGTTGTTCTAGTATTGGTTATGCCCATACTTTGGTTCAAGGATCTTGATATGCCCCGATTCGAGAGACCCCCCGAAAACAAACCACCAGAATCCAGAGTCAAGGCCAAGCGGCAAGGGTCGTTTATTGCAGGTTCCAACCCCGTCCTCCGCGCACTCGTTGCCGGTGACGCTAAGAGGCCCCGAGCAAGGATCTTACAGCTTCTTTTATAGACAGGCACAAACAAGTTAGGGATTTTTTGAGGTTACAGAGCTGTTATTGGTTGACATTTAAATTTGAACGCTCAGCAGCACTTGTTTGGTTCCCTCCTTTATTTCAAACCACTCAGCAGAACTTGATTGGTTCCTGCCTTTAAGTCAGACTACAACTGGGCACGCCCTGGCTGGTTTCGGGAATGGTGGGGGGGGGGGGGTCTTTTCTTTGCAGTTGTGAGTACACCTGGTAATTTTTCTCTTAGTCTCTCAATCTCAAGTGGAATTGTGACTAATCTAGAGAAGGAATGAATATCATTTAAATATATATGACTTATGGACCTTTGCAGTTCCTCTTTTAAGGGAGAAAATACAGGCATGCTTATTTGTTCAAAGGGCAGTAGAATTATGTTAAGGAAAGATACAATGCTGCTTTTTAATCTTTTCTCAAAGATCAACTTTGAATAATAATGTATGTAAAGCAAACTGTATCCATTTTTTTAAATGTACAATTCCATCCATTTTGACAGATGTATACACCCATGAAACTATAGTCATGTACCCTCTAACCAATATTTTTAAAAGTTTAATCACAACCAAAATGCTTTTCATTTCCATTTGCAGTCCATCTCTTCCTCTGCCCACAGCCTGAGACAACCATTGATCTATTGTTTATTGATATGCTTTAGTTTGCATTTTCTGGAATCTTATATAGATGTAAACATTTCATATGTAATTTGTTTGCCTAGCTTTTTATTTTTCCTCAGTATAAGTTCAAGATTTATCCATGTTACTGTATCAGCAATTTGTAGTTTTGATTCTAAGTAGGATTCTATTTTCTAGATATACCAAAATTTGTTTATGTAGTGATCTGTTGATGGACATTTGAGTTGGTTCCTATTTTTTAGCTATTGTGAATAACGTTGCTATCAACATTTTCAATGATTTTTTAGACAGACATGTTTTGATTTCTCTTGGTAAGTACCCAGGGGTAAATATCTCTATTATATGGTAGATTTATGGTAAACTTCTGAAGCAATTGTCAACCAGTTTTTCAAAGTGATTATCACTTTATATTCCTACCATCATTGCATGAGTGCTCCAGGTGTTCCCTGTCCACATCAACAATTGGTATAGTTGGGTATTTTTTTCATTTTCTTCCTTCTCTCTTTTTCTTTTTTCACCTTTCTTTTTCTTTGTTCTTTTTTTTTCTTTTTGTGCATTTTTAATGCATGTGAAGTTGTATATCATTTTTGTTTTATGACTTTAATTCATATTCTTCTAATAACTAAAGATATCCATGTGTTTTCATGTGCTAATAGTCATTTCTATATCATTTATAGAAAACCCTTTGTTCAAAACTTATGTCCCTTTTGGTATTGGGGTGTTTTCGCTCTTATTTAGTTGTTGGTATTCTTCATGTTTTCAAGCTACTACTTCTTTATCATATATATATATATATATATATATATATATAGTGAACGTTTCCTCACTTTGAGAGGCTTCCATGTTTGTTTTCTTAGTAGTGTCTTTTAAACAATAATATTTTATAACTTTTATGAAGTCAATTTATCATTTTTTTTCTTTTATGCATCCTGCTTTTTGTGCCCATAGGACACAAAATATTTGCCTATTCCAAGAGTGCTGAGATATTTTCATGCTTCCTTTTAGAAGTTTAATAGTTTTACCCTTTATCTTTATATATCTGCTCTATTTTGAGTTATATTGTGTTTATGGTGTGGGGTATAGTTTGAACATCATGTTTATTTCCATATACATATCTAGCATATGCATGTTTCTAGCAATTTTGTGGGGAGAAAAATCTTTCTACATAGAATTCTTTTGAAAGCTTTGTCAATTATTTTTACTAAATATGTGTGGGCGTTTTTCTGGATTCTGTCCTGTGTCAGTAATGAACATGTTTATCTTTTTGCTGTTACCTTTCATGGTTGTTCCAGTTTTAAAATAATTATTCAAATCCAGCCGTTTAAATTCTCCTACTACATTCTTCCTCTTTAAAATCACTTTGGTTATTCTTAGTCATTTACATTTCAATATAAACTTTAGAATCAATTTGTTAGGTTCTATTTAAGAATAAATTACACGGAATTTTGGTTGAGATTGCACTGACTCTCCACATCAATTTAAAAATAAGTGACATCTTTATAATATTGAGTCCTTCTAATCCATGAACATAATATATACCTCCATTTCTTCAAGTATTTTTACATTTCTCTCAGTAATACTCTGCAGTTTTCAGTGATAAGATCTGAAACTTGCTTTGTTAAATTTATTTGTAAGTATTTTATGATTTCTAAAAATGTTATTTGAATCACTTTTTAAAAAAAAACTTATCTTCTAATTGCTTACTGCTAATATACAAATGTAAATATTATTTTTATGTTAACATGTATCACATGACCTTGCTATATTCATTTATTGATTGTAGAAGTTATTTTATAAATTCCTGAGGATTTTCTTCTAAGATAATTATGCCACATGCAAATAAAAACAATTACTTGGGATTCATATCCTTTGCACTCTGCATACCCTTTATTTTTATCTTGCCATTTTGACATGGCAAAAACCTCCAGAACAATGTGGTAAAATCAGGCATCCTTGCATTGTTGTTTTTACTGGTCTGTGTTTGTGTATTTATATATGGGTAAAATAAAATACATGGATATGAATTACTCAAAGCAGTAGACCGTATCACATACCATTAGTTGAACCTCAGTACCATCCCAGACCTATGCTTTTCTTCATACCTCAGAAGTAGGAGCGTGATAGAAGAATTTTTCAGACTTCCTTATCAGCAGAAAATCTGGTTAGAATTCACTGCTGAGGGACACATTCAAAATTCAAAAGGCAATGTTATAGACTATATGTTTCTGTAAACCTCCCCCCATTCTTATGTTGAAGCCCTAATTCTCAATGTGATGGTATTTGGAGAGGAAACGTTTGAGGGCTACTAGAGTTAGAAGAGGTCATGAGGGTAGGATCCTCATTATGGGATTACCGGCCTTATAAGAAGAGAAAGGGATTGATTTCGTCTCCCTCTTCCTTTCTCTCTCCCATGTGAAGACACAGAACACCGGTAGCTGTCTGCAGGCCATAAGAGGTTCTCACCAGGAGCTGAATCAGCCAGCACCTTGATCTCAGACTTCCCAGCTTTCCGAACTGTGGGAAATAAATAACCTGTCACTTAAATCACCTAAACTTTAGCATTTTGTTATAGCAGCCCAAGCAGAGAGAACTGGGGAAAACATTATTTCCTGGCAGTTACTGTGGTAGGTAGCTGAATCATTGTTTTTGAGCAGCTCCACAACAACTTAAAATCATCTCCTTTGAGCTGCAAGCAGGTAAGATCATTTGGCGGCATCCCTGAGCTTTCTTCATTATGAGGTTTCCTTCCTGAAAACTGCTTCGCTTTCCTTTGCTCTCTCAACCTTCTTATTGATTACTTAATTTTCTATTTACTCACATTAAATCACTTCTTACTCAAAATAGCTATGTGGTTTAAATTTTCCTTATTCACTAATACACTTCCACACATAAAAGGTATCTAGGAAGTTTATTCTCTTGCATCACGCCACAATTTCCTAAATGGTGTATGAGGGCAGTGATGAGGAAGAGACGTGAGTAACTTCCAACAATTGCACATGGACATTAATAGAAATACATGTGTTGACATGTGTTTCATCTTGAGTATCCCTTGTTTAATAAAATTTATCTTTTCATTTTACTTTGTAGGGGGAGGTTGGGGAAGAGAGAGGCATTTCTGGGTTTCTATCATTCATCAATACATTGTTTCTATTGGAAAAGTAGCTAATTTACAAATTGATTTTCAAAAAAATAACTTACAAATTACTTTTTAGAACACGTTGTTTTGGTAAAATTGGAATAGTCTTTTTAATTACTACTTAACCATTTTTTAACAGACTAAATGATATATTCATTATGGACAGTTAGTGAACACTAATCCAAGTTAGTCTTTCAGATACTCTTAATTCTCCATTTCCTGTCACATCATTCTCCTTCAATTAATTTTTATTATGGTATTGTTCATCTTTCCAAATCTTAATTGGATTAGATTTTTATTTTATACGTGGACACACACACACACACACACACACACACACACACACACACTGAACGTCCAAACTTCTTCCCCACCTCAGTAGGGCATTATGTAATGATAATTAATCCAACTTAGTTTTTCCATTCTTTAAATTTTCTATCCATTTACACATACTCCCTGTTGAGAAGAAGGATGAGCAATTCTCTTAATACCATTTACTCTTCTCTAACTTTGGGCCCTTGTTCATGCGATCCCTCATGCTGAAATAATTATGTTCCAATTCTGCATTTGAAAATTTCATTTATTATTTTTCCTAGGTTAAAGGCCATCAAATTTCTCCCATTTTTTCTAAGATGTGAGTTACCTTTTTTTCCTTGTGAATTCTTATAAATATTTATATCTGCTTCAAAGAATAATTACTTGTTTGTATCTTCACTTTTATACCTCTATTTAGGTAAGGGAATGTTAAATTTCACTGTCTTCCTGTTATCCAAACTCAGCTAAAGCTCTATAGTTGAACAAACAACTAAATAAAGATACCAGATCGTCTATAAGTAATTTTCTATGAAATCATCCCAAAACTTGTCTATCCTCTTTCTGCCCATCAATAATCTCAACAAGACTGATCAGAGAACTTGGAGAGTTGTTAAGGATCCATTCACAATCTCTCCCTGACCTATATGGGTAGCATAAAATGTAGGGGAATCATTACCAGATCTCACTCCTGGATATATGTTTAATGAACTATAGAATTCTGCTGTTTCTGGTGCAGACAAGTGACTAGAATAGTAGAGAACTCTTGAAAAACACTGACATATGTAGACTGCATTTGTTGGTTCCTAAACATTTGGTTCTAACTCCATACTAATGAAATATGAAGGAGAGAAGCTGTCTGTAGCTATCCTCCAGAAAAGATGAATAAAGAAGGCTACAGCTCAAAGGAGTTGCATTTTCCACTGTTGATAGTAATTAATGCTTTCTCATGAATCAACCGGGAGTTCAGAAGATAGCCAGATTGAGTAGGCTTCAAAAGGATCCCACTCAGAAAATCTTCCTTTAAGGAGTAAGGCATCCCCAGGGTATTCTAGAGGAAATGTAACCAAGAGAGAGTATATATCTATGTGGATAATAATAAAATGCACACATAGATAATACATAATAGATTGATAGATGGTAGATAGATAGATAGAGATATAGGTAGATATCTATATCAATGTTGATATATATATATATATATATATATATATATATATAATATACATATATATATAATTTGCTATAAGGAATTGACTCATATTATTATGGACTCTGGGCAACTTCCAAGATCTTCAGGGTGATGTACACTAAAAGCTAGAGACCCAGAAGTCCTAGAGTGCAGTTACAGTCTGAGTTCAAAGGTCTGAGAACCAGGAATGCTGACTGTGTGATTCCAGTCTAAAGGCTGACAGGTGTGAGACCTAGGAAAACAGATGTTTCAGTTCAAGTTTGAAGGCAGAAAAAAGTAAAAGTCTTAGCTCAAGCTCCAACAGGTAGGAATAATTATTTCTTAATTAAGGAGAAGACTTGTGTTATATTCAGTCCTTCAAATGATTGGAGGAGCCCCACTCACATTAGGGAGGGCAATATGATTTACTGAATTTACTGATTCAAATATTAATCTCATGTAAAATTACCCTCATAGAACCACTCAGAATGATGTTTGACCAAGTATCTGGTCACCCTACTCCCAATCAAGTTGACAAAATTAACAATCACACTAAGTAAGGAGAGATTAAGGGTTACTCCTGGATGCAGACCCTGACTCATCAAAAATAGGACAAGAACAGAGGCCAACCACAATGGGCCTCACATTCTTCAGGTCAAAGAGATCTCTCAGGAAAGTCTGAAACATGCAATAGGTAAAAAAGCAAGCATTTAGACATCTAGTGTATTCAGAGGGCACCAACATGGAATCATAAGTTTAGAGTCAATTAAGAATTGTTCTTTTTTCCTGAGTGCCACTTCCTGAACCAGAGGCAGCATTATTCTGTTAATAATTTCCAATATGACTGTGACCCTAGTTGGAAGACAGTAGAGGCTTTAAATCAGACAAGAAAAGGAATGTTATTAGTGGGATGGATTCGTGTATTAATCACTGAATCATCATCCAGTTGAATTACAGAATGAATCTCAGAACTATAAAAAGTCCATTAGCTTCTGCTTTGTACCCAACTTAGCCCAACTTATTTAATAATCATGGTATATGTCCTTTCTTCCCCTCCTATTGTATGCTTCTTAATGACAAAATCAGTGACATCTATATGTTCATCTTGTAATAGGTTAATTATCTTATGTATTAGAAACATAAAAACCTAAATATAAGATGAGGCTTATGAAAGACTAACAAAAAATAATAATCATTTCAGCTCTTACAGGGTTCTCCTATCATCCTTAAGGATACAAACACCTTGGTAGATAAATTATTTTATAGCTTGCTCCTTTCTATCTTTTTTCTTAATACCACATAATGTTGACCAAACTACCTCATATTGACTCTGTCTTCATAAGGACTCTCTTCATTATCTCCCGGAGACCAGCTCCAGCAACCAGGGTTCCCGAAGGAAGAACGGCATCAGTGAAAATAAAATAAAACTAAAATAAAAACTGGAAAGTAAAAAACTAAAATGAAAAACTAAAACTAAAATAAAAATGGACACAGACAACAGCAGTGTGTTGAACTGGCCGATTTATGGCAGTAAACGTGGCATTATATACACTAGTGATTTCCTTGTAACATACGTCATCTATGTTTTTCTAATATTACCCGATTCTAAAATTGTTCCTTTGTATAATCACCCAATAAGGAATAACATGCTTGTTTTGTCATAACGTTCCCTCCTGCCCTTTGCTTATTGATTAATTTCTTTTATTGTTTTTATTATGTATCTATGTTTATCTATAATTTATAAAGTATTTGCTTTGCTGTTTTCACGAAAAGTCATTTATCTCTCAAGTGGAACAGTTACAGGGACATGACCTCTTAGTTGTTTCCCTGAACCATTCGTGGTTTTGAAGAACAAAAGTGTTCGCCTGGGTCCGAGGTGCCAGGAAGGGGGCCAAGAGGGCCTTAGAAACCCATGCCTTACACATTCTCAGAGAGACAATGCACCTAGGAACCAATGAACCATTCTGTACTTTAACCAACTAGGTTCAATCATCATCTGGAATGCCTCCGGGGGGCCAGGTGGGCCTAGAGGTCAGAGTGACCTGTGTCCATAGATACACTACTTAGTTACTGGAGTGGGGCTTTCGGATCCATATGTTTCTCCTTCGTTGGCCGCCTTTGCTGGCAAATGCATGAGGCTATCCTTCCTGCAAGTAGAAGAGTCTCCATAGGGGATGGCAAGGGCTAAACGTAAGGCCGCACAATTTCTTGCGGAGCCTTATTTTCTTCCCTAATGGTTCTTTTCCCAGGGGGTCTGCCGAGGGCCATTCCCCAACAGACAATACCCCAGGTAGTTTTAAGGCCAAATTACCTAAAAGCAGGAGTACAAGAAGCTTCACTGTTGGCGGGCCGCCCTGCAGTCACCAATCCGTCCACAGCCTGGGCCTTGCCACTCAGGTTGGGAGAGCTCAGCTTCCAGCAATTATCCTTAACTGAATACTAGGTATTTATCAGGGTATTAGAGATACAAATTAATTCCTGATTTTAAGAAATGAACATATGAGAGCTGGCTATATAAAGAAATAATTATAATGGAGACTGATTACAGTGATCAAATAAAGCCTAATTAGTTATTAATAGCACAATATAGTAGGAGCACTGTTGTAGTTAACTACGGCTGGATAACAAAGCACTCCAAAACCCAGTGGCTTAAAACATTTATTTTGCCGAGCAGGGATTGTTGATGGTAGGGCTTTTGGCTTTATTTAGCCCTAGCTAGGGGCTGGAATCTTTTGAAGTTGTCTGGTCTAGGAGCACTCAAACAGCTGGGGACTGGGAACAATTGGAGCTGCTCGGTCATCTTCATGTCTAAGTGGTCTCTCCATAGGATTCTCCAGCATGGCCACTTAAGCAAGGGCAGACATCTTACAGTTTCAAGACTGTGAGTACATGTCACCAGTGAGAGCCCTGTGAAAGCTGTATTGCCTTTTATAACCCTGTCATGCAGTGCCACTATTACTGTAATCAGCTGCCTGGGTAGAAATTATGGACGTCACCACACAATGGAAGAACGTTAATGTCCATTATAAGAACATGTAGACTGGAATATTGTGTTTGGAAAATGCAAAATACCACAGGTGCACAAAGAAGGCAAAACTATTTGAGGACTACAGAAGTCAAGAAAGTCTTCCAGCAGTGGGAGACAGGAATCCGGGTTTAGGAACACTCAGTCTCCCTGCCTCTAGTCTCTCTATCCACCAATCCACTCTTCACATTGCCTCTTTTTTTTTCCTTTTATTTAATTTTTTAATGTTTATTTTTGAGAGAGAGAGAGAGAGTGCAAGCTGGGGAGGGGCAGAGAGAGAGAGGGAGACACAGAATCTGAAGCAGGCTCCAGGCTCCGAGCTGTCAGCACAGAGCACGACGCAGAGCTTGAACTCATGAACTGTGAGAATCATGACCTGAGCTGAAGTCAGATGAAGCTACCCAGGTGCCTGCTTCACATTGCCTCTTAAAAAAAATTATCTAAAATGCAAAGTGGGGGTGCTTGGGTGGCTCAGTTGGTGCATCTGACTTTGGCTCAGGTCATGATCTCAGTTTGTGAGTTCAAGCTCCACATCGGGCTCACTGCTGTCAGTGCAGAGCCCACTTTGGATCTTCTGTTCCTGTCTCTTTCCTTCCCTCCCCCTGCTCCCACTTGTGCTATCTTTCCTCAAAAATAAATAAAACATTAAATTGCAAAATAGATGCCACACCTATGCATAACAACAAACACTTGTTTCCAAATTCTGAGAACGTATACCAGCACTGTCATATAGAACTTACTGGGATAATGGAACTATTGTCTGTGCTATTGAGGACTTAAAATGTGACTATTGCAACTGAAGAACTGAATATTTAAGTTTATTTAATGTAAATTGATTTTAATTTAATTCAAATAGCTACATGAGGTCAATTGTTGGGGAAGGTCATCGAAAAGATGTGACCACCAATTGACCTGTGAGCTGATCCTGGGCACTCAGAGGCCCTTCACCCTCTCCTCTGTCCTTTAATGTGGGTTCTGCTTGCCTCTCCCACTCCTGGAAGCTGCTCCAAGGATATGGCCTTGAGATAGTGATGTGGTGTTGAGAACACCTGTGCAATATACATACTAAACCCAGTTAGGGCTTCTTTATAAACTTTTAAGATTCAGCAGGTGGTTTCAGAGATCCATTTGTCTTGCTGCCACCCACCAACCTGGAGCGACCTGCCTCTTCAGTCCTCCCTGTCCTGGCTTCAGACACCCAGGAAACTCTTGAGATGCTTATGAACAAGTACCAGCTGAGTAACATTTTGAATAACACAGACATTCTGAGATAAACTCTAAAGTCCTTAAAGTTATCTTCTTGAAATCCTGTAACATCAAGGTGCTATGTTATTACACTCTGATAACACCAAATTAAGGTTAAGCAAAAATAATTTTTTAATGCTTATTTTTGAGAGAGAGAGCATGAGTGATGTAGAGGAAGAGAGAGGGGATCAGAGGATTTGAAGCAGGCTCTGAGCTAACAGCAGCTAGGCCCATGTGGGTCTTGAACTCACAAACCATGAAATCATGACCTGAGCTGAAGTCAGATGCTCAACCAAATGAACCACTCAGGCACCGCCAAAATTATTTATATTTAAGAAGGTACCTTATGCCTTGTAATATGAAGCTGCTATTTTAACCTAGGATAATGCAAGTATTGAGAACTATATGCAACATTCAGTGTCACTAGAAGAAACACTTTTTTCGGGATCTGCTTTACTGGCATTCTTTTTTATAATGTGACATTTTAAAACTTCATGTACTCCAAGCAGTTGACCAACCATGAAGAAAAAAAAAAAAATCAAGGGTGTTCTCTAATCCTCTGTGCACTATTGCTGATTTCTAAATGTTGTTAATTTAATGTCACCCCTGCAAGACTTCATAAATGATTACATTGTTCAGAGTCTACAGGTTTTGCATAACTTATTAGACCTATGCAGTTGGTCTTAGGGACAATGCAATTTTAAGTATTGTTAGTTCTTTTTAGATTACTTCCCCTGAACAAGGTAGTGAAATAGTCCCTTCACAGACCCTTAACAATATGGTGATTTACAGATCCTTTCTATGAAGGAAATGTAATTTGCAATTTTTCTTGAAATAAAAACACGAGGCCATATATTTTCTACAGAATGCTAAAAGTTCATATATATTCTGTGAGTTCTAATATATACATAAGAAAGACAACAACATTATTATACCAATTTAATGAAAATGAAGATACCCAGTTGATAAAAAGGTCAAATATTGAGTTAAGAATGGGCTGGGAGAGATCTGACTATTCTCTTTTACATAGTGATATATTCTATTTTCTGGGTCTATATAATCTGATCCACCCATTAGTCATCTTATTTTCAACTCACGATTTCCTTTTACATTTTCTAGATGAGAAATGAAACTTGGCAGGCAAGATGAAAAGGAGCAATTAAGATTCTGTTTATTCCATGAGTTTTAGCTCACAGTTCCTGCTGATTAGCAAAGAGCAATATTTGAAAGGTTGACTGTTATTTCAATGTTTGTTTGCTACACTTAAGAATAACTTTCCCCCATGTGTGGCTAACCGGTGAATGCAAAGCATGCATTTTTATAGGAGAGAGAAATATTCTGGCAAGGGCCATAAATCTAAATATCCAAATCTAAATTCCCGTGCTATTTCCCTTTTTACTGAGAATTTCCCTACAGGAGGGACAGTGATACACCTGTGGAGGTCAGGCCACAACTTCAACATAAGGAGTCCTCCAAATGCCCAAACTCACTAGAGCACATAGCTGCAAGACAGAGCATAGAGAACCAGAATGCCTGGCAGCTGATGTTGATGTCTGGGACTGGATAGTGGCTTTTACTGCTGTACCCGTAAAGGTGAAGTTGGCAGACTACATGTTACTTGTTTTTGTTCATGAGACAGTGACTATTTTATTAAGTGACATGAGTAAGGTTTTGGTCCAACTCTGTCATCAGCTCAGTGATTCACTCTAACAAGAGTCAGTTCACCTTGAACCTTGTGCTCTAGACCTTTAAAGGAGGAAAAACATCAATGCCTAAATTATTGGCTTGCCTCAAGACATAAATGTGTAATGCAAGAGATCACTTGTTAGCTCTAAAGCAGTGCTTCTCAAACTTTAGTAAGTACCAGGATCACCTGGAGAGGTTGTTAAAGCAGTGCTTTAAGGCATTGTACTAACATAAAGACTGCCAACAACTTCAGTTGTTCTAATAGGAAGACTAACTGCCCCCTACCCAGATTTATTAATCTTTTTTTTTCATTAAGAATAAAAAATCATAGTGGCTCCTGGGTGGATCAGTCAGTTAAGTGTCCGACTTCAGCTCAGGTCATGAACACGTGGTTTTGGGTTTGAGCCCTGTGTAGGACTCTATGCTGACAGCTCAGAGCCTAGAGCCAGCTTCGGATTCTGTGTTTCCCTCTCTCTCTGTCTTTCCCCAGGTCACACTTTGTCTCTCTCTCTCTCTCTCTCTCTCTACTCAAAAATAAATAAACATTAAAAAAAAACAGAATAAAAAATCATAGATTTTGCAAATATATCTAGTGTTTCCAAATTGGGTCACCTACAAACAATGCTTTATAGTATTAATGTAGGTAGTTACATGACCATTTTGATGTCACTGGATTAAAAATAATAATTTAAGTTTCCATTATATAACTCTTAATTATTAAATATGGAAAAATAGGGTTTTTTTTTCTCTAATAAATCTCAGGAAATAACTGAATATATTTCTAGACTTTGAAGGAAATCATAGTAGTAAGCCATGTAGTGTTTCCCCAAAATTCATATGCACCCTGAATCAGAGAATGTAACCATATTTTGAGATAGAGTCTTTGCAGATGTAACTAAGAACTGAGATATGATCATACTAGATTATAGTGGGTCCTAAACCCAATGGAAATGTCCTTCCTTATAAGAGACATAAAAGGACTCAGACAAAAAGAATAACATGACAAATACAGAGAGAGTCTATAGGCCAAGAGATGCCAAGGACTGCTAGCAATCATCAAATGTAGGAGGGAAGCAAAAGAGAGTTTCCATAAAGCCTTAAGAAGGAACCAAACCTGCCAGCATCTTGATTTTGGATTTCTGGTCTGAAATGTGTGAAAAAATGTGTGAAAGGTGTGAAAGAATACATTTCTGTCGTTTCAAGACACCAGCTTTGTAGTAATTAGTTACAACAGCTTTAGAAAACTAGTACTTCACTGTAGATATAAAAGTAGACATGCAAGAAGTTTAAAGTATTTAGCCTCTATTTTATTTTATTCTGTTATCAAGTATTTTGTTACCCGCAGAGATTTTTTTTTTTTTTGAGAGAGAGAGAGAGAGGGCACAAGTGAGCAAGAGGGCAGAGAGAGAGAGGAAGAGCAAGAGAATCCCAGGAGGGGCAGAGAGGGAGAGAGAGAAGTGGGGCTGGAACTTACCCTATGAGGGACTCCACTCACCCTATGTGGGGCTCAAACTCACTAGCCTCTGAACCTCATGACCTGAGCCAAAGTCTGATGCTTAACCAACCAAGCCACCCAGGCGCCTGTACATGCAGAGACTCTTAACAATATTTCTAAATCCCATTGAAAATAGACAATGCTTTCACTGGTCGTTATCTGATCCCTGAAAGACGTCCTACTTCTCTGCTTTTCTTTGTCACTTAATGGCTTTTTCTAACTCTTTGGTTGACTCATTTTCCACTTTGACCTTTTGGTTCTTATACTATCCGCTGTGTCACAACCCTTCCAACAAGGTTGGTTATGCATGCATTTTCTTTCTTTTTTCCTCTCCCATGCTAAGCACAGACAGGGCTTTTTATCTCAAATAGCTTGCACTAGTGCTGAATAACACTTGTGTTTTATGTGTCTGCCCAAGCATGAAAACAAATCTACATGCAGATTTCAGTAGCCTAAGTAGTTTTTTAAAAAAAATAACCCACCAACAAAACTACATATATGTATACCTATCCATGTACATTATACACCTGCACATGTGTGTATTTCCTACATTCTGAAGAACAGTTTTTCCGTATGTCTACTTTATTTTTATGGTTTTCCACTTTTCAAAAGTCCAATGAGAAATCAGTTCCTTAGCACAGCTGCTACACCAGCAAGAGAATAAAAAGGAGATGGCTTTAACATATGCTAATCGACATGGTGCTGGTTCATTCTGGGCTACAAAATAGGCAATATTACAATTCTCAACTGCTCTACTAAATAGCAATTACTGAACACTTTAAGGTCATATCAAAACTGTCCTTCCTGGTGGACTGTCAATACAGAGTCCCATCTGCATCCATCAGAAATATGTGATTTATGCTATTTTAATTAGTTTATAAATAATTCATAAAAGAATATGCCTGCTTACGAAGACCTGAGTACTGAATTCCTATAGCTTTAGATTTACCATTTCCCTTTTCCCTCATAAGTTTTTTTCATCCCTTTAAGGAATGAGTAACTATTTAAAGAGTGTAGTTTATTCCTGATTTAATCTTCATTTAGCAATCAATGTACTAATATTTTTCTGAATTATTTATAGAAAAAAAAAGGCTTATCAGAGAAACACTGGTATAGCATAGGCTGCATCATGTTATCAGGGCATATTTAGACCATTGTTCCGATGTCTAAGCAACCCCCATCCCAACTTATTTATTCAGAAGTATATGAATTCATTTTGCTCTGTAAGAAAAGTCTCTATGTAAGGAATTGCAGGAGTTTCAAATATGATTGACATATGGCACTCAAGATGTCTATATTCTACTACAGAAATTGCAAAATGTTGTTGGTGAGCTAAATACTACAGATCTATTTGTTTTACCTGCAGTGTTTTTGTTAGTTTTTTTAAATTTGCAGTATAATTGCTTTCAAAATTTAACTGAAAGTTTTCAAATGATAATTCAGAATTATGATTTCTGATGATAAAATATCCTAGACACTAAGGCTAGATTAAGTTCCTGTTGATTCATCAAACGTGCACTGATGTTTTTCTCATAGTATTACCTTTGAGCATAATTACTATTTCCTTTAATAGTTGGAGAACAAGTACATTTGTGATGAATCTGTTATGTTTCAACTTGGCTAGGTTGAACTTTACTTCCCCAAATTATCTTCCCTGTGTTTTCCAGCTCAGGCAGTCTACAGGAGAGATTCCTGTGGGAGATTTGGAGCTCAGAAGGGAAGCAGGGGCCCCTTTGTAGCTTTGGCTCATGGTTCATGAGTTTGAGCCCAATGTTGGGCCCTGTGCTTACACCTCAGAGCCTGGAGCCTGCTTCAGATTTTGTGTCTCCCTCTCTCGCTGCTCCTCCCCCACTCACGCATGTGCTCTCTGGGTCTCTCAAAAATAAACTTAAAAACAAATTTAAAAAAATAGATCACATTCTATGGTTATTTTATCATTTGAAATACAAAGGGCTTATCCAGATGATCTCTTGAACTACTTTGCTTCTGTAAATTCTGTGATTGTTTTAATCAGTCATTCTTTCTAAAGCACTTGTGGTTAGTCTACAGCTAGATAAATAGAGATTTCTATTCATGAGATTATAGACAAGACAAAGATGTGACCCTACAGTATATTTTAATACAACCCAAAATTGTTTAAATGTTGTCGAATCACCAGTTGTTTAGAATTTGGAAAAGCTAAGATCCTATTAAAATTTTAATAACATATGCCACTTGGCGAAATTTCATAGTCATTAGTTTCTTTGTTCAGACCAACATTTTTTCTTTCCACTAGGTCTCCTCCTCCACTTCATGGAAATGTTTACCACATAGACTGGGCTTCCCTTCCACAGGAATGGACCTATAACCAAAGCTGGGCTAATCTGCATCCTCCAGGGAAAATTTGCTGGAATGATCAAAAGCCTGAGGGAAAAAAGCATTTCCTTTTCTATATGATTGCTGGATTTGATATTATAGTGCATTCTTGCATTTGCACAGAATGGATATATAAGATAGCAAAGCCAAGATAGAAGAAAACTGAGCCAAGAAAAGGGGAAAGACAATTTTCTTTGAATCTGTGGATTGAGCCTCCATTGGTCTTCAAAAAGCAATTAGAAAGGCAGCATCACATTGGGAGTAATGAATTTCTGTTGGTATTCCATGGAGTAACTTAAATTAGGAGCTGCCCTAACCTTTGACTGCTGTCTGCAGGGATTACCTTACTTATTTTCATTCTAACATGATTTACTTGCCTCATGCCAAAGTCTACACCTTGAAATTGACTTCTTCATTAGCAAAAAGGTCAGCTTCAAGGTTCATGGTTTTTTTTTTTTTTGGTTTTTAAGTTGATGCTGCCTGTGTAGTGCCCTTACTTACTGGCTGACCTTGACTCACATCTTTCTTTGATCTCTGCAACATGTTACTTTCTTATCTTTGAATTCCTCTTCCTCTACTACCCTCTGGGATTTTGTGCCTGGAGCAACTCTTATGTACATAGATTTGATTTTATGCTTCTGGCTATGCTTGTTCATGTTGTGTTTGTAATTTAAACTGCCTATGGGCTCAGTATGACATGTATACTTTTCTAGGCAGGAAATCCCTGTTATTTTTTGTAAAGCCAGCCTTATGGCCCATCTTGGTGGGAAACCGCCCTGCTAAGAAAATAATAACCTAATATCTGAACTTTATTTGGCTAGTTCTGTTCTTGCCATTGTATTTGCATTATCCTTATTAAAAAAAAAAATGTCCTGATTAGTTATCTCAATCTGGCAAAAGAAGCAGTAGCAGTGATACTGGATTAATACCCCTGAAATGTTCTTATATAATAAAAATTCAAATAAGAATAAACTAGATGGTAACTTTCTATGAGGAATAATATAGGTCAGTATTGTCAAAGCCATTTTCCACGTAAGTATTTAAAATCTCTTTGACCTTCATGTTCCTGCAATTTAACTTTACTATGGCTAAGACTTTTAGACCAGCTGGCGTGATAATTCAGATCAAGG
Source organism: Felis catus (assembly GCF_018350175.1). Taxonomy (NCBI): domain Eukaryota; kingdom Metazoa; phylum Chordata; class Mammalia; order Carnivora; family Felidae; genus Felis; species Felis catus. The sequence continues at coordinate 36,201,124 of NC_058377.1, forward strand.
TCTTTGGAGCAACTACTCTTTCTTGATTTGAGGAAATCTTACTCACTTCCTCTTAAAAGCAAGCTATTAAGTTGATTTCTTTTTTTCAGACTCACCATTCACACTCACATAGATACCCAAACCAGCTCCCCCGCCACACATACATAAATTATATGACAACTTCATTATTTCTTAGATATTCAAAAGCATAAATTTGCAAACAATACTTAGCTTTTATTGCCAAAATATGTCTCTTCTGGTTTGGGATGAATTTCACAGCACCTCACAGAATCAAAATAGGTTTACCTGGGAAATAGAAAATCATCAGTGGCAGAGCGAGCATGATGAAATCCAAAATCACAGGTCCAGACTCTCCCATTATTCCATAGCAAAGCAGGCTGGACGAGGGTGTTGCTGCCAGCAGTGTGGGTCTGCATTCCAATGGAGCAACTTTGCCCCTTTTTTTCCTTCTTTTTTGTAGGACCAACATGATGGTGCAGATTTGTCAATAGTGTAATATATAGAGTTTGGTGTCAGTCTGTATTTTATAGGCTTCTTTTTTTATAGAAGGTATCTAGAAACTCCAGCTGAAAAGGATGTAGAGACCTTAGGATGCACAGCACTTGGCAATTTCTTGTTAAGATGGGCATGTGGGTAGGGAATGGGGATCCCCCAGTTTGAAAGGAAGCTGAGCTTGAATATAGCATTTCCTGTTGCTAGAAGGGATAGTCTTCTCTGAATGTGTTTGGGCATCTCAGAGATAACTTCCAGAATAATTCTCAAACAATTCTGCTTGTTGTTCTACATCTTCCTGGGCAAAGCATATTTTTTAATTATAATGATGATAATGATTAAAGCCCACACTGAATCCTCACTGTGCCATTTTGAATGGTCTTTTCTATAGTAATGAGTTATAAGTTAGAATTGTGGCATAAACAAGGATGTCTCTGATTCTACTGGCAAATACCTTAGATAGAGTCCAAGATTTAGCTGTTTATTTTGAATTTTCATTAGATAAAAGGGTACAGGTATATTGAATTTAATTCATTCTGGGCTTATATCCAGATTTACAACTGAACTTTCTAGCCAAAGTCTAGGTCTCAAAACTAACTTTCTTTTTATATACGTAGAAGTCATGCCTGGTATTAATATTCATTGTGTATTAACCAGATGCTCTAGATATGTGCCTGATATCATGAGTAGGAGTCAGAAACCAGAGAATACATGCATCCTGTTTTAAATATGAAAATTCTAAGCAGCCTGAATTGTGGAACAAGCAAATCTAAGTTCTGGTTTCAGCATTTTGAAGGTGATTGTTCACATTTTGAAGCAGATCAATCACAAAATAGCACTCAATTTTTGTTTTGATTAAAGTGCCTGTCTTCAATAAAAACTTGATTTTAGAACCAGAGTAATGTTACTGAGTGGTAATTTTATGATTCTGGATTTTACCCAAAGCAGGCATATTTCAGTTTAATACAATGTTTGAAGAATTATATTGAGGTTTGTTTAAAAAGGCTTCCATGAATTTTTATTGTAATACCTGTGACTATGCAAATATAAAGCACTGCCAATATTCAAACGTTCAGCTAGGGGATTAACAGATATAAAATAATAAATTCTGAACAAAAACATTTCATGTAAGAAAAACTAGACACATCAGAAGCTATGAATAAAACATAAAATAATAACATGAAACTACTGATTGACAGTCATAGAAATTTTTATATGTCTACTGTGAATGAAACTTTTATGATGACATCAGAATATTTTTTTCACATTTCATCTGTAAACATGCTAAGGAATTAATACTATCTGAAAGCTGTGTGTAACTAGTTTTTCAGCACTGGAGTGACAGTATTGTGTGTGCTACAAAAGTCATTCTATCATCAGGATGAATGATACATGGAGGGGAGGAGCAGAAAGATCTGTTCTGGTCCAAACATTCTCTTTTTCTCTTACTCAAAGCTAATTTACTAAAACGTGTCCTTTTGATAGTATTCTATGAACATAGAGCAATGTGTTAGAGATTAATCCTATCATTTGGTGCAGAAATTTTGACCAGATAGTATATACTTCAGGTTTTGCGGGCCATAATGTCTCTGTCCCAACTATTCAACTCTGTCACTATAGTGCAAAAGTGGCCATGAACATTATGTAAATGAATGGGTATGGCTGTATTCCAATGAAAATTGATTTACTCAAATAGACTTCTTTCCTAAGAACAATAATTTGCTAATCCTTGATGTAGAAAGTTTTAGTCAAAAACTCTAGGTAACTACTGGGATATACAGCTCCTATTATCCTGATATACACAAGGTGTTTAGAGAAGAAATGTGATATTCATCATGACTTACCAATTGTTTGGGTTCTATAATGCTAGTAATAAACACAGTTTTCAAGTTATTAATTGCTATATTTTAGCATTTAATTTTTAAGTTGTTTATTTCTAAAGCAAGGAATTGGAATAGTTAAAATATTATGATATATCAACTAGATGAAATATTGAGCTAGTAAATATTTAATAACAAAGAACTAGGCTATATTTGTTTTTATATTTTAAATGTAAAATCAATTACAAAGAACAAAATGCATAGCTATAGGAGCACAAAGGTTGCATTTGTGTGAAAACAGTCAGCTACACAACTGGTGAAGGCTCTAAAGTAGTAATAAAATTAATTAGAGATGATTACTTTTTCTTAGGAATCATCTTTAATATTATTATTATATTATCTTTTTAAAATTAAAAATAAGCTGATTGCTTAAAACCCAAGGGAATTTTTGATAGAAATGAGCAAACTTTGCCAAATAGAACACATTATTTTTTGACAGAGGATAATAGATGGAAATTACAAAAGAAGATATAAGTATAATGAAACAGAATTACAGATGACTTATTATTACTAGGATATGGAATAGACTATCAGGTAGTCCAATTTTGTTTTTACTTACAAGATTTAGAAACAATCTGACCAACTGTCCTATGTATCTATCTTCACTTACCGAGGAACTTAAGACAACTATCTCTGTTGTGTGTTTAGGTTCTACACTAATTCTCTTTGTTTATTAGCAGTTTGTTGCATCAATAGTTTGTTGTGATAAATAAATGATGATAATCAATATTTAGATAGCACATGATTTATTGTGTTTCCTTAAGCCATCAGGCAGGAGATGCACCTACTATGTGAATCTTTGCTTCCCCCCCCCATCTGGTAGATTTTCTCAATATGAGTGATTGAGATTTTGAGAAAATTAGCCTGGAGTGGATGGGACAGGCAGATTTTTGCCTAGGGGGAAGGCAGTCCAAATTCTTTTTTAATAGCAAAAACATTAGGCAATAAAGATATGGCTGAGCACTCAATGAATAGACAAGAGAGGGATATGTGTAGGTGCTACACAACAGCACAAGTTGCAGAGAGAAGCAAATAAATTAGGAAAATTATCTTTATTTTCTTGCCAAGTTTAAAATATTTTTGAACCAAAATTCATACAAGTTAAATACAAGTTTAGCAGAAAGGAAAACAACTGTAAGAAATATTGGAAATAAGTTCAAATGTTACATTTTTCAATAGTTGAGATGTGGATGTCTGTCTTCTCTCTTATTTTAGTATTGAGCATATGTTCCTATAAGGAAAATATACGTCAAAGGCTTTAAAGTGTGCCCCTTTATATTTTTGTCTTCTGAAACCAGGATACCAATTTATTTTTTCTAGACAAAATTGTTTGAATGGTTTTTAAAAATCTAAAGATACTTTATGTGGAGTAAAAATATATTGACATTTATTTGGACATCCTTTATGTTGCTTTAAAAATTCTTCTTAGTTGGGGTATTACACTTGTAATTTTGGTAAGGGGATGTAAAGTGTAAGAATATAGGTGGAGTCCTAGTTCTTCAAGTGTGCCTCAAATACCTGCTTTCTACTTTATCCTCTAAATTTACATTCCACATTCAATTTGGCTTTTGTTGTGCCCACTCAACTGGAACAACAGCTCCATTTACCCCCTTCTTTTTTTTTTTTTTTTTTTTTTTTTTTTTGGTGGCCACAATCCCAAGGCTAAGTATCTTCTCTCTTAATTCTTCTTGACCTCACTGTTAACATTGTGGGATTCTCTTCTTCAAAAATCCTCTTGTAAATCCCTGCATTGGTTAATTAAATGGCCTCAATAGAAGCATTTGGGGAATTTAGAAATCAGATGTTTTGAAAAATAATTTTCAAAGTAAGATTATTTACCCTACAAATAATATTTATTTGAAAAATGTATCAATCTGTTCATCTATCTGTCTAATCTTTGGTATGTTAAACAATCCCTCCTGGTGATGTAATACAAACATACCTTGGCTTTGGTCTCACACCATTCCTTTAAAATATACTAAGTTTCCTATGTAGACTGGCTTTGTACTCTGTGAGCATGGAAGACAAAGTGACATTTTATTTTCTGGCCATGTCCATGGGTTCCTCAGACATTTCCATAACTGAAGACTTTTCTTTGAGTTTCCTTGATACAAGATAATGAATGTCTGATGTGGGTAGTCAACATAGCTCTTTCTTTAACTTCTTGATATTCACTATTAACCTTGATTCCTACTGCTGGGTCTTGTAGCTATCTAAAAAAGCCTATTATGCAGGGGAAAGAACTCCACTCTGGCTCTCTTTCCCTTTTCTGTTCACAAAATATATTCATATGTCCTGGCTTGAGAAACTTTGGGAGAGCAAACTTATCCTATCAAGAATTAAGGGGGAAACAAAGCTGTCTCCTGGCTTAGACAGCAAGTCAACTAGTGAGACTACTACTCTTTCTCTGGATTTTGCAACTGAGAGTGAGACTACAGTCCAGAGTATCCCCTATCTACAGAGACATATCAATGTGTGATGATGCTCACTAGTGATGCTCACTTTCTTTGGAATTAGGATGAAGAAGGTATTTCCCCAAACTTCTGAACGCAAAAGGAGGCAGCTGTGGTCCACTGCATCAACTTCTCCAAAGAAATATCTTTATACTCTCCTTTATCATTCCTTTGTTTGCCTGAAGTCCTGGGAAATACAGATTCATAAAACAGATTCTTCAAGATTTCTTTTGGAAAAATCTGCATACAGGGAATCTCTATCTTATACTTATTCCAGTATCTTATATCTATTGTATTGGTACCGTGGTAGAAGTAAGACATAAATAGTTCCACTTCCTGTCACACATATAAATAAAACTGTAGAAGAATTTGATCATATTAAAAGACCTTAAATACTAGAAAATTATACAAAAAAGTAATGACTGGAAATCTTTTAAGGAATTGATACTAATTTGACAAAGGTGATTTATTGTATGTATATAAAGGCAGAGAGGACATAACTTTAAGCACTATGATTCTACAAAGTTATTTCTGTATTATTGGACATTTCACAATAGTATAACATGATGATATAGTTAATACATTATTGAGTTGGTGTGTAAGGGGTATAGGAAAGTAAGAGGAGTTGCAAATTAGAGGTCAAGATGTCTTCTCCAAGAACAGAATTACAATTAAAATGACATATAAAGATGGATACTGTTATGTTTTCCTCACTTATTTTTTTTTGAAAAAATAAAGTGTTAATTTTCTTTAAGCTCTGGTCCCTTTTATTCCAATGAAAAATTTCATGCACTCCTCACCCAGTTTCCCCCAGGGACTATATCTTATATAACTATAGTACAGTATCCAAACCAGGAATGTTGGTACAAAGTGTGTGTACAGTCTTGTGCCAATTTATCACACACATAAATTTAAGTAACTATCACCAGAACCAAGATACAGAACTATTCTATCACCACAAAGAGCTCCCTTGTGCTACTACTTTATGGGCACTCCAATCCCCTAAGTGCAGTTAGCCACTAATTTGTTTTCTATCTCCATAACTTTGTCATTTTTGAGAATGTTGTATAAATGGAATCACTTATAGGACATTTGGGATTAACTTTTTCATTCAACATAATGCCCCTGCATATGGTTGGGTCATGTTCTTTAATTCATTTACCACTATCTGTCTCTTTTAATTGGTGTGTTTATTCTATTTTACATTAGATATAAGTAATGATTTATTAAGGCCTAAGTTGGCATTTTATTTATTTATTTATTTATTTATTTATTTATTTATTTATTTATTGTTTTTCATTACTCTGTTTTTTTTTTCTTCTTTTCTGTGTGCTACATAAACATTTTGTTTTAGAATACTATTTTGACTTATACTATTTTTTGGTGTATTTCTTACATAATATTTTAGTAGTTTCTCCAAGGTTTTGAAATACATAAATAACTTATCAAGGTCTACTGAGTGAAACATTTTAATAGTTGTATCTAGTATAGAAATCTTTCATTACGTCCAGTCCCTTAATCCTCTATAGTGTATCATTGTCTTAAATATTTCTTCTCTATATATTGAGAAACACATCTGAAAATATACTTTTATTTCAACCATTAAACATAGTTTAGAAAAATCAAAAGGAGAAAGAAAACCTCTTGCTCTTTTTATTGTTTTTTCTTCCATTCGGATGTTCTTAGATTCAATATTTTACCATGCCTTTCTACTTAAAGAATTTCCTTTGGATACTGTTCTAGAGTATGTTGACTTGGGACAAATACTTTTAGTTTCCTTTGTGAGGGAATGTCTTTATTTCCTTTACATTTTTCTTGATATAGAATTCAGTGTTGACAGAATTTGAAAAATTTTGTTTATTTTATTTTAAAGAATTTGAAAAATTTTGTACCACTTTGTTCTGGACTCCATGACCTCAGATGACAAATCCACTCATTTTAATTGTTCTTCCTTTATATCATTTATCTCTCACTGCTTTCAAGATTTTTGTTTGTATTTAGCTTTCAGATGTTTGGATTATGATGTGTCTTTGTGAGTTAATTTTGGACTTATCTTGTTTAGAATTTATTCTCTTCTTGAATCTGGAATCAAATTTGGGAAATTATCAGTCATCAATGCTTTGAACTTTTTACAGCCTCACTTATTTATCTCTTTCTAGGACTCCAAGAACATGAATGTTAGGTCTTTTGTTATAGTTCCATGGGTCCCTGATATGCTGGCCATTTTTTTTTTTCTGGCCTATTTTCTCTTTGTTGTTTTTTTTATTTGTTTTGTTTTTAATGTTTTTAAATGTTTATTTATTTTTGAGACAATGAGAGAGACAGAGTGCAAGCAGGGGAGGGGCAGACAGAGGGAGACACAGAATCTGAAGCAGGCTCCAGGCTCTGAGTTGTCAGCACAGACTGAAGTCTGTGGTCATGTCCCCATTTCCCCTACTCCCCAGCCTACTATTCTATTCTGTTTCTGTGAAATATTTTTTTATACAATATATACATTCCACATACAATATATATCTTTCTTTGTCTGACTTATTTTACTTAGTGTTATGGTCTCAAAGTCCGTCCATACTGTCACAAAGGACAGGCTTTCCTTCTTTTTTATGGCCAAATAATATTCTCAGTAGATAGATAGATAGATAGATAGATAGATATAGATAGATAGATATTCTTTATCCATTAATATGTCAATGAACATGTAACTAATTTCCATGTCTCAGCTTTTGTAACTAATGCTGCAATTAAGGTGGGAGTGCAAATATCTCTTAGAGAGATACAGAATTTATTTCCTTCAGATATATATCCAGAAGGGCACTTCCTAGATGATATGGTAGTCCTATTTTTAATTTTAAGTGTTTTCAACAGTGGCTATACCAATTTACATTCTCACTAACAGTGTACAAAGTTTTCCTTTTTCTCTCCAAAACTTGTTACCTGTTGTCTTTTTGAAAATAGCCATCTGACAGATGTGAAGTGATATCTCATTGTGGTTTCACTTGCATTTCCCCAATGATTTATGATACTGAGCATCTTTTCATGTCCCTAATGGCCTTTTGTGTATCTTCTTTGAAAAAAAAAAGTCCTTTGTCTATTTTTAATCAGATTGTAGGTTTTTTTGCGACTGAGTTATAGAAGTCCCTTATATATCTTGAATATTAATTCTTAATATGATAAAGGTTTGCAAATATTTTCTCTGATTCTGCAGGTTGCCTTTTTACTTCACTGATTGTTTCTTTTGCCAGTCATATGATTTTAAATTTGATGCTGCCTGCTTGTTTATTTTTACTTTTATTGCTTGCATTTTGGTGTCACATCCAAAAATCATTAACAAGACCAATGTCAAGGAACGTTTTCTATGCTTTCTTCTAGTAGTTTTACAACTTAGAGTTTTAAATTTAAATCTTTAATTCGTTTTGAATTAATTTTGGTGAGTGGTGTAGGATAGGGGCCCAATTTCATTCCTTGGCATGTGGATATACAGTTTCCCCAGCACCACTTATTTTTTGAATTATCTATTATTTTCCCAATGACTTTTCTTGGATTTCTTTTCAAATGCTAGTTATCTTATGTGTGGGTGTTGTAGCTCTTGAAAGTGTTCCATTAGTTTATGCATCTCTTTTTATGCTGGTATCATGCTATTTTGATTATATAGCTTTGTAATAAAGTTTAAAATCAGTAATTGTGGTGCCTTCAACTTTGTTCTTTCTCAGTATTGCATTGGCTATTTGGGGTATTTTGTGGTTTCATATGAATTTTAAGTTTTTTTATTTCTGTGAAAAACGTCATTGGAATTTTGATAGGGATTGCATTAAATCTATAGATGACTTTGGTGGCATGGACACTTTAACAATATTAATTCTTCTGACCCATGAACATGTAATGTCTTCCCATTTATTGTGTCTTCTAAAATTACTTTCATCAATGCATTGGTTGCCTGGGTAGTTGAGTCAGTTAAGCGTCTGATTTTGGCTCAGTTCATGATCTCATGATTCATGGGTTCAAGCCAACATTGGGCTCTGTGCTGACTGCCCAGAACCTGGAACCTACTTCGGATTCTGTGTCTCCCTCTCTCTCTGCCCCTCTCCTGCCCATGCTTTGTCTCTCTCTCTCTCTCAAAACTAAACATTAAACAACTTTTTAAGTTACTTTGATCAGTATTTTGTAATTTTCAGTACACAGATCTTTTATCTCCTTTGTTAAATTTATTCTGAATTATTTTACTACTTTTGATGTTATTGTAAATGGGGTTATTTTCTTTATCGCTTTTTCAGATAGTTCATTGTTAATATATAGAATGCAACTGATTTCTTTAAAAAAATTTTTTTTGAATGTTTATTTATTTTTGAGAGAGAGACAGAGCATGAGCAGGGGAGGGGCAGAGAGAATGGGAGACAGAATCCAAAGCAGGCTGCAGGCTCTGAGCTGTCAGCACAGAACCCTATGCGAGGCTCAAACCTATGAACCATGAGATCATGACCTGAGCTGAAGTCAGACGCTCAACCTACTGAGCCACCCAGGCACTCCTGCAACTGATTTCTGTATGCTGTTTTTGTATCCTGCAACATTACTGAATTTGTTGATAAGTTCTAAAAGATTTTCAGTGGTCTTTAGATTTTCTATATAAGAGAATATTATCTTCAAACAGACAATATTACTTTATTTTTCGGCTTTGTATGCCTATTATTTCTTTTTCTTACCTAATTTCTATGACTATGACTTCTAGAACTATGTTAAATGGAAGTGGTGAGAATGGGCATGCTTGTCTTGTCTCTGAAACTTTCAAGCTTTCAATATTGAGTAAAATACTAACTGTGTGTTTGTGATCTATGGCATTTATTATGCTAAGACACATGCCTTCTGTACTAAATTTGTTCATAATTTCTATTATTATAGGGTGTTGAATTTTGTTAAATGCTCTTCTGGATCTAATGAGATGATCACATGAGTTTTGGTTTTTAATATATTAATGTGATATAAAATATTTGTTTTTATGTGCATACAGAACTAACCATGCATCTAGGAACAAATTCTGCTTGATTATGGCATATGATCTTTTTATTTTTCTTTTTTATTTGGTAGCTAGAATTTTGTTGAGAACTTTTGTATCTATATTTATCAAAGGTATTGTATAATAGTTTTCTTTTCTTGCAGTTCATCTGGCTTTGGTTACAATGCTAGTCTTAAAAAAATTTTTGGAAGTATTTCCTCTTCATTAACGTTTTGGAACAGTTTGAGGATTAGTGCTAATTCTTTTTTTTTTTTTTTTAATATTTAGTAGAATTCACCTATCTATTCCTGAGCTTTTCTTTGGTGGGAGATTTTGATTACTATTTTAATTTCCTTATTCGTTATTGGTCTTTTTAATTTATTTTGTTTGTTTCTTCATAATTCAGTCTTGGTAGCTGTGTGTTTCTAGGAATTTATCCATTTCTTCTAGATTATACAATTTATTGGCACAAAATCATTCATAGTAATCTCATGATTCTTTACATTTCTGTGGTAACAGATGTAGTATGTCCTCTTTCAGTCCTCATTTTATTTATTATTTTAGTATTCCCTCTTTTTTTCTTTTAGGCAAAGATTTGTAAATTTTGCTTATCTTTTCAAAAACCCAGCTTTTATATTCATTGATCTTTTTCTCTTTTTATCCTGGTCTCAATTTCATTTATTACTGCTTTGATCTTTGTTACTTCTTTCCTTCTACAAACTTTGGGCCAGTTTGTTCCTTTTTTTTTAAGTTCCTTAAGGTGTAAAGTTAGGTGTTTACTTGTAATCTTTCTTATTTTGTTAATGTAGGCATTTATTGGAGTGTGTTGTTTAATTTCCACATATTGGGGATTTTTCAGTTTTTTCTTTTGTTATTATTTTCTAGTTTCATACCACTGTCATTGAAGAAGACACTTTGGAGCGCCTGGTGGCACACTTGGTTAAGCATGTGACTCCTGATTACAACTCAATTATCATCTCACAGTCATGAGATTGAGCCCCACATCAGGCTCTGTGCTGAGTGTGGAGCTGAGCTCCCTCCCTCTCTCTCTCAAAAAAATTAAAAAAAAAAGATACTTGGAATGATTTTAATCTTCTTTAACTTGCTAAACCTTCTTTTGTGACCTATCACGTGTTGTATTCTGGAGAATATTCCATGTGTGCTGGAGAAGAGTGGGTATTCTGCTGCTGTTGGGTGAACCATTCTGTTAGGTCCACTTTGTCTAAGATATAATTCAAGTTTAGTGTCTCCTTATTGATTTTCTGTCTGGATGAACTATCTGTTGTTAAAAGTGTGCCACTGAAGTCTCTACTATGAGTTCTGTGAGTATTTGCTTAATATATTTAGGCACTTCACTGTTATATGCATATATATTTCAGTTGTTATATCCTTTTGATGAATTGAACTCTTTAGCATTATGTAATGACATTCTTTGTCTCTCGTTATAGTTTTTAACTTAAAATCTATTTTGTCTAATACAAATATAGATACTCGGTTTCTCTTTTGGTTTTCATTTTCAAGGAATATCTTTTCCCTTCTTTTCACTTTGAACTTATGTGTGTCCTTACAGCTGAACAGCAGGCAGCATACAGTTTGGTCTTGATCTTTGATCCATTAGCCACTTTTATACCTTTTGATTGAAAAATTTAATCCATTTGCATTTAGAGTAATAAGTGATGGGGACCATCTTATTAACTGTTTTCTGGAGTTTTGTAGTTCCTTTGTTCCTTCCTTCCTCTTTTGCTTCTCTTTGTGAACTGATATTTTTCTATAGTGGTATGCTTTGATTCATTTTCTTTATCATTTGCGTATATATTTTTCCTACCCTTCTCAGTACATTTTTTCTTATTTGTGTGTTTCACCCAGGTGCTGGAATCCATAGCTTTTGTGAAAGTTTTTTGTGTGCACAAATAGTCAAATTGAGGTTTCTGATGGAAGGAGGAGTGCTAGAAATTCCCACACTGTCATTTTACACAGTTCACTGAATGTTTATCTTTCTGTTGTGTTAAGCCTATTCAATACATTTTTATTTCAGGTATTTTTTAATTTTTTTTTCAGTTTTTAAAATTTCTTAAGTTTATTTTTCAGATTTAAAATTTCTATTTGTTTCTTTTTTACATCTTCTAGGGTTTTTTGTTTGTTTGTTTTGCTGAGTCTTCCTTTTTGTTCCATTTGTGTCAAACATGTTTGTAATTCATTGTGGAATCATTTTATGCTAGCTGCTTTAAAACCCTTATCATAATTAGGGCACCTGGATGGCTCAGTTTGTTGAGTGTCCAACTTCAGCTCAGGTCATGATCTTACAGTTCATGAGTTCAAGCCCTGTGTCCGGCTCAGAGCCTGGAGCCTACTTAGGATTCTGTGTCTCCCTCTCTTTCTGACCCTCCCCCACTCATGCTCTCTCTCTCTCTCTCTCTCAAAAATAAATAAACATTATTTTTTTTTAAATAAATAAACTCCTTATCACAATTCCAAAATCCATCTCATCTCAGTTTTGGCATCTGTTGATTATGTTTTTTACGTTCAGGTTTAGACTTTCCATGTTTGGTAGAACAAATGACTTTTCATTGTTTCCTAGACATTACAAGTATAGTATTAAAACACATTGGATCTTATTTAATTTTCTTTTTTGGTAGGTCTTATTTGATGTTGTGCCAGAGAAGGAAGAGGTAGGAAGTACTGCCATATTACTTCTAGTTCAGTCTCCTCACTAGACCCCTTTGATACCATTCGTGGAGGAGGGTTACTTCAAGGGATGGATAGAGTTTGGATTTCAGGCTTTCCACCATGCCTTCACTGATGCTTTACTGATACTAGCTTCTCAAGGAGGAGACTCCTGGTTATTGCTTCCTGGATGGTCACCACTGACACAATAGGAAGAGAGAGTACTCATTGCCATGACTTTGTAGTGAAAGTTTCAGCTTCCCATTTAGCCTACTCTGATGCAGGCCATGAGGGAAAAGTTTCACCCAGTGGTAACTTACGGTGGATGGATGTCTACAGTTCTCCTCTAACTCTGTGAGGGACTGGTCCTTGTTACCACTAGACTTGGATGGACGCTCCAGCTTTCTACTTTGTCTTCTCTAAAATCTGCCTGGGGACCTGCTGGAAGGAGTGACTTCTTATAGCCCAGAAAGAATGGAGTCTAGGATCATCATTGACTTTGCTGGTGGAGATGGGATGATAACATGAGTATTTTTTATCTTGTTTGCCTGGGGTAAAATGAGTATTATCTAAAATTTCCACCTTGTGAAGTTGCCCCTGTCCAGGTTTATCTTGGGGGTGTTTTGTTGTAAGATTATCCTAGATAATCTGGGTGATCTTGATTCAGTCAGCAATCAAAATTGAAGCTTCCTAGGGGGGAAAAAATCTGCCAGTGGATGCAGCTTCAGCTTGTGCCTAACTGGTCTATTCTGCCTTTCATGATTTTGGCATGTCTATGGATTTTGGTCTGCCAAGCCAGGCCCCACAATCACAAAAAACAATTTCTTTCAGTAAATACTTTGGTACTGGGAAATGTTATGCTGCTATAGAAAATATCTAAAAATATGAAAGTGGCTTATAATTGGATAATAAGGAGACCTGGAAGACGTTTAGGAATCATGATATAAAAAGCCTAGATTAGAGGTGCTTGGGTGCTTTAGTCAGTTAGGCAACCAACTCTGGATTTCAGCTCTGGTCATGATTTCATAGTCATGAAATTGAGCCCCAATGCCAGCTTCACCCTGGGCTTGGTACACACTTAAGCATCTCTCTCCTTCTGCCCCTACTTCACACTCTCTCTCTCTAGAAAAGAAAAAAAAAAGGAAAGGAAAGGAAAGGAAAGGAAAGGAAAGGAAAGGAAAGAAAAAAAGAAAAGAAAAGAAAAGAGAAAAGAAAAGAAAAAGAAAAATGCTTAGATTTCCATTGCCATGAAAATACTGTTAGTACTGGATGTTAATATGGATGTTAAGGACTGCTATTGAGGACTCAGGAGGAAGTAAGGATCAATATCTTAGAGAATATATATATATATATATATATATATATATATATGTGTGTGTGTGTGTGTATAATCTTAGAGAATATATATATATTATTGTAACCATAATGGTAGAAATATGAATTTTGAAGGTTCTTCTGATGAAGTCTTAGTAGGAAATAAGGAACATGTTATTAGAAATTGGAGGAAAGGAGATCCTTGTTATGTAGTGGAGAAAATTTAGCTGAATGGGCCCTATATTTAATTCAGACTTTTTAAAATCCCACAATGAACAATCATTTATCTTCCTGTGTGTCTGCCTTGTCATTTCAATGCATCACAAATAAATTACGAGTTCTCAGCTCTCAAGCCCCTATCTTTGTTCCTACCTGCCTCTCTGCCTCCAAATCCTGTAATTTCCTGGCTTGATCTCACGTCACAAGTGAGAATACTTTCTTATAGATTTACTTCTCTTGATTTCCTTCTCCCATGTTTTTTTTTAAATTAATTTTCATGCTATTGTATTTTTTAAATACCCTCCAATTTATCAATCATGTGAAAATCTTTCCTTCCTATTTCAAAAACAGTTTGCATAGATTTCTCTCAGATGTGCCTCTTTAGACACATTACATAGATGGATTTAGAAGCTATTGCTTCCTCAGTCGTGTTTTATGCCACCCTTCTTAATATTTAGCCTTATAAGATTTAAATTCAATTTTTAAACACATTTTGCATTTGGAAATTATTATGGACTAAATTGTATTCCCCTCCATTATTTACATATTGAAGTCCTAACCCCTATTACCAATAATGTGGCTATATCTGGAGATAGGGCTTTTAAAAAGTTAATTATGATAAAATGAGGCCATATGGATAAGGCTTACTCCAAAATGGTGCCCTTACAAAAAGAGGAGATTAGAACACAGAGACACACAGAGGAAAGACAGTGTGAAGATACAGGGAGAATATTATGAGCTGTGGAGAGAGACTTCAGAAGAAACCAACTCTGGCAACATCTTGATCTTGGACATCAATCTTCTAGAATTTTGAGAAAATAAATTTCTGTTGTTTAAGTCACCCAACCTGTGGTATGTGTTAATGGAAATCCTAACAAATACAACTTTTTGTATGAGTAATACAACTTTTTAATGAGTTTCCACAAATATATATTATCCTTTTTTTCTGGAAAAATTTTACTTTTGTAGAAAGATTATCAGTATCTGCCTCAGTTGGTGAGCTGTGTACTTGGTTCCATGGCAAAGTAAATTTATAATACAAGAATAATGATTGTTGCTGATCCCAATTTCATTTGAAATTGCGTTTAGATGGAGGCTTCTCAGTTTGTTGTTTCTCGCCCTTAAATTATGCAGTTGTTCTTAACCATTAATTAAAGACCAGGTTCCAACTGGCCCAATCTGAATTATTCAGTATAGTAGATATTAAAGTATACAAGATGTTTTGTGTTTTGTTTTGTTTTGTTTTGTTTTGTTTTGTTTAGAGAGAGCATGAGCGGGAGAGAGGGACAGAGGCAGAGAGAAAATCTTATGCAGGCTCCCTGCTCAGCACAGA
This sequence comes from Felis catus, assembly GCF_018350175.1. Lineage (NCBI taxonomy): Eukaryota > Metazoa > Chordata > Mammalia > Carnivora > Felidae > Felis > Felis catus. Next base: position 36,216,463 of record NC_058377.1, read on the forward strand.
GCCCAACGTGGGGCTCGAACCAATGACCCTGGGGTCATGACCTGAGCTGAAATCAAGAGACTATTCCTCAACCAACCTAGCCATCCAGGTGCCCCAAGGATGAAAAAATTTAATAGGCTCTTTTGGCAAGGTGTTTTTGTTTTTTGTTTTTTTTTTTTAATATTAGTAATGCTGTAAGAGCAGTTTTGAATTATTCAATAAGTAGACAAAACATGTCGATGAAGGAACACTAAATTAAAAACAAAATGAAATTGCTGAACATATACAGAAATATGTAGTCACATAATTTAGAAAGTATTTTAATTTTAGTGTACATGCATTTTTTTGTTTTATTTTTAACAGTGTCCTTCTTTTGAATTAAAGGAGGAAAAAGGGGACAATGGAATTTCTTCAATGCTTAGCTTTTTCTGAAATTTCTAGTCTAGCCCTGGGTAAAATTATCTATTAGAGTGTGTGAAAAGTGAACAGTTATCAGGCTTTTGTTTCTCAGTTTTGTTTGATGTTATGTTCCAAGAGAAGTAACAACCCTACCAGCATGCTCTACTTCTCACCTTGGTCTCCTCACTTCCAGCTCAATCTTTTCACTTTCAGAAGTCTTTGCTTGTTTTCAAAACTCTTCCTCCATAATTGTCAGTAATCTATTTACACTAAAAATGTAACATGCTATCAAAACATGTCCCCTACTTAAGCCTCTTTAATAATTCTCGTTGCTTGTCAACTTTCTTCTCAGACTCTGCTGGGCTTCATGGATGTCCCATTCCAAGTCAAACCTCTGTGACTGCCAGTGTTATTTCCTCTGTGTTCATCTTTTTCCACTCCCTATCCTATGTTTAATTGCTATTCATTTTTTTCTTTTTTTATAAATAAGCAAAAAAAACCTGTCAAATATATTTCCATTTTATAATGACCTCTCTTCTTACAACTATCCCGTGTGGGAACTGCCTTTTTATTTTCTTCATTTATAACTTTGGTAACTTTTATCATTTAATATTGCAAATGTCTTTTTCCTTTTCTGTCTTATCTTTAGCTCCTTGAAGATAGTGACCATATTTAATTCCTGTATCTCTACCCCTTGGTATAAAACATTTATGTAATAGGCACCCAATACATGTTTGCAGAAATAAACTGCTTTTTTTATTTAATAAATTGTATAGACTATAATATACATACTACCACATTTCTAAAAAAATATCTATTGTATGTCTGATATAGCATTACACTATATAATAAAACTCTCTTAATTTACTACAGAATATCTATGATCCTATAAGACAACATTTCATATTTTAAAATACACATTCAGTTTACTCAAACATAGGTACTTGTGGAGTGAAAGTTGGCAATATTTAATAGAAAATAGCCAAGGGGCGCCTGGGTAGCTCGGGTGAGTGTCAGACTTCAGCTCAGGTCATGGTCTCGTGGTTTGTGAGTTTGAGCCCCACATTGGGCTTTGTGCTGACAGCTCAGAGCCTGGATGGAGTCTGCTTCAGATTCTGTGTCTCCCTCTTTCTCCCCCTCCCCCGCTCATGCTCTGTCTCTGTCTCTCTCTCACAAAATAAATAAATATTAAGAAAATTAAAAAAAAAATAGAAAATAGCTAAACTTTCTTCACTGATACTGTGGAGCCTGTTTGGGATTTTATCTCTCTCCCTCCTGTCTCTCCCTCACTTGCGCTGTCTCTCAAAATAAATAAATAAACTTAAAAATAAGAAAAGCGCCAAACTTTGTAGTTTGTGGCATAAATGTCGAGAAGAAACTGTTCCTTGTTGTAAGTACATAGAGAATTTAGGTTGCTAGACTATCCTTAGTTGGATTGGAACTAGGCCATGGTGTAGGCTACCCATTCTGCTCTCTAGCAAAATGTGCCCTGGGATGCTTAATGACCACAAATGGTCAGGCCTTCAGCTTTATGTCTCATTCAATAACATCTCTTGTCTCTCAAGAAACTAAATGAAGAGTGAGTCATAAGGAAATCAATAGTGTGATATTCAAACAAAGCTATTTAGACCAAAACACATTCCATTTTCTCATTAACCATGGAGCCAAAGAAGGGAGGGGGGGAGAATTTTTATTCATTTGAAATTGCACACAGATGGAACTGTTGTTTCCCACTGCCTGGTGAAGGCTCCAAAGTGCACACAATTAAGTGTATTTTATTAAAACTAACTTTAAAAATGCATGCTGTTTCCTTCCATTTACTTAATAATTGATTAATTACAGCCTGCTTTACTTCTCTTAGAGACATTTTTCAGATTTATTTGCCCATTACATTTTTGAAGTTTTGTTGGCTTTAAAATTGTATTTTAACTGAATTTTTTTAAAGATTTGAGGAAATTTAATTCCCATTAAAAATGATAATATATCATTTTTCTAAAGTCCTTTGTTGAGATATATCGATTTATTATTTTTCATTTTTTATGCTTTCCAATGCAAAACAGAGATCTTATAATTAGAAAGGCAAGATGGTTGTTTTATTTCTTCCTGGAACCTTAGGACATTGTCTGGTGTTAAGCAATACACATATAATGTGAGTCACATATATAATTTTAAATGTTCTAGCAGCCACATTATAAAGCATAAAAGAAACAGATGAAATTAATTTAATGCTATATTGTATTTAATGTAGTATATATAAAATATTATCATTTTAACATACAATTAATGTTACATATTATTAGTGAGTTATCTTACATTTTTTTCTTAGTGAAATGTATTTGAAATATGGAGTGTATTTTACATCTACAGCACATCTACAATTGCAACAGCCTCATTTCAAGCGTTCAAAGTAGCTACCATAGTGGACATCATGACTCTACTTGATCTAATTGTACCACCGCAGTAATATAGAATCCCTGGAAGTTGTTTCCTTAGATTTCATCATCATCCAAATTTCTTTTAATCATTGAAAATTTCTTTTAATCACTAACACCACCAAAAACAAATACCATTTTACTTCAAAGGTCTGCAAATTGTAAAGGATGTGGTAGGTTTATGATCAGAGTTTGGAGAGCAATTGGCATTTGAATTAAACCACATGAAGATAACAACAGGCGATTACCCATTTTAACAGCTGCTAAGTGGTGTTAATTGCTGGCTGTAGACCACAAGCTGAGCAGTATTCTGTGTATTGTACAAATGGAACAAAGCAAAATAGAAGTTAAAAGAAAAAGTATTATCGCCATTATAATAATGTACAGTACTCGGTAATATAATGGATTCTTATAATCTATGTCATTTATGTGTTTGACAATGACCAGGTATGAGAGAAATGATAACATGTGTAATTGCTCACTTTTATTTTCAAATAATAAATGATTGAAACTTTTCTATATGCATACAATTAGAAGTGTTCTAAACATTTCACAAGTTTATAAAACTGTCAATGGATGAAGCTCTTAATATTGAAATTAATTAGAAAAATATCTAAATCTAATTAATTAACTAGAAAGAGATTAAAGGCTGAAGGAAGCTGGAAAACATGAAACATGGCTAAACTAGTTCTATTAAAAACTGTCCAAAGAGATGGAATTTATTAGATCATTAGATCTTGCTGACTGAGATAAGTTGTATCAATATTTACTAAGATTTCAGCTTGTGTTTCAATTCCTCAAATGATGGCTACAAAAATATTCCATTCCAATTGATGAGACCATAAGATAATAAACTGGTCACATGGAGAAATCAAGTGTTCCATTATTTAAAATAGTAAACATAATCCTTATAATTTATCTTTACTAATGTGTACTGTTTAAATAAAGATATGGATTTGATGTAGACTATTTCATGGCCTAGTTTAGGATATAAATTGATATTATTTTGCAAAAGCTACTTACATACAGAATTCTCTTGATTTCTTATGCTGTATGACCATCTGGTGATCACTTCAGCTTTAGGGTATGGGTTTGCAGGCTTGTATTATATCATGTACATTGCAGAAGGAGATAAAATGGGTAGTGACATTTGCTACATGATACCTGCTTGAACTTTATAATTTTTTTCTACAAGATCATTTCCTAACTGTAGCCAGCTTACTATTGATCAAGATGGTATCAATATTCCCCTCAGCTTAACTAAATTTTATACATGTATCTTCCCTTCTATAGGTCACTGACCCCTCCTTTACTTAGAACATTACCTTTAAAAAACTCACAATTATAAATTCTTTCTCTGCCACTTTGAATGTAAATAATTACTCAACTTCTTGCCAGTTTACAATCCATATCTATCATTCTCAATGACTTAGGAGACATATTCTAAAATATAGTAATCAAAATTCAAAAATATATAGGGTCTCTATATATTATGTTCTATGAGAGGATAAATGCCTAACTTTGATAAATACCAATTAGTGAATATATGTGGCCTAATCGTATTGACCAACCTCTCTCCTAATGTCCTCCAGTACCTTTCCACTAATTCATCCTAGCACTTTAAAATTCTTTTGCAGGGGCCCCTGGGTGGCTTGGTCGCTTAAGCGTCCGACTTCGGCTCAGGTCATGATCTCACGGTCCCTGAGTTCGAGCCCCGTGTCCGGCTCTGTGCTGACAGCTCAGAGCCTGGAGCCTGTTTCATATTCTGTGTCTCCCTCTCTCTCTACCCCTCCCTGTTCATGCTCTGTCTCTCTCTGCCTCAAAAATAAATAAATGTTAAAAATTTAAAATAAAATTCTTTTGCCTTTTGTTTCAATGGAGTTGGGAGTTGAGTTCAGTCTCTCTCCCCTATTGTAGTAGTTTTAATTGCTAATGTAATGGTCTTGAATAAAATCTTCTTTCCTGTTTAACTCTATCATATTTAATTCAATCTGGTGCAATTTTTATTTGACGCTATCAAAAGTCCCACATCTGGAAATAGAGATGGAGGACCTTGGAAACTTACCATGTCTAATTAAGCTTTCACTTGTATTCTAAGATCATCTGTACTTAGTCTAGTATTATTCCACTCACAAAGATTTCTGTGTGTGTGTGTGTGTGTGTGTGAGAGAGAGAGAGAGAGAGAGAGAGAGAGAGAGGGGGATTAGAGGAACATGGAGTATGGCATAGAGAGAAATGTCAGCGGGTTGCCATGGTTACTTTAAGGCAATGGAGATGCCAAAGGGAAAAAAGTAGAGCTTAACTCCTTTATTCCATCCTTTGTATTTTTTTGTATCCTAAAATTTGCATTTGTTAATCTTGTAAGTAAATATATACACACAGAGTTAAAAAAATAAACCTCTCAAAAATAAGAAGAAAAAATGTAGATCTGCCAAATATCTCTGTGGCTGGTGACTTGTTAGAAGAAATGATGGTTATTTATAAATGACAGATTTTAAAGTGAATTTAGAAAATATTTTGAAGGTATGTATTGTTGGGGAAATATGCAACCCAGACATCTCTACAAAGGTAGAAGAGGGTAAAAATATTATTGAATAAACATTAAACTAAAAGATTGCAAAGACAGAAAGAAACCTCATCCTTTTATATAGGCAAGCAGATACAACCCAGTTCATAAATTTTGAAGGTTCTCAAGATAAATAATAACTCTCTCTCTTAAAAGGACTTGAAAGGACTTGGTAATTGAGTTGACCTTCTATGCTAGTTTAATTGGTTTTATACAAAAGAAAAATAAACTTCTGATATATTTATGACAGGAAGTAGTTTTGCAACATGTAACCAAAAGCCTGCTGAAGTTAGGCTCCTACCCTTCTACAGAGGCTGAGAAATGGAGTTATTATCTTTCTTAGATGTTTACTTTCCAAAACAATGGTTCCCAGGTCCTGCAGAAATACACTCCTGCTCATAAAACTGGCAAAATCCTTTTCAGAGGATTTACCTATATTTCAAAGTGACAGAATAACTTACAAATTTTTGAAAAGAAAATTGTCAAAGTAAAGGGAGAGCAGAAAAGTTTCTTTATTTTCAACAGAGAGAATTAAGTCTCTTAGGTCTAATTTGTATTTGCCCTTACAGTATCATATTCTCCTTAAAATAAACAAACAAAAAAGCAAAAGGCAAATACTTTACAAAATTCTTGAGAGTCACCTATGTAGAAATTTAAGGAATACAATTTGAATGGAATTATACTGACCTAACTGACTCCTAAGTATACGTACGAATGCATGTTTATGCCCTCCTCAAATTAATATTTTAAAATGCTAACTCCCAAAGAGGTAGGGCCTTTGGGAAATAATTAAGTCATAATGATGGAGCCCTCACGAATGGTCTTTGTGTCCTTTTAAGAACAGACACTCTAATGCTTGTTTCCTTTCTCTGTGACACATAATTATGTAATAAGAAAGTGCCCATTCGCAAATCAGAAAGAGGGCCTTCACCAGACACTGGCTATGTTGGCACCTTCTTCTTGGACTTCCCAGCTTCCAGAACAGTAAAAAATAAATTTTCATTGTTTAAGCCCCCCAATCTGTGGTAGTTTTGTTAAACACAATCAAGTTGGAGATTTTCAAGTGCCTAGAATGCAGCTCATGAGACACTCCTCCACTAATCCATGCATTTTTGGTTTAAATTATATAATTTTCTTGTTCCTCTATTCTATAGTATTTGTTAAGGGATTTTTTAGAAAATAAAACACATATGTAAGGAAGAAAATAAAAATAATTTTAATAGAACATTATTAACATTTTTGGTGCATTTTCCAGTAGTGTTTTGTGTTTATACATTTTAATATACACTAAATCATAATTTATACATATGTATATATATATAATTTTTTGTTAGGCTTTCAAATTTTTTTAGTGTTTATTTTTGAGAGAGAGAGAGACAGAGCGTGAGCAGGGTAGGGGCACAGAGAGAGGAGGAGAGAGAGAGAATCCTAAGCAGGATCCATGTTGCAGCATGGAACCCCACACAGGGCTCCAACCTGTAAACCATGAGATCATGACCTGAGCTAAGTCGGGCACTTAACGATTGAGCCACCCAGGCACCCCTATTTTGTTAGGCTTTTAAATGCAATGTTATATATGTTTAGATGTGTGCAGTTAACTTTGAAATTTTTCACTATAGACAATGACTATATTATCTGTGATTATATTATCTATGCTCTAGGGGCTGTTAATTCCTAAATCACTAATTCACACTCCAGGAATAGTTGGCATTTATCAGCGATACCACACTGCAGAAGCTGCTACAATGAATGACCTAGCTATCTCTATGCCCCATCTGCATCAGCTGCTTAATAAAATGTATGCTAGAACTGGGGTTTCAAGGTGAAATTAATTAGCAAAATGAATGTTAGGAATGGTATTGAAAATAGAAAGTAATATCTAGAATCTTGTAGAGACACTTCCTCATGTATGCATTAGCATGGCACAGAAATTAAGGAAGCACCTTGACATGGCCAATATACTGCTCCTTTTTCTGGGCATGCCGAGTTACATGATCCTAATAGGTGGTTAAATGAATACTGTGGTTAGAATATGGCCCCATTTGCCTCAGGTGACCATTTGCTTTTAATTTTTAATTTTAGAGAGAGACTGCAAGTAGGGTAAAGAGGCAGAGAGAGAGAGAGAGAGAGAGAGAGAGAGAGAGAGAGAATCTTAAGCAGGCTCCATGCTCAGCTCTAAACCCAAGGCAGTCTCGATTTCACAATGAGAGTCAAAATCAAGAGTCAGTTGCTCAACTGACTGGGCCACCCAGGTGTCTGTGGTGAATCTTTAACAGAGGATGTTTAGAGAACTCTTATAAAGGACAGAGAGCTTATAAACCATTTTGTGTTACTCTTAATTAAATACTTGCTTAAAATAAGCTAGCATGTATGGCAGAAAGGGTCAGAGACTTCCTTTCATTATAACTTCTTAGTGGAATAATTCTGAAATAGCAGCTACCCCTTACCCAGGGCTACTAAAAATGCCAAAATATAGGGCGCCTGGTGGCTCAGGTGGTTAAGTGTCCAACTTCGGCTCAGGTCATGACCTCACGGTTCGCGAGTTTGGTCCCTGTGTGGGGCTCCGTGCTTACAGCTCGGAGCCTGGAGCCTGCTTTGGATTCTGGGTCTCCACCTCTGTCTGCCCCTTCCCCACTCATGCTCTGTTTCTCTCTCTGTCTCAAAAATAAAGAAACATTAAAAAAAATGTTTTAAATGCCAAAATAACTTATACTTGTCTAGGATTAAATTAGCTGATGCCAGTTTGGAATATAAATATCTCTCTTATTGGATTTATTTATAAGCACTATTTTATTGACTGAATCTTTTGTAAAGCTATACCACAGTTTATCTAATCAAGATCAATTGATAGGCATATGAGTGAGAATGTAACAAAGAGCACCTTTATTCATGAGTCTTTGAATTTCCAATTACTTGACTGTGATATATTACTTCTTTAAAACATGATTGTGGCTTTTTGTACAGCGGCCAGTTTTCCGGGAAATATGTGTTGGTTTATAATCCCTCTATTTCTCTGAAAGTTAGAAAGTTACCTCAGTTTTGTCCAAATCATGTTTCATTTTTAATGTAATGGGAAAGGGGGAGAAAGGGCAAACATCCTGAACTTTTAGGAAAGCTCTGTTTACCAACCATCTCTTTCCTCTATTTCTGTTCTCCATACATACTGCACACACACTTGGATAAGCAGTAACCTAGGGGAAGAGGGGCATCATTTCAGTCACTGGTGTGATCAGGGAACAGATTTTTATTCTTTCATTAAAAGAAAAACCCAAACAAACATCTAGGATATTTTACCTATCTGGGAAGGACAAGAGCTAGAAGAAAATATCAGGATATTAATTGCAAAGAAGCAATGTTATCAGTCATCCCTGAAAGAAGTATTGAACAAAGAAGTAATGAACAAAGCACCAAAAAGTGGGTGCTTATCCTAAGTTGGAAGATGTGGAAATTTATTCATGCATGTTTTATGAATGATACTGTAGGTTACTCTTCTTAGAAAAATTTAAGATACTAGAGCCAAAGAAATATTAAAGATATTTATTTGTGATCATGGCTGATTGGGATTAGAGACAAAAATGAGAAAACTCACCTCAGAAGAGATTGTTTCCGTGTGTATGTGTATATGTGCGTGTGTGTGTGTGTGTGTGTGTGTGTGTGTGTGTGTGTGTGGTGTTATTTGTGCTGATTTAGGGTTGGATGTTATATGAAGAAATTGTGTCCCCTCTGTGAATTACAGTGGCATTTGTTTATGCTTTTGCTGTAGGACTATCAAATTTGTGAAAAATCCCTAACTAGTTGATAGAGAATTGGGGTTGGGAGCTGATTATAAAGGATAGAACTTATTTCCTTTTATGTCCTTTGTATTTTCTTACATCTTGCATTTGTATTTGTTAATCTTTATAACTAAATATATATATATATATAAAATATATATATACAATATATATATATATATACCAGAAAATCTTAAGCAAGAAACTACATCATAATGAAAATAATTGTATAAATGCATAAAAAAGATAAAAGTAAAATAATTGAATAAATCAAACTTTTTGGTAACAAATTTTTAACTGACTTTAATTTTTTGTGATGCCTATCTAGTACAGGGTATTTGGAATCACTGTGGTGGTCAAAGTAAAATCATACATAAATATCAAAAATACAATTGATGAAAAGTTGTAGTTGTGCTATTTTTACAAGAGTAATTATCAGTGAACAAAGGTAAGATCTGAACCAGTGAAGAAAGTAAAGGGCTGAACTATTATCAATTAATTTGATTAAAAACTAGAGAATGAAATGGGCTTTTTCAAACTCCCAGTGCATGAGTTAATAATCAATACATAGAAATTTTATCTGTATGGTATAAGTTCTTGAGGCCCTTCTTACCCTTATGTGCCAAATAAATTTTATTTCTCTAATTTCAGATTTTTTTTTTCTAGCAGGTGTCTCCCATTCTGAAGAGATTAATGGGAACTGAGTAAATATAAGTAATGGCATTGCATCACTGTTTCCCAAAATGCAATATTGCCAATTCTTTGCATTCTTGAACTTAATATGTGGTCTGAAAGAGTTGTTCAAATATGCAAATGTTTGCAGAATGAAGACAATAGACAGGGATAAGAGGAGGAGCTCATTTATATGTAAATGACTTTGTAAAGAAGTAATAGAGCATGTATTTCTCCTTGTTATAAAAACTTTCAATACCCTGACAAATAGTCTTGTTACAAGAAATTAAGTTAAGGAAGGGAAAACACAATATCTTAATGGGTGAAGCAATTGTCTGGCTATCTGATATGCATGAAAATTTTTGTGAGATCCAAATGCAACCACTTAGACTAACAAGAAGGAATCTGATCAAAGTTTATCATCCACGGAATATTCAGAGCTATCATCTTCCCTTCAAGCATCTATCAAAGTGATGTTAAATGAGTATATTTTAAAAGCCAGACCTGAAAATCATAGCACATATTATCATTATTTATTAGGAAAATGTATCTACAAAATAGTATAATTCTTACATTGAAACAAAGTGAACATACTTAAATAAATTTTCTAAAAATATTTTAATATACAATAAATAAGTTCTTTCGTTAGAAAGCTAGACCAGTTGTAAGACTTAAAACTTAGGTTTTAAATCTAATGTTAGGATGAGTGGCATACCATTTCTCTCTCTCTCTCTCTCTCTCTCGATATATATATATATATATATATATATATATATAGTGACACTTTGAATCTTTACTTTGATACTATCACAAAGAAAACCCTGAGATAAGTTTAATCATTGTGCTCAGGAAACTAAATCATAGAATGGTAAAGCAACCAGGTTAATTCGATCTTAAAAAAAGGTACCAGAACTCAATTTTTTTGAAAATCCTAGTATATTTAAAATTTTTTTTTCAACGTTTATTTATTTTTTTGGGGACAGAGAGAGACAGAGCATGAACGGGGGAGGGGCAGAGAGAGAGGGAGACACAGAATCGGAAACAGGCTCCAGGCTCTGAGCCATCAGCACAGAGCCTGACGCGGGCTCGAACTCACGGACCGCAAGATCGTGACCTGGCTGAAGTTGGACGCTTAACTGACTGCGCCACCCAGGCGCCCCTAAAAAATCCTAGTATATGTTAAATAATATTTCTAAAAGATGAAATTTTCAAATGTCAAGTTATAAAAGCTAATTATAGAAAAAGAGTTGGTTTTTGCATTCATATGCATCTCACAGAGACCACAATAACTTGCATGCCTTTGATGGACTTGCAAATGGTGGTATCTATCAGAAATTAGAAGAGTCCATCCCATTCCTTGCAAAGATTTAATACCTAGAGAGTTTCACAACTTAATTTTTTTAATGTTTATTTATTTTTTGAGAGAGAGAGAGACAGACAGAGTGTGAGCAGGGGAAGGGCAGAGAGAGAGGCACAGAATCTGAAGCAGGCTCCAGGCTCTGAGCTGTCAGCACAGAGCCCAATGAAGGACTCCAACTCACAAGCTGTGAGATCATGACCTGAGCTGAAGTCAGACACTTAACTGAATGAGCCACCCAGGCACCCTGAGAGTTTCACAATTTAAAGCATAAATACCTTGATAGCTTCCAAAGGGACAAACATACAGAAGAACTTTAGGAGACCTAAAAAGAAACAACCATCAGAGTGGTAGTGTTTGTCTCATTAGAATCATGGAGAGTAGGACAACATGAATTAATGTCTTTACAATTATGATATGTTATTCAATGCTCAAGTTATTCTTAAAGTAAAAGAGCAAAATAAAGACCGTCTCACTTCAGATTTTGTGTCTCCCTGTCTTTCTCTGTCCTTCCCCAATTCATGCTCTGTCTCTCTGCCTCTTTCCCAAAAATAATGAATGTAAATTTTTTTTGAAAAAGTCTCAAATTTAATACTCATGGGCTTATTAAAAAAGTGTTCTCAGAAAGAGGGCAAAGTTGGATACATTTGACACAAATCTCAAATAGCTGAGTAAGATCAAAAATTGAAGGAAGCCAGAAAGGAATTAAAAGTGGGAGCATTAGATCTTGATAAAACAAGGTTCTCTTTTGGGTTACTGATTTCATAGCATGCGATTTTATTTTTCTATTGGTACTACAATGAGAACATTTATAGAATCATATTTGATACTTTTTTTTCTGGTTTTACTTTATAAGAACTACCTGAGGAAATACTTACAAATGAATATCCCTATTCCACATTTCAGATCTGCTTAATTGGATCTCTGAGGTAAACCTAGAACCTGCATTTCAATAAGCAGATCAGGAAGGTTCAGATGGCCCATACACTTTAGAGTTTCAAACATAACCGATAGGGGTCTTAATTAGCATTGATGAATAAAATGTAAAGAGTAGAAATTTTGATTACGTAAAATATTGAAATAATTAACAAAACTTGGGAGACTAAAAAGCCAGAACAAAAAGGAAGGATAAGCAATGTCCTCATTTTCATAGCAAGGAGTGATCAGATTCATGGTCTGAAAAAGATGAATTAAGAAACAGGCATATTATTTAAAGTTATATAGTAAAGTTATAAAATATTTACATATTATAGTGATATGTGATGACCAGCAAAAGACAGCAAAGCTGTAGTTATTTCTTGAGGAGGAGATGGGTATTGCTGATAAAGGAATAAAAGCTTTACTTTCATTTTATACCTTTCTGTAGTTCTTTTTTTGTGTACACACTATTTTGATATAATTTTTAACTTTAATATATTGTATTGCATATTGCATGTTTTTTGTTGTCTAGAATTTTTATAAATATGAGCACTTTATTTATTATTCTGTAATAGTTCTGTCTTTTCTCTAGTCTTTTGTTGGGAGTTAATCACTTATGCTATTACTATCCATTCCTTTGTTCTCCTTGAAATTTGCTGTTTGGACTGTGCTTTGTTCTGGAGGAATTAGACAAATCAAATATTTAAGAAGGAGTTATAAATCAAAGGTTAACAGTTTTGAAGAAGATATGAGGACACTTTTCAACGATAAAGTGCAACAATTTTTGTACATAGGCTTTATGAAAGTATAGCATTAGCCTTCTTGTATTTTTGTTTGTTTTCTTCCTAAAAACTGCTAGAAAGAATCCTTTGGTCCATCTCTGAGAGCAGTTAGCACATCTTTCTACAATTTCTGAAATCCATTGGAGGCTCCTTAGTTTTCATTAAAGAACACTAGCCCACACCCCCCCTTTTTTATGAAGACATTTCTAATGTGCATCTTGATAAAATCATTTCCTCTACAGAAAGTACTTCACAGTGAATTGCAATGTGCACTCTTTGTCACTCAGTGAACTTGAATGACACACAGCATAGCATATTCATTCTTCTAGGTAGTTCCCATATCAGAAGGGCTGACGATGATGATCTAGCTTGAGGGTTACCATGAGAAATCCCCTTATTAAATCCACCTCCACTTGTATGGTCCGATAAGCATTTGTGTTCTGTTTTCACTTACAGTTTGTTTTGTTTTAGAACATTGTGTGTGACGTGGCATAACATCCTTTTAAAGCAGATATTCAAGTGAAATTTCTAATTGTCTTATTATTGAGTAACTTTAATTCTAAGACTTTTCATTTTTAAATTTTTTTTTCTTTTTCAAGTTTTTATTCAAATTCAAGTTAGTTAACATACAGTGTAACCTTAGTTTCAGGTGTAGAAGCTAGTGATTCATCACTTACATATAACACCCGGTACTCATCACAACGAGACTTTTTTAAAATAGCCTGGAATCTGTAAAATACATAACTGCCCTGAGTTTGTAGGGTTTTTTTTAAAGGTCTAGTATAATTTGTGGCATTTTAATTTTAAAATGATAAATTTTTGTGGCATACAATTTAGGTTAACCTATGGTTTTACTTTTGATCTATTCCTTGTATTTCAACTTTCACTTTTCCCTACTTTTAATTTATTCTCCTTTGCTGTTGAAAGGAAAAAATAGTACTTATTTTCGCATCAGATCGTTTTAAAGCAAATTATTATCTCTACTCCTTCCAAGCTATAGGACTGTGGAGAAGCTACCCTAACCCAAGTAAACGTTGGTTCTCTTCATGTTTCACAAGAGTTATTAGCAGTGTCCAGCTCATAAGGTTTTGGAGAGGACTAAATTAAACAATGTGATTATAGCAAATAGAATATGGTCTGGCATGTAGCAATCATTAGACATCATTGCTGTTGTCACTTTCCTTAATTTTTTTTTCTGGATTAGAAATCAGTCTGCCTATTTAGGTATATGTGCATATATATTTATATACATAATATTCATACAGACATACACACATACATATATATGTGTGTGTGTGTGTATTTTATTTGAACCACAGACATTTTGACCCTTGCATAATCTCTTTACAATTTTGCTTTCTATTTTATTTCCATAAACCCAACATAGCCAGTTTTAAGAGACAACCTGATAGTGGTATCCAGCAGAGAACATATATTCAGGATAATGCTCACAGCTTGCTATAAATGTATGACTATGAACACAACCTGATGCAACCATAAAAAAGTATTTTGTAGAGAAATATAGGAAGTGAAAGGAATAATGGAAAATGTAAGTATATTATTTTTTTTTATGAAATTTATAGACAAATTAGTTTCCATACAACACCCAGTGCTCATCCCAAAAGGTGCCCTCCTCAATACCCATCACCCACCCTCTCCTCCCTCCCACCCCCCATCAACCCTCAGTTTGTTCTCAGTTTTTAAGAGTCTCTTATGCTTTGGCTCTCTCCCACTCTAACCTGTTTTTTTTTTTTTCCTTCCCCTCCCCCATGGGTTCCTGTTAATTTCTCAGGGTCCACATAAGAGTGAAACCGTATGGTATCTGTCTTTCTCTGTATGGCTTATTTCACTTAGCATCACACTCTTCAGTTCCATCCACGTTGCTACAAAAGGCCATATTTCATTTTTTCTCATTGCCACGTAATATTCCATTGTGTATATAAACCACAATTTCTTTATCCATTCATCAGTTGATGGACATTTAGGCTCTTTCCATAATTTGGCTATTGTTGAGAGTGCTGCTATGAACATTGGGGTACAAGTGGCCCTATGCATCAGTACTCCTGTATCCCTTGGATAAATTCCTAGCAGTGCTATTGCTGGGTCATAGGGTAGGTCTATTTTTAATTTTCTGAGGAACCTCCACACTGCTTTCCAGAGCGGCTGCACCAATTTGCATTCCCACCAACAGTGCAAGAGGGTTCCCGTTTCTCCACATCCTCTCCAGCATCTAGAGTCTCCTGATTTGTTCATTTTGGCCACTCTGACTGGCATGAGATGATACCTGAGTGTGGTTTTGATTTGTATTTCCCTGATAAGGAGCGACGCTGAACATCTTTTCATGTGCCTGTTGGCCATCTGGATGTCTTCTTTAGAGAAGTGTCTATTCATGTTTTCTGCCCATTTCTTCACTGGGTTATTTGTTTTTCGGGTGTGGAGTTTGGTGAGCTCTTTATAGATTTTGGATACTAGCCCTTTGTCCGATATGTCATTTGCGAATATCTTTTCCCATTCCGTTGGTTGCCTTTTAGTTTTGTTGGTTGTTTCCTTTGCTGTGCAGAAGCTTTTTATCTTCATAAGGTCCCAGTAATTCACTTTTGCTTTTAATTCCCTTGCCTTTGGGGATGTGTCGCGTAAGAGATTGCTACGGCTGAGGTCAGAGAGGTCTTTTCCTGCTTTCTCTTCTAAGGTTTTGATGGTTTCCTGTCTCACATTTAGGTCCTTTATCCATTTGGAGTTTATTTTTGTGAATGGTGTGAGAAAGTGGTCTAGTTTCAACCTTCTGCATGTTGGTGTCCAGTTCTCCCAGCACCATTTGTTAAAGAGGCTGTCTTTTTTCCATTGGATGTTCTTTCCTGCTTTGTCAAAGATGAGTTGGCCATACGTTTCTGGGTCTAGTTCTGGGGTTTCTATTCTATTCCATTGGTCTATGTGTCTGTTTCTGTGCCAATACCATGCTGTCTTGATGATGACAGCTTTGTAGTAGAGGCTAAAGTCTGGGATTGTGATGCCTCCTGCTTTGGTCTTCTTCTTCAAAATTCCTTTGGCTATTCGGGGCCTTTTGTGGTTCCATATGAATTTTAGGATTGCTTGTTCTAGTTTCGAGAAGAATGCTGGTGCAATTATGATTGGATTGCATTGAATGTGTAGATAGCTTTGGGTAGTATTGACATTTTGACAATATTTATTTTTCCAATCCATGAGCAGGGAATGTCTTTCCATTTCTTTAAATCTTCTTCAATTTCCTTCATAAGCTTTCTATAGTTTTCAGCATACAGATCCTTTACATCTTTGGTTAAATTTATTCCTAGGTATTTTATGCTTCTTGGTGCAATTGTGAATGGGATCAGTTTCTTTATTTGTCTTTCTGCTGCTTCATTGTTAGTGTATAAGAATGCAACTGATTTCTGTACATTGATTTTGTATCCTGCAACTTTGCTGAATTCATGTATCAGTTCTAGTAGACTTTTGGTGGAGTCTATAGGATTTTCCATGTATAATATCATGTCATCTGCAAAAAGCGAAAGCTTGACTTCATCTTTGCCAATTTTGATGCCTTTGATTTCCTTTTGTTGTCTGATTGCTGATGCTAGAACTTCCAGCACTATGTTAAACAGCAGCGGTGAGAGTGGGCATCCTTGTCTTGTTCCTGATCTCAGGGAAAAAGCTCTCAGTTTTTCCCCGTTGAGGATGATGTTAGCTGTGGGCTTTTCATAAATGGCTTTTATGATCTTTAAGTATGTTCCTTCTATCCCGACTTTCTCAAGGGTTTTTATTAAGAAAGGGTGCTGGATTTTGTCAAAGGCCTTTTCTGCATCGATTGACAGGATCATATGGTTCTTCTCTTTTTTTTTGTTAATGTGATGTATCACATTGATTGATTTGCGAATGTTGAACCAGCCCTGCATCCCAGGAATGAATCCCACTTGATCATGGTGAATAATTCTTTTTATATGCCGTTGAATTCGATTTGCTAGTATCTTATTGAGAATTTTTGCATCCATATTCATCAGGGATATTGGCCTGTAGTTCTCTTTTTTTACTGGGTCTCTGTCTGGTTTAGGAATCAAAGTAATACTGGCTTCATAGAATGAGTCTGGAAGTTTTCTTTCCCTTTCTATTTCTTGGAATAGCTTGAGAAGGATAGGTATTATCTCTGCTTTAAACGTCTGGTAGAACTCCCCTGGGAAGCCATCTGGTCCTGGACTCTTATTTGTTGGGAGATTTTTGATAACCGATTCAATTTCTTCACTGGTTATGGGTCTGTTCAAGCTTTCTATTTCCTCCTGATTGAGTTTTGGAAGAGTGTGGGTGTTCAGGAATTTGTCCATTTCTTCCAGGTTGTCCAATTTGTTGGCATATAATTTTTCATAGTATTCCCTGATAATTGTTTGTATCTCTGAGGGATTGGTTGTCATAATTCCATTTTCATTCATGATTTTATCTATTTGGGTCATTTCCCTTTTCTTTTTGAGAAGCCTGGCTAGAGGTTTGTCAATTTTGTTTATTTTTTCAAAAAACCAACTCTTGGTTTCGTTGATCTGCTCTACAGTTTTTTTAGATTCTATATTGTTTATTTCTGCTCTGATCTTTATTATTTCTCTTCTTCTGCTGGGTTTAGGCTGCCTTTGCTGTTCTGCTTCTAGTTCCTTTAGGTGTGCTGTTAGATTTTGTATTTGGGATTTTTCTTGTTTCTTGAGATAGGCCTGGATTGCAATGTATTTTCCTCTCAGGACTGCCTTCGCTGCATCCCAAAGCGTTTGGATTGTTGTATTTTCATTTTCGTTTGTTTCCATATATTTTTTAATTTCTTCTCTAATTGCCTGGTTGACCCACTCATTCGTTAGTAGGGTGTTCTTTAACCTCCATGCCTTTGGAGGTTTTCCAGACTTTTTCCTGTGGTTGATTTCAAGCTTCATAGCATTGTGGTCTGAAAGTATGCATGGTATAATTTCAATCCTTGTAAACTTATGAAGGGCTGTTTTGTGACCCAGTATATGATATATCTTGGAGAATGTTCCATGTGCACTCGAGAAGCAAGTATATTCTGTTGCTTTGGGATGCAGCGTTCTAAATATATCTGTCAAGTCCATCTGATCCAATGTCTCATTCAGGGCCCTTGTTTCTTTATTGACCGTGTGTCTAGATGATCTGTCCATTTCTGTAAGTGGAGTGTTAAAGTCCCCTGCAATTACCACATTCTTATCAATAAGGTTGCTTATGTTTATGAGTAATTGTTTTATATATTTGGGGGCTCCGGTATTCGGCGCATAGACATTTATAATTGTTAGCTCTTCCTGATGGATAGACCCTGTAACTATTATATAATGTCCTTCTTCATCTCTTGTTACAGCCTTTAATTTAAAGTCTAGTTTGTCTGATATAAGTATGGCTACTCCAGCTTTCTTTTGGCTTCCAGTCGCATGATAAATAGTTCTCCATCCCCTCACTCTCAATCTAAAGGTGTCCTCAGGTCTAAAATGAGTCTCTTGTACACAGCAAATAGATGGGTCTTGTTTTTTTATCCATTCTGATACCCTATGTCTTTTGGTTGGTGCATTTAATCCATTTACATTCAGTGTTATTATAGAAAGATACGGGTTGAGAGTCATTGTGATGTCTGTATGTTTTTTGCTTGTAGTGATGTCTCTGGGACTTTGTCTCACAGGGTCCCCCTTAGGATCTCTTGTAGGGCTGGTTTAGTGGTGACAAATTCCTTCAGTTTTTACTTGTTTGGGAAGACCTTTATCTCTCCTTCTATTCTAAATGACAGACTTGCTGGATAAAGGATTCTCGGCTGCATATTTTTTCTGTCTAGCACCCTGAAAATCTCGTGCCAATTCTTTCTGGCCTGCCAAGTTTCAAAAGAGAGATCAGTCACGAGTCTTATAGGTCTCCCCTTATATGTGAGGGCACGTTTACTCCTTGCTGCTTTCAGAATTTTCTCTTTATCCTTGTATTTTGCCAGTTTCACTATGATATGTCGTGCAGAAGATCGATTCAAGTTACGTCTGAAGGGAGTTCTCTGTGCCTCTTGGATTTCAATGCCTTTTTCCTTCCCCAGTTCAGGGAAGTTCTCAGCTATTATTTCTTCAAGTACCCCTTCAGCACCTTTCCCTCTCTCTTCCTCCTCTGCGATACCAATTATGCATATATTATTTCTTTTTAGTGTATCACTTAGTTCTCTAATTTTCCCCTCATACTCCTGGATATTTTTATCTCTCTTTTTCTCAGCTTCCTCTTTTTCCATAACTTTATCCTCTAGTTCACCTATTCTCTCCTCTGCCTCTTCAAGCCGAACTGTGGTGGTTTCCATTTTGTTATGCATTTCGTTTAAAGCGTTTTTCAGCTCCTCCTGACTGTTCCTTAGTCCCTTGATCTCTGTAGCAAGAGATTCTCTACTGTCCTGTATACTGTTTTCAAGCCCAGCGATTAATTTTATGACTATTATTCTAAATTCACTTTCTGTTATATTATTTAAATCCTTTTTGATCAGCTCATTAGCTGTTGTTATTTCCTGGAGATTCTTCTGAGGGGAATTCTTCCGTTGGTCATTTTGGATAGTCCCTGGCGTGGTGAGGACCTGCAGGGCACTTCCCCTGTGTTGTGGTGTATAACTGGAGTCGGTGGGCGGGGCCGCAGTCAGACCTGATGTCTGCCGCCAGCCCACCGCTGGGGCCACAGTCAGACTGGTGTGTGCCTTCTCTTCCCCTCTCCTAGGGGCGGGATTCACTGTGGGGTGGTGTGGCCCGTCTGGGCTACTTGCACACTGCCAGGCTTGTGATGCTGGGGATCTGGCGTATTAGCTGGGGTGGGTAGGCAAGGTGCACCGGAGCAGGAGGGGCAGGCTTAGATCGCTTCTCCTTAGGTGATCCTCTTCACGAGGGGCCCTGTGGCAGCGGGAGGGAGTCAGATCCGCTGCCGGAGGTTTGGCTCCGCAGAAGCACAGAGTTGGGTGTTTTCGCGGAGCAGCAAGTTCCCTGGCAGGAACTGGTTCTCTTTGGGATTTTGGCTGGGGGATGGGCGGGGGAGATGGCGCCGGTGAGCGCCTTTGTTCCCCACCAAGCTGAGCTCTGTCGTCAGGGGGCTCAGCAGCTCTCCCTCCCTTTGTCCTCCAGCCTTCCCGCTTTCCGAGCAGAGCTGTTAACTTATGACCTCCCAGACGCTAAGTCGTGCTTGTTGTGGGAACACAGTCCGTCAGGCCCCTCCGCTTTTGCCAGCCAGACTTGGGGGCTCTGCTTGGCCGGCGAGCCGCCCCTCCGCCCCGGCTCCCTCCCGCCAGTCCGTGGAGCGCGCACCGCCTCGCAGCCCTTCCTACCCTCTTCCTTGGGCCTCTTGTCTGCGTTTGGCTCCGGCGACTCCGTTCTGCTAATCCTCTGGCGGTTTTCTGGGTTATTTAGGCAGGTGTAGGTGGAATCTAAGTGATCAGCAGGACGCGCGGTGAGCCCAGCGTCCTCCTAAGCCGCCATCTTGCCGCTTCTATATCAAATGTAAGTATATTCTAATCAGTTTCTAGGAAAAAGGAAGTGTGCTTGAAATACTATTGACATGTAGGCTGATGCATATATGTCAAAATGTAGTCCATGTTTCCATAGTTTCTTCTGAGGTTCAAGTAGCATTCTATTCTTAAAAATTCCATTTAAAGTGTCTCCTTTTACCAAAGTTCATTGAAGCCACTTTTATTTTGTGAAAATAAGATACATTCTCTTAGAGAGCGTGTTTATACTATTATTTGTTTTAACTAGTTGGTACTATTCCAATTAAAATGAAAGTCTACTCCAACCAAACTGCCTTTTCTGTCTTATCACCTTCTTATGCATTTTTTTTCTCCCTAGCTGCTTTATTTTTCTTCCCTCTTCTCAGCTTTATGCATTTTCTAATGCTTACTAGGGGAATATATATGTGTACACAGCTCTGCCTTTTAAACTACTTTCTAATATTTTTTTTTTCTTCCTAATTTCTCCTTTAGTCTTTGGAGAGGGTAAATAGGCAAAATAAGAAGGGAGAAGCTCATTCCCTATGTTATTTCCTATCTTGAAACTTTTCCAACTTACCAATTGTATACTTCTGACCAAGATCTATACCTTATCAGGAAGAGGAAAGGAATAAATAAACTGCTTTATCTGCAAATATTTGTTCAACAATCAGGGTCTCAAGTAAACAGAGTGCTTTTATCCATCTTCCACATACCTCAGAGAAGTCATCCTGCTCACCATAGTTGAGAGACAATACATTACCCAGCAAAGATGCAGGGTAATTAACAAGCATCAACACTATTGTATCTATGATGTATCTCTAACTTCTACAGTATCCTTCCTCATGCCATCAAGTCAATGGCAAAATTCCTAGATGCTAATTTATACTGTTTAACCCTGAAATTTTTGAGAGAAGCCTGCCACCAACATACTTGTTTATAAAACACCCACAAGATAAAATACATTGAGAATTTTTTTTTTAATGCTGTTTGTCTGTGACTAGGGTTTAGTCTAAACAAAATGGCAAAAGACATCATTCTAAAATTACTCTTGAAGGCATTTTCCTCCTGAAAATATATAGGAATGACTTCTGTTAAAATTAAGAAAGAGACATAATTACAAACACTAGCAGCAAAGGATTGAATTCTTTATGTATTTGGGATTTTGAGAGTACATTTCAGATATAGAACTCCAATTCTGAATGAGATTGTGCATTAATGTTTAATGATTTGTTTCGTAGACAGTGAAAAGATAATTTCCATAACAACTTGAGAAAATGATTTCTAAACAAGACATTTATTTAGTTTCTCTTTCATTTGAATTTATTTTCATTTAGCATGTACTCTATGGCTGCTGCTATAGAATATTTAAACACTTTCTTCAAATAAGGAACGTAATTAAATTTCAAAAACCCATTTTAATATTTATTCACTAATTCTGACTTCACTCATATCACTGAATAAAACCCACATATTAACCTTGATATAAAGATTATTTTAAGTAGAAGAATGTGTGTAATAATAACACTTCACCTTTCAAAATCAGCTATGTAAGGAACAACCATCTTTTTGGAAGTAGATTGTGATAGATGTGAAAAATGGGTGTAGATACACTGACAGCTCTACATTTTAGCTTAATACTCAAAGAATATTGCCAGAAACAAATAAAAGCTAGAGTCTTTTTTTGCAGAAGATTGTGTAACTCTGTGTATCTCAATCAATTGTGATAGTGTCCTTGAAATGTGGTATAGAGGGGCGCCCGGGTGGCACAGTCGGTTAAGCGTCCGACTTCAGCCAGGTCACGATCTCACGGTCCGTGAGTTCGAGCCCCGCGTCGGGCTCTGGGCTGATGGCTCAGAGCCTGGAGCCTGTTTCCAATTCTGTGTCTCCCTCTCTCTCTGCCCCTCCCCCGTTCATGCTCTGTCTCTCTCTGTCCCAAAAATAAATAAATGTTGAAAAAAAATTTAAAAAAGAAATGTGGTATAGAGAATCTCATTAAAAATATATATTTATAAATATTTATTATTTCCTTTTTACTTTTTTAAGGCACCACTGATTATAAAGGTCATGAAGACAGAGATCTTATTTATCTTATTTTTCAATGTATCCCTAATACCTAGCACAGGACTTACATGTTTGATTACCAGATGAAATACAGGATGCCTAGTTAAATGTTGCTTTGGGGTATGCTTACACTAAAAATATTATCAATAGTTTATCTGAAATTTAAATTTTACCTGACATTCTGTATTTCATTTGCTAAATTTTCAGTCCATCGTGTATGCTGAGTAAATTAAAAAAGTTTTTATATAAAAGATTTTCTAATACCCAAAATATTATAATGAAGAAAGAGGTATGTATTGTTCACTTTAAAATAATTTCCACAAAAGTAGTTAATATATGAATTAATCTGTGTCTGTAAAAATAAGCATTAAGCTATACAGTCCAGATAGACACATTTCCATAAAGGTAGCCACTAAATATTTTCCTATATATTCTCCAAAATGTATTTTCCACAAGATTTCTAAATTGTTTGTTTGCTTTTTATTTTTTAAATATATGAATAAAAATAAGACAAACTGAGATGAGAGGGGAAAGAAGCATCAATTTTTCCCACCTGTTTATTATTTTAGAACTTCTTCCTGATAACTGAATATCTGAAGTCATTAGAGACTTAAATCTGTTTATTGTTTCTGTGGACTCTCATAGTGAATGGTTTCTTTGTGCGTGTGGAATTATTTTATTGTGAGTGCCTTTTTACTTGAACATAATCTGAAGTATCACAAGGCCTATACTGAGGTAGCATTCCTCCTCAGAAAAAGAATTGCCTTTTTCACATAAAGTGCAGGGAGTGCTACTAATCTGGGATTATGCTCCCCTGCATAAAAAAGGTCCTTGGCTTAATGTGAGAATTTCAGGTGCAAGTTCCTTAATTTGCTTGGGTCTCCAGGCTTATTGTCAGGATCACATGTTCACGTTTGTAGGTGGGGCAACACTGGCTTTTGAGTTTTCTTACTGTTTACTTACATCTACATGATCAGTTTTTAATTTCCCCCCTTTTTTCTTTTGTTATTCTTAAGTCCAGCAATGTATTGAGTTATGTTTGCTGAAATTGGTGCAGCTGCTCTGGAAAGCAGTGTGGAGTTTCCTCAAACAATTAAAAATAGAATTACCCTATGACCCAGCAATAGCACTACTGGAAATTTATTCAAGGGATACAGGAGGGCTGATTCATAGGGGCACGTGTACCCCAATGTTTATAGCAGTGCTTTCAACAAGAGCCAAATTATGGAAAGAGCCTAAATGTCCATCAGCTGATGAGTGGATAAAGAAGATGTGGTTTATATATACAATGGAATACTACTTGGCAATGAGAAAGAATGAAGTCATGCCATTTGCAGCAATGTGGGTGGAACTGGAAGGTATCATGCAAAGTGAAATAAGTCAGTCAGAGAAAGACAGATATCATATGTTTTCACTCATATGTGGATATTGAGAAACTAACAGAAGACCATAATAAAAATTAGTTACAAACAGAGAGGGAGGGAGGCAAACCATAAGACACTCTTAAATACAGAGAACAAACTGTGGGTGGATGGAGCTGGTGGGGGAGAGGGGAAAAATGGGTGATGAGCATTGAGAAGGGCACTTGTTGAGATGAACACTGGGTGTTGTATGTAAGCAATGAACCATGCGGATCTACTGCAAAAACGAAGAGCACACTTTACACACTGTATGTTAGCCAATTTGACAATACATTATATTAAATTAAAAAAATAAATAAATAAATTATGTTTGGTGAATATAGCCAGAAGCTTTAGAAACACTTGAGAATATCATAGATGTTGTAGACTCTGTGTTTAATCATCAACTATTGTAAAATAGTCCCAGAAATGGGTAGCCCAGTAAATGGAGTTTTTTTTTTTTTTGAGAAGAAAAAGGCAAGGTTTGGTTCAAACTAGAGTTAGTTACAACTTCTGAAAAGGATTAGTTATTATTACCTATATCCTGGATTATTTATTTATTTATTTATTTATTTTTGAGAGAGAGAAAAAGAGAGAGTCAGAGAGAGAGGAGAATAGAGCAGCTGCACTGTCAGTGCAGAGCCTCATGTGGGGCTCAAAGTTAGGAATTGCAGGATCATGACCATAGGCGAAACCGAGACTTGGAGGTTTAACTGACTGAGCCACCCAAGCATCTCTATCCTGGATAACTTTGATTCAGAAGCTTCATTGTTGTGTAACCAAGAATTTCCCCATGATTTTTTCCCTATTTCCAACTGAAGGGCAACATGCTCATTTATGTTCTGTTACCAAGATAAGATTTCTGTCTCTAAATTTTCTAAAACACTTTATGTGTAGTGCACTTAAGATATTTAGGATAATTAGTCATTGGTCAATTAGACATTGACCCATAACTGCACATAAATTATAAGCTAAATGAAGCCAAGCAGAGCCTCACTGATATTTTTCTCACTCATTTTCTTAAGTACTTACAACACAAGTCAAAGTTTAAAAAAAAACTGTAACAAAATTTACCACCTTAATCATTTTTAACAGTGCATTCCAGTTGTGTTGAGTATGTTTGCATTGTTGTGAAACAGATTACAATCTTCTCATCTTGCAAATCTGGAACTCTATACCCATTAAAGAACACTCCTTTCCACCTTTCCTGACAGATTCAATTATAAGTCAGCAAAAACATACATCAGTGTGTATATAACATAGATACAGACATATAGATAGATAGATGTCCATAGCATGTATCAACCTATAAACTGAAAGCTTGAGCAATGGACTTCCATAGGCATTTGCTATTTTTGTAGGAGTTGTCTTTTGACCTCTTTTTGTTTTGTTTTGTTTTGTTTTGTTTTTTCAGTAAGAACCATAGAATTTCTAATGCTCATGTCAACTTACTAACAGAGGATCAGGTGGTACATATTATTTTTTTTTGTGTTTCTATTTCATGAGTGATTTTTGTTTGTTTGTTTGTTTAGGTCAATTATTAGATGGTTATTTGCCAAAGTAAAAAAAAAAAAAAAAACAAAGGGGAATAATTGCCTTGGAGAGGTAAAGGTATGAAACACTCAGATTAAGACATAAATTTCACCTAATAATTAACAATTTCCAGAGAAAATGCTGTGATTATTCTCTTGATACTGTAAGACAAAAATCATATGCATTTTGAAAATAAGCTTATTCTCTTAAATATATCCACAGCCTTGATCTATCATGGTTTTATATAGAATAAAGCTGTTATTGCAACCTCCAGATTACAGTGTTTCTAAATCATCATTTTAAACTGTTTAGAGGATTACAATCATGAAGACAATTAATTGAATAGAACTGAATACCTGAGAAGCCATAAATTGTAGCACTAATACATTTATAACAGAGAAGTTGCTTTATCTTTCTTCCTTTCCTATTCTATTTTCCTTCCTTCCTTTCTTGTCTTCATTCCACCATTGTTTTCCTTTCCTTCCATCTTACATGTTTCTCAAATTGCTTAGGGAAAAAAGAAAAAAAAAAACTAAAAAATTATGGCAGAATCAACCCCTTGAAACTTAAGACACTCTTACCAGCTTAATGGCAATATTCTTTTCGATTAAATTTGTTATTTAAAATGTTTATTTATTGCTTCCAAAAATCCCCTGGGGACTTACAGAGGCAAAAATCATATGAGAGGCAAAACTATATGATGGGTTCAACTGTAAAGTTTCCTACTACCCACTAAGTACCCATAAGGCATTAGGAAGCTCTCAATGTTTCTTTAGTGGTAGGTAAGACAGACTCCAATAAGACACTAATAAGACATTCTAATAAGACACTCTTTGTGCCAAAGTCAATAAAGAGAGAATCATGATCACTGAGCACACCCCTAAGTTATGAAAAATATATATAAATTTAATAAAAGTGTGTTGTAAAGACTGAAAACTAAGATCAAAGAATGTGAAATGCATGGTGACTTGAGGATACAAGAGGAGAAGGAAATGCATTTAATAAACTTGGAAGAAAATATATATAGTATTTATAGGTGAATGTTTAGGTAAGGAAATTTCTAGGTGGAATATGAAAGGGAAAAAGTTTTTGAAAAAGTTTCATGACAAGTGAAAGCAGGATTATTTAAACAATATAGTATATATTTAATTGAATATTTAACTTAGCTTCACTCTCTTCATCTGTAGACTGGCTTTTTTCTTCAATATATGAAATTTATTGTCAAATATTTCCATACAACACCCAGTGCTCATCCCGAAAGGTGCCCTCCTCAATACCCATCATCCACCCTCCCCTCCCTCCAACCCCCCATCAAACCTCAGTTGGTTCTCAGTTTTTAAGAGTCTCTTATGCTTTGGCTCTCCCACTCTAACCTCTTTTTTTTTTCCTTCCCCTCCTCCATGGGTTTCTGTTAAGTTTCTCAGGATCCACATAAGAGTGAAAACATATGGTATCTGTCTTTCTCTGAATGGCTTATTTCACTTAGCATCACACTCTCCAGTTCCATCCACGTTGCTACAAAGGGCCATATTTCGTTCTTTCTCATTGCCATGTAGTACTCCATTGTGTATATAAACCACAATTTCTTTATCCATTCATCCGTTGATGGACATTTAGGCTCTTTCCATAATTTGGCTATTGTTGAGAGTGCTGCTATAAACACTGGGGTACAAGTGCCCCTATGCATCAGTACTCCTATATCCCTTGGGTAAATTCCTAGCAGTGCTATTGCTGGATCATAGGGTAGGTCTATTTTTAATTTTTTGAGGAACCTCCACACTGTTTTCCAGAGTGGCTGCACCAATTTGCATTCCCACCAACAGTGCAAGAGGGTTCCCGTTTCTCCATATCCTCTGCAGCATCTATAGTCTCCTGATTTGTTCATTTTAGCCACTCTGACTGGCGTGAGGTGGTATCTGAGTGTGGTTTTGATTTGTATTTCCCCGATGAGGAGCGACGTTGAGCATCTTTTCATGTGCCTGTTGGCCATCCGGATGTGTAGACTGGCTTTTAATAGCGTTTACCCCACAGGATTTTAAAATGATTAAATGAGGAAATGAATGAATGGAAAGCACTTAGGAAAAGACATGAAACATAGTGAATGCCAAAAAATAAATAAATAAATAAATAAATAAATAAAGCAACTTTTCTTAAGAAAATATATGAAGCAATATAAATCTGAAGACTAGTTAATTTTGGTTGTACACTTGTGAACATAAAATTATGAGAGAAATTACACACCAATAGGTTGAGATGAGAATCTAATTTGAGAACTTCTGAGAAGAGAAATTAAGTCTTGTGTTTATTAGATTAAGGTGTCTACTTATTTTTTTCATTTGCAGTTATATAGTTTTCTTAATATAGTATTGTATAAAACAAATTCTATTTTTATAGTATTCTTTAAAAATTAAAAAAACCCTGCATATATGGTCTCTTACCATAGTGAATATAATATGTACATCCCTTCTCTAGCAAAATTACACTCTTATTATGAAATGCCAGAGTGGCCATAAAATCAGAACTAATTGTATAATTGTCATCAGAAAACATACTTGTCATTATTAAGTATGCAGATAAGCTTTAACATTTAAAGGAATAAGATAGGATATTTCATTTAAAACTTTACTTGTGGAAAGTTGTACAAGTTTATAAGCTATTTATAGTTTAATTTAGTCTCCAAATACCTTTCAAAACTCATGTTTGATCAAACACAAGTGCTCTTCAAAGTTGTATTTAATTTATTGTATAGCTATTTTTTCATATTTTATATAAGAAGCTATAATCCCCCCCAACTAATGTCATACATTATATGTTGTCCACTTTGCAGACATATAGACCCGCATATACAGGTTGCAAAATTCCCAGCTTTCTATTGGAAAGCCTATCTACTTCTTCTCTAGGTATCCTCTGTAGGAGGGTAAAGGAGTAAGCAAGAAGCCAGTTATGAGTGTTTTTTGCAGTAATAGTGACAAAAGAAGATATGAGCTCAGATTGAGGTTATTATAGTAAACCCATTACATAGAATAGTGTGAACGGTGGCCCCTGAAATTGTACTACGTGAAGGACTTGGTTAATGCAGTTGATGTGAGAGAGTCAAATTCAAGATATATTTTAATGGTAAAATTCACAAAATTTATCAACAGATTACCTATGGAAGGGTTTGCAAGAAAATAAAAAGCATAAAATATGATTTTTGGTCGTCAGCCTGAGCTCCTAAAGTAATGGACATGTCATTTCTGAAACAGGGAAGATTGTAGAAAAGCCACATGTGTGTGTAGAATGTTGTGAGCTCAGTTTCGTGCAAGCAAAATTTAAGATGTCTATTAGACATCCAAATCGAGTTATTTTTGCAATTGATAGATGAAGTCCAGGGCAGAAGTCTGGTCTGGAGACAATAAATTTTTGAGATATCAGAATGATGCTATTTAAAGCCAGGAGCCAGAATGAGAACATACTGTTTTTTGTTTGTTTGTTTGTTTTACTTCTTTCTCAACTCAACTCCTCTATTAAACTTTCTCCTTGCCTCTAAACTGTGTTACATGCCCCTTCCATGTACTTTCTTATGTTGTGATCAACACAGTATGTTCCAAAGTCATAGCATTTTAATATGTGGTGAAAGTTCTCATCACATTATAATGCTTCAGGGTGGGTTTTATTTCTGTATTGCTTTTCACAGAATAAGGTATTTATAAATATGTATCTAATTGATGAATGAAAGATTGTTAAAGTAATATAAAAGATCTGTGATAAAAGGATGACTTTGAGAAACAAGTTTCTAATTAATATAATGGTTTTCCTTATAAGATTATGAAAATCTCATCATGGAAAGCATCCAAATAAAATGTAAAATATATAATTTCCATAGAATATCTTGTGGAGGGGAATCCTGTGCATGATGATCACGTCCTCTGAGAACCCTATCAACTCTAATATCTTAACTTCCATGAATCCAATAAATTTATTAGTAAACAAAAGAAATAAATGAGTACAAATGTAGGAAGACCCACTAAAAAAAAAGTGATGATATTAAGGTGTCACCTGCATATTCAGTGGTCTTTCAATAAAAAAGGCTTCAATAAAATGTGATTACCTTGGCAATTTCATCAAATTTGAGGTTCCATTTCTCAGCCAAATCCTCAAGGACTTAAAGATGCTTATTTAAGCACAGAGAGTTCACCAAAGACTTGATATTGTGTTAATTTACAGTGACAAATGGAACTCTCAAAGGTACAAGATTTTTAAATATGTGTGAACAGTTCTCTCTGTAGACAAGCCACATGGAGAATAAATTTAGCAAAATGGCATCTTGTTGAACAGAACAAGAAGTCATTACAAGAAGAGATAGGGCTTATCGTCATTTGAACGTTTCAAGACTCCTTCAAGGTTGGAGGTTCTAAAGCCCAGTCTTCTCAATAGGATAAACTTCTCCTAGCAACCTCTCATAAACTGTTTTTATTGAATTTGCTTCTTTGGCTATTGACTCCCTATGCTCTATTTCTTACTAACTCTACTCTGATTAACATTTTTTGAATAGAAGTAGTAACTTTATTTTAGTCTTGTTGTTCTTATGTAATATTCCTTTTGCAGTGTCTTTTTCTGTCTCTGCTTGCTAAATGGTGAACTGACTTTACAGTTTAATTTTTAGGAAGAAATGAGTTAAAGCAACAGGCTTGCTGTTCATTCACTTTTTTTTAATGTTTATTTATTTTGAGAGAGAGAGAGAGCATGCAAGTGAGGGAGGGACAGAGAGAGGGAGAGAGAGAATCCCAAGCATGCTCTATGCTGTCAGTGCAGGGCCCAATGCAAGGCTCAATCTCAAGAATCTATGAGATTATGAACTGAGCTGAAATCATGAGTTGGATGCTTAACTGACTGAGCCACTCAGGAACCCCTGTTCATTTACTTTCTTAACCAAAAAGATACTCCTGGGGCAAGAACACAAGACAAGGAAACATATACTCTCTTTATCTGCTGGACCTCTACATAAAAAGGAGAGAGAGTCCACCTCTGAAATATCTTCAGTGACTCTACTGGTTAAAGATACTCTGTAATCAACAGAGTCCAGGGTCTATGAGGCATGACTGCCTGGAGAATGTCACCAAAGCTGTACAACTCCTTAGAATAAAAAAAATGGAGACAATTTATAAGTGAAATGTTTTTCATTATGTGAGAATATCTGCAAACCTCACGCAGAGTCCTTGTCTATCTGGGCCAGAGGTGGTACCATATATGGGAAAAAGAGCCTAGGAAACCCTTCTCAATGTCACAGATATATTTCTGTTGATCTGAGCTTCTAATTTCCTATACCTTTGAAATCACTTAGTAAAGTGTGTTACTGGGTAAGGTCTCTAATTTGTATGAGGCTGATTTGACAACCCAATCTTTTGAATTAGATCAAAGGATAGAAGAGAAATTTCATTCCTTCAGATCTAAGACCTAGTGGAGAGTAAAGGGGAATCATTCATTATCCCTGCTTTATAACACCCACAAGTTAACTCATAACTGTACAGTTTTTAAATGTATATGTAACTCCATTAATTCTATTATTAATGCAAAAAAATTTAAATAAATCTAAATAGTTCCACTTAGTAATGTGATGTAGAAAGTATTTGGATACTTATGGAACAAGACATGCCACTTCTAGTAATAACTATTCTTTGAAATCCTGAATCCTTTCAATGCCAGCTCAGTAATATTTATAAAAATATGATCTTATTTACCTATGAGGGAATGCATTACAAAACTATAAAGCATTTAAATTTCTTTATGGAATATGAAGCTCACTTTACCGCCTTAATTTACGACACAGAAATCAAAACTTTTGTAAGTCATGTACACTGTCCAGAAAATATCACTATTAGCCCAGGAACAGAACTATATCCCAGATTTCTGACTTCCCTTTTACTATTATCTGCACTGTTCCAAAATATGATACACTAAATTCAAGTTTGAAAATCTTATACTTGTGAAGAGTGGGTTTATAAAGAAAAATATAAAATAAGTAAAAAGCTTTCCTAGTATTGTTTTGCTTTCATCTTTCTTTCTTTCTTTCTTTCTTTCTTTCTTTCTTTCTTTCTTCTTTCTCTTTTATTTTGAAACAGTGTTTTGTTGACTATGTCACTCTTCTAGATATGTTACTATGTGATTTGTAACTAGAAACCAAAATAAATTTTGTCAGTTTTTTAGATCCAATCAATTTTCTTAAACTGTGTAATTAATTTGTAACAAGATGTCAAAGTTTACAACTTGAAATTGTAATTCTCATCCTTGTTAAAATACAATATTTGCCATAAAAGTAAACTGATAATAGCAAAAAAAAAAAGCAATTGAAATCTAATACATAAATTACAGTCATGTTATTAGGAAAATTATAATTAATGTAATGTCAAGAACTTTAATATAAGATTTATTTTTCAGAGTGACCATAAGTTAAACATAAAGTGATTAATTCTGACATATATAGCTGGTTCCATTTTTATTTATTTTGATAGAAAGAGAGAGAGGGAGACAGCGGGGGATGGGCAGAGAAAGAGGGAGAGAGAATGCCAAGCAAACTCCATGCTGTCAGCTCAGAGCTGGGCACAGAGCTGTATCTCATGATCCCTGAGATCATGACCTGAGCCAAAATCAAATGGGAGATGCTCAACTGACTGAGTCACCCAACTGCCCCTGGATAGCTGTTTATAAGAAAGCATAAACATTTTCTATGGATGTACAAAATAGAAATTATCTCCAAATGGTACTTTCTTTCCCCATTAGCAAGAAAGTGGTTTCTTGAATATATATTATAAACTATTATATATTTAGGAAGTCTAGATATGTTAGTATATTGAGTTTTAAAGTTTTTTTTTAATGTTTATTCATTTTTGACAGACAGAGAAACAGCATGAGTTGGGGAGGGGCAGAGAGAGAGGGAGACACAGAATCCGAAGCAGGGTCCAGGCTCTGAGCAGTTAGCACAGAGCCTGATGCAGTACTCGAACACACAAACTGTGAGATCATGACCTGAGCTAAGTTGGACGCTCGGCCAACTGAACCACCCAGGCATCCCAGTATATTGAATTTTAACCTAATTTTATATTTATTCTCCCAATTAGCTGTTATTTCCTCATTTAATTTAAAATAAAGATCATACATGAAGCGTATTTGAACAAAATCATACAATGTAAGCTTAGTGTATATGCAACAACTCTAGCTCATTTAAAAATCTTCATAAACAAAATCTATATACTTTTAGAGTAAAAATTTCCCCTCAAAAAATATCTAACATATATTTGGTAATTTACATCCAGAAAACAATCCTAACTTTCCAACATAAAAACGCAAACACCCCCATAAAAATGTGCAAAGGACCAAAACCCACCTCACACATACACACAAAAGAGTAATGGCAAACACATATAAAATGTTACTAATGTTATTACTCATCAGGGACATACACATGGAAACCACATTTTGATACTATCTCAAACCATCTAAAGTTAGTACAATTAGAAAGACTGACAACACCAAATATCTGTAAGGATGCAGAGTAAATGCATCCTTATGGAGCTGTAAATGTATACTTATGTTGCATAAACACTGCTTGTAGTACTTCCTGACATACTTAGCCAGGAGAAATGAATATAAATATGTCTAGAGAAAGACTTGTATTACCATTATTCATGAAAGAAATCCAAATACCCATCAATGGGAGCACAAATTCTCATTGTGTTGTATAATGCTATTCAGAAACAACAAAAAAATGATTTTAAAAAATATAAGTGAATTTTAGCATTAAAACTAAACAAAAAAGGTGACATACAAATGCACATACTGTATAATACCATTTATATAATTCTTCAAAAATTTTTTTAAATGTTTACTTATTTATTTTTGAGAGAGAGAGGGAGACAGATCACGTGTTGGGGAGGGGCAGAGAGAGTGGGAAGCACAGAGTTAGAAGCAGGCTCCAGGGTCTGAGCTGTCAGCACAGATCCCAACATGGTGTTTAAACCCATGAACTGTGAGGTCATGACCTGTGCCTAAGTCAGATGCTCAACTGACTTAGCCACCCAGGCGTCCCAGCATTTATATATTTCTTAAGAGCAGGGGAAATTAAGCTGTGTGCTAGGAATTAGAAGAGTGGTTGTCTCTTCAGACAGTGGAGGTTAGAATTTGGAAAGTGAGGTGGCCAATCTAGCTAGAGTGCAGAATATAAATAGGCTCAAAGGGAGCTAAGTTTGGCTAGATCAAAAGGAGCTGTGCTAAAATAAAATAATGCTAAAATAGCCCAAGACATGTTTTTAAGCACAGGAAGTAAAGGTAGGGTAACATCTTTTTTTTTAACATTAATATTGAACGTAATTTAAAAAAAATAGCACATTTAAAATCATGAATCCAGTAGTTAAATGAAGGATTATTCTGCAAATTTAGTTCCTTATCAGTATTTCATAAATTTTATCCTCATCACTTCTTGTGGGCGGAACTTGCTCTGCATTCAAAGACCTTTTATTTCCTTAAAAATACACTTCAAATGGTGTTGAGTCCTAAGAATGTGAATAGATAACTTTTCTTCATTTGGGAGAAACAATTCTTCTTTTCTTTAGCATAATTAAAAAAAATAGCTGAAGCTATATAGCTTCAAAGTTGGCAGGATTGCAGTTTTTATTGAGGAAGAAAAATTATGCCATAACCAAGAAAACTGGTTAACTATTTTTGTAATGTGGGGTATTTAAATTATACATTAGAATATATATAAGGACTTTAAAAAATTTTTTAAGTTTATTTATTTTTGAGAGAGAGAGTAAGGGAGGGGCAGAAAGAGAGGGAGAGACAGAATCCCAGACAGCAGGAGCCTGACGCAGGGCTTGAACTCATAAACCGGGAGATCATCACGTGAGCTGAAACCAAGAGTGGGACACTTAACTGACTGAGCCACCCAGGCACCCCAGGACATTTTTTTCTTTCTTTTTTTTTAATTTTTTTTTTATTTTTGGGACAGAGAGAGACAGAGCATGAACGGGGGAGGGGCAGAGAGAGAGGGAGACACAGAATCGGAAACAGGCTCCAGGCTCTGAGCCATCAGCCCAGAGCCTGATGCGGAGCTCGAACTCACGGACCGCGAGATCGTGACCTGGCTGAAGTAGGACGCTTAACCGACTGCGCCACCCAGGCGCCCCATTTTTTTCTTTTTTAATTGCATTCAATAGCTCCCTTAACTAGGGCCATTTGAGTTAAGAAGGCATTAACTCAGAGTTCTTAAATGAAGATAGTTTTATTGGAACATGGTCAAATCATGAGTGCCAAAGCAAAAATGAATTCTGTATGTATAAATTTGCAGCTTCAAAGAAGCAATTAACAGCTGAATAAACTAGATGTTCTTCTCTTTTTCTTCTTATAAGTTATCAATGAAGTACAATTATGTAGAATATTTCCACTCCAAAACTTTAAATGTGCTTCTTACTGAGATATTTACAGGACACTGTTGTTTGAAGAAGGGATTTTGAATGTATAAATAAAGTTTGGCTGTAGATTTGTTTAAGACCAGAATTATCCCTACCAAATATTTCTTTTGGGTGTTTTTGTATGATTTGATCTCCAGAAAGGAGATTTCAAAAGTATTTTCCTTATTCGTCCCACTGTAAGCTTAGTAATGTTCAAATTTATTCAGCACCCTTAGTGCCAGTCACTTAGTGGTTAAAGAATCTAAGGCTTATTGACCATAAGTAACTTAGTCAAGGTAATAAAAGCAAAAAGAAGACCAAGATGCCAGCCTTTCTATGTGATCATAAAGTCCCAATTCTGCTCATGACCACAGATTCACTACATGAAAAAGAAGCATAGTATGTCTTTGTCTTTTTTGAACATTATTATTTATTTAGGTGGAAAAAAGATGTGTAAAAAGTAAACAGTACAAGATAGAATATATTGAAATACTAAATTAGGTCATACAAACATTAAATGCTATAAACATATTAATGAGGGATATAAGTGAGAGCTGGTATACTCTAACAAGTCTATTGAAGTGAGACTTGCTCCATTGCACAAAATTTGGCTAAACTTTAGAAAAGTGGAAGAAATGTCATTGTTAACATTCATGTTTCCCCAAGAATATTTTTGCCAGGTGTTTGCTTTCTAGATCACTACATAATCTTATCACATAGCCAAAATTACCCCCTTTTATTTATCTTTTATCCCCCAACGTGGCATAAGTAACCCATGATAGTAATATCCACACCATTATTGTAGACTTATTGATTCCTAAAATGACATTACTATGGCAACTGTAATTACAATGGCACCTAAGCATGATAACTCCAAGGGACTAAATATTTTTGAGGTCTAGCCTATACCTTCAAAAAACCTCTGTGTACTCAAAGAGTAGCATAGTTTGTGACATTTAGTCAACCAGAGCCCAATAAATGTGTATAATGGATTAAAATGATATCATTTTACTTCTGACTTCTGCTTTAGGATGCAGAGAACAGGAAATAGGATTACTCCAAAACTTAAGTAAACTTAAGCAAAAAAAATATCAAGACTAACATCACCTTTATGATTTATTTAAACTGATCAAAGAATTGAGGTCACATGGCCTTTATCTGGCCCAAAGTCTAAGACAGGTGACTTCAGCAGTACAAGAACTCATGACTATTCACTTACCGTAGACACAAAAATATATGAAAGAGTTCAAGGCCACTTGAATAGCTCAGCCGGTTAAGCATCTGACTCTTGGTTTCAGCTCAGGTCATGATCTCATGGTTTTTATGGTCAAACCTGAGGTCAGGTTCTGTGCTGACAGTGCAGACAGAGCCTGCTTGGGATTCTCTCTCTCCCTCCCCCATTCACACACACAATTTCTCTCTCTCAAAATAAACATTTAGAAAAAAAAGATATGAAAGAGTTCAGCTAGAATAGTTGACTAGTTGATGAAGCCCAAGTACAGGCTGTGGGGCTGTGTGAGACAAGGTAATTACAGCAGGTATATTCAGACTCCAATGAACTGAGGGCTATCTTAACAATAAAAAAATTCAGACTTAGCTCACATCCTAACTAGAATAATGCTAAATTTTCACTTATGGCCTAGCAGAAGGGAGAGATTTACCTATTTCCTGACATAAAAACTATTTTTTCAGACATAAAACCTATGTACCTCAATTTCTACTGACCTACATGAGTTGTCCATCGTTCAATAAAATATTATGAAATATATGAAAAATCAAGAAATAACATACCTCTGAGAGACAAGACAATCATCAGAATGAAACTAAAAGATGATGCAGATGTCTGATAGGGAATTTTAAATAATGGTAATTAATATGATAAAGTTGCCAATGGAAAAGGTGGCAGCATATGAGATCAGATGGGCAATTTCAACAAAGATATGTATCCAATGAGAAAGAATCAAATTAGGATGTTATACATTAAAAAAAAACAACTTAGTAAAAAAGGTTTTCAATGGTTTCATCAATAGATTTGACATAGATGATAAAAAGAGCTATTAACATGATAATAGGTCAATATAAATTAGTCCAAATAAAATAAAAAGGGAATAAACAGTGAAATAAGCAAAACATCTAAGAATATTAGGACATTATTAAATGGTCTAAAACAGGCTCTGTGCTTACAGCTCAGAGCCTAGAGCGTGTTTCAAATTGTGTCTCCCTCTTTCTCTGCACCACCCACCTCTCTCTCTCTCTCTCAAAAATAAATAAACACTAAATTTTAGACCCATGGTCTGTGAGTTTAAGCCTTGCATTGGGCTCTGAGCCTGGAGCCTGCTTCAGATTCTGTGTCTCCCTCTCTCTCTGCCCCTCGTCCACGCACACTCTGTTTCTTTCTCACACACAAAAAAATGATAAACATTAAAAAAGATTTAAAAAATAAAAAATAAATGATCTAAAACATGTACAATTTGATTCCCAGAGGGACAAAAATAGATAAAAGAGGTAAAAATTAAATAAATAATGTCTGAGAATTTTACAAAATTAATGATTGACACCTATACTCACTTTCACCAGTAAGGGGAAAAACAAAAACTTTTTTCACATATTTTTTAATTAAAAATGTTTTAATATTTATTAATTTTTGAGAGAGAGGGAGGGAGTTGGGGGGTGGGGGTGGCAGAGAGAGAGGGAGACACAGAAGCTGAAGCAGGCTCCAGGCTCTGAGCTGTCAATACAGAGCCTGACGTGGAGCTAGAACTCACAAAATTGAGATCATGACCTGAGCCGAAATTGGATGCTCAACTGACTGAGCCATCCAGGTGTCCCAAAACTTTCTTATACAAAATAAAAACTGAGGAAATTCATTACTAGAAGATATACTGTGTAAAATTAGGAATTTGATTCAGTAAGTTAGTTACTCAGATAACAAAATTACAGATAAGCCAATTATGCAATCCAGAATTTAGAAATGACACCACTACTATTTCCGGGCTGAAAAAACAACAAGAACAGGTTGTGGCATGAAAGTAAGGCTCTGCTGTCTAGTAGGAGCTAGAGCTCTACATGGAAAGCATGTCCAGCAGCATCTGGAATCTCAGAGAAGCTGCAACCGCACATTGAGATGCTTCCTGAAATAGCAACTCCCTCTAGGAATTCAATTGGCTAAATCAAGCTGGAATACAGTCAGCTTGGCAAGCTAGGGTGTTTGGGAGATACAGACTGCAGCATCCAGCCTCTCTGAGATACAGAATGAAGAAAAAGTGAAGAATGGGTCTGAAAGAAAATAGACAAATTAAAAATTTGTCCTGTTTAGTTTACATTTTAAAATTCTTCTGCATCCATTTTACCACAGTAATCTTAACTCCAAAACAAAATAGGATGCCTCAGCCTCATATGGCGCATGTATATGAAATAATGCATAACTGCTCTTCCTTTCTCCCCAAAGTCTCATCAGTTATTGCATTCATTTCAATAGCCCAAGATCTCCAGGCAGTATGAAAGCTTCCCCATCAAATCCACAGGTGGCTTTTTGTGATCATAGGACATATGTACTAAACTGTAAATTTAAGAATCTCTCGAACTATTTATACAAAATAAGATAAAAGGGAGAAGGAACATAACTCGTTAATATATACAGGTTAATGTATACAGATACATAAATTCTCCCTCTCTTGCTCACATACACACACACGCACATGTACACCTGGTAAATTCCTCATTTCTATAAGTGAATTCAAAGTTATTTATTACTTTCTTTTCCTATCACCTATTACATGCTTCCTTTGCATTAAGCTAGAACCTCAGTTGATCACCATTAAAAACAAACAAACAAACAAAAAAACTCATGAGAATTAAATTCATTCTTGAAAGGTCCTCATATTTAGTTGTCCTGGTTTTATTCATTTGATGTACTTATTACTTAATATTTAGTAACAAGCATGACAGCAATCAGGAGAGCCGAATTTGAGAAAACAAATACATTGAGATTGATTTGCTTCCTATAATTTTTGACAAAAAGTAATTTTTCATTAGATAAATTATATTTTAAATGACAGGGTGAATGATAGTTAAAAATGTTAAATCAAAGAAAATCTCTCTGACACAAATAATAATTTGCTAATTTCTTGTAAACTTTTTTTTTTGGCTTGAGGTTTTTTTGAACTGGGATATTCTAATAATCTATATATTTGAATAATGTACAATTTAGTTACTACATATCAACCTCAAAGTTGCTTTTCTATTCCTTGTGAATATTCCTTTACATCTAATGAACTCAAACAAGAATGAAAGAGTAGCCTTTAATTAAGAGATAAAAGGATCCATTTCCTAAAACAAAAGCGTGTGGCAAGATTATTGACTCCAGTTTGCCACCAGCTCAGCACATTGGCTGATGGTATTGATTGCTGAAATGCTAACAAATAATGGGACCATAAAAAAATTCAATTGTCTAGTGCTATGATACCAGTTTCAAGAGATATTAAAAGCAGGCTAGTTGCCTTCAGGTCATTTGAAAATTACAACAATCAAATATATTCCATCAGTGATTATAATGTAACTAGGTTTTGTTTCTGGGGCTTTTCTTTGCTCTTCAATTGAAAAACATATTTCATATTTGAATGGATGCAATTTGTGTGAAAAGTATAGGCTTCAAGTACCAGCTACTTAGAATTCTTTGGCTATGAGAAAGAAGGGAAATATTAATTCGAAATATCACTGCTTGATTTCTTAATGATCTTTTGTTCTCTGCTGCTAATTATAGATTCCAGTGGGAGAAAGAGCTATAAAATGCAAACTTCTTCCTGTTGCTCTCAGATATTCATGAGTTTCATTTCATTTCCTAAATGTTATAAGGAAGAAAATAATGCTGTAAAACCATACAGATCCTGCAAAAAACAAAAACATTATACTGAAATGAAAACAAAATGAATTTTGGACGGAGTATAGAGAACCTAGATCCATCCCTGTATCTCTACATGTCTTATGTGAAGCCTTGTATTCAGGAACTTAACATCTTATGCCTCCACTTTCTCATTATAAAATGAAAGGTGTGTCTTTAACAGACTTCTGGGGAGATTGCATGTTCTAGTTATTAGTGAAAAGAAACTGACTTTTGTATTTAAACACACTTAGTTGGGATTCCTCCTCTGTCACTTCCCAGCTGTTACTTACTTCTGTTTAACCTTGGGAAAGTTACCTTTTCTAACCATCAGTTAACTGTATCTGTCTCCAATAAGGAGATTTAATTACTTTATTTACTGTATTAATAAGAAATCAAAATGCTTTGCACATTGTAGACACTAAGTGAACAATATTTTTCTTGTATGATCTCCCTTCTCTTTTAAAATTTCTTCGAGTTCATCTTATGATACTGTAATATGATTCTAATAAATACAAAGCATGTTAAATAAATCTAGTATTAATTTGTACATGTACCACTGCAATATTTGCATGAGTGTAATCATCCAATTTGCTTATTTAAGATTTTCCAGGCAAATTATTTGTAAATTATGATGTAAAAGTAACCTTCATATTAAAAAAAAATTCTGTGGTTGAGGGCTTCTAAAATTAGTTGCTTGGTTAAAAAAAGTACAAGTGATATAATCACTTCTAACAAAAATAATTTTTCATTAAATAAATACTCAGAATTTACTGTACTTCCTCAGAGTGCTATTATATATATATATATATATATATATATATATATATATATATATATATGTTTTTATTCAGAGAACTTTTAAGGTAACCAATTATAGGGTTGCATGTTATCTACTGAAAAAAAAAAGTTTTCAGTGGAAATTTTAGTTTATGTTTACTCCCAATGTTTACTCTGACAGTGAAAAACATAATTCCATTCCTCAGGTACCTCCATGTTCTGTCTTGAATCTTTGGGAAAATCTCTCCCACTTAGAAGGTGTAAAAACACTGATCCTTGTTCAAGGGGCAGAGCTAAGAAAACAGGTCATATTAAGAGCAAGAGATAAGCCTACATTCCTTCAGCACATGCATTATTTTTCAAAATAAACATTTAAAGACTTAATCTGCAATGTTCTCATCAATGTATTATTGGTTATGAACCCCTTTTAGTTTATTCACTACCTGTGAGCTAATCATCATTTTATATCCCATGTGTTTTATGGCAAATCATTTAAATTACTACCATTATTTTCATTTTTCCAATAGCATAAAAATCTTATGCAATTTGTGCAGACCTGTTTGAGTGGACTTATGGTAAAGTAATATAAGTTTAAAAAGTACCACATGTGAGGGTAAATGAGCAAATAAGGGTACCTCAAACAAACTTATTAAAAAGAAAAAAAAGGTTTGACAAAATATAGAACAAAAATATTTGATCAATGTCTGTTTAAATCTAGATTCTGTTTTTCTTATGAATAATTATAATTTAATTTTTCCCAATAATGGCAAAATTATGTCTATCTTAAAACTTAGATTTAGATCAGGGAGAAAACCAAACTTTTTCAGGAACTAAATTATAAGGAATTCATAAGGAACTACAATTCCTTCAATTCATAAGGAGCTACAAAGTTTTGGGCAACAACAAAGAGAGATGATATCCTGCAGAGTTCTAAATTCAAAATCCAGCCCTTCCACTTTCTAGTCGCCCTGGGCAATTATTTTTTATTTTAATTCCAAGGGATTATATTGTCAAAATTGGGACAATAATAATAAAACATACTTCCTACACTGACTTTAGAAATTAAATGAGTTGATATATGTAAAAAGGCTATTACCAAGTGTTTATTAACTGAAATAAAAGACCACAAAAAACAGAGAATAATTGAGAAAAGCCAAGTTTCCTGTAATGTAGATAGACTCTGCCAAATTCTCATTTTTTAACTAAAATTCTTACCAATCTTTCACTCTATCTCCTCCCTTCCCTTTTCTTCCTTCCTTTTTTTCCTGCTTCCCCCACTTCCTACCTTATTTACACACACATACACACACATTATTAAATACAACACTAAGATTATTATTATTAAAGATGAAGAAATATGGGACTTATAATTCATCTTAGTAGGATTTCTTACTATCAATATTTATATATATATATGATATATATATATGATTATATATATATATGATATATATATGATATATATGATATATATGTAAATTCTGTTGGTTTGAGGTTCTCATAGGCCACAATGTTTCTCCTTGCATTTATCCTGGGTTCTCTTCCTATGGAATCCCTAATGATTATATGGCTAGTTGGGCAGCATATCTGGTATGTGGCCAATAAGTCTAAAAATACACCAGTTTAAGCAAAAGAGTTCATGTGCAGAAGATGTCAGGGTTTTGAAACATTTTGAGAGCTATACAAAACATTTGAAACATCTGTTCTTATCTGTTATGTAGATAAAATGATGAAGTTTTCAAAGGCAGAATTTGACAAAATGTAACAAAGGAGAAAAATAAAATTTGGGAAACATGAGAGGTTATTTCAATCTGCTCAAGAGTTAAACTTAGAGCAGAAAACATTATTTAAATTGCAAATGTCAAAAATTAGTGAGAAAGCATTTAGAAATAACATTTGTTTTCAGCACATCTATGTGCTAATATTAATTGTTAACAAAGGCTTAAGTTAGAACTTTCCATCTTCTGAATAAATGAATAGATAAAAGTATCCTCCTCCAAGGAGGTAATACCCAGCCACGATCAATAAAAAGTACATGGCAATATCAAGGGAAAATGATCACGTATTGACTAAGCAGAGATGGGCTGTCTCTTTATATATATATATATATATATATATATATATATATATATATATATATCTATATATATATCTTTATATATATCTTTATATATATCTTTATATATATCTTTATATATACATATATATATATATATATATTATGTTTATTTATTTTTGATAGAGAAAGAGAGAGAGAGCAGGGGAGGGGCAGAGTGAGAGGGAGACACAGAATCTGAAGCAGGCTCCAGGCTCTGAGCTGTCAGCACAGAGCCCGATGCAGGGCTCAAACTCAGGAACTGTGAGATCATGACCTGAGCCAAAGTTGGACACTTAACTGACTGAACCACCCAGGCATCTTTGGGCTCTCTAACTCTTGACCTTATTTGTACAAATAAGTCAGGCTTATTTTTACAGGTTTGTTCTAAGAACATTGTGATTTTATACCCAAAGGTATTAGTAGTAAAAGTATTTTTGAAGGAAAAAAAAAACACAATAATTTTGCTCATCTAGAATTTGTCTTCTAGCTTTCAAAAAGTTGGTGTTTCTCAGGGTCAGGCTTTGAGTCCAGTATTATTTCACTGTTTTTATTGAGTA
This sequence comes from Felis catus, assembly GCF_018350175.1. Lineage (NCBI taxonomy): Eukaryota > Metazoa > Chordata > Mammalia > Carnivora > Felidae > Felis > Felis catus. Next base: position 36,259,551 of record NC_058377.1, read on the forward strand.
AAAGTTAAACATTTTATAAATTGTTCCCTCACTATAAAATTGCTTGGGGGCTCTATACTGCTAGGATTCTGAATGATAATATTATATTATGAAAATGTCCTGATTTTTTAAGAGTAAACAAATAAAATACTGCATTAGATTGAATTATGTTGAATTCTAGGGCTAGGTCTAGCCAATATATACATAGTATTGTAATTTCCTCCAATTTTCTGTATCATATCTGTTTGTAAACTCTCCAGACAGCTGAATCTCTGGTCTCTATTTTAAATGTATTGCCTTGCTTGGTTGCCCTTTGGAGATTTATTGAGCAAATAATTTTTGCTTTCTGCTACTGTGCAGAAACTGAATCTTTGCCATTTTCTCATTTCAAGCAGAACATGATTTTCTATGGGTTTACATTACAAAATACTAAGGAAGCAATACCCAAACCCTCCTGATTTTTAACTTTTTTTTTCTCTTTCCTTATGAAGTTCTTTAATGAAAAATTCAGATTCATTTCCATGTCCTCTGTGGTAATATTCATTGCAAACATCATTACGGATGTGAGGGCTCTCCCTTAATTAAGAACTAAAAGGCTTCATTTCCTAAAACAAAGCATGTGGCAGGTTTTATTGATCTGGTCTGTGTCGCCAGCTGAACACATTAGCAGAGGTTATTGATTACTCTAGCGGTAATGAGCTTGGGTTCCTTGTCAGGTGAAGTCCACATTCCTTGGGAGCATTTTCTTGAAACGGGCTAATATGGAAGTACATGTTCACTATGATATACGATTCAGCAGACTTTTAAAGCTTTATTGCCAATGAATCATTCTTTAAAAATATAACAGCAGTCATTAAAAAGGTTATTTTCCAGTCATTATCTTTTTATAATTTCTTCTGAATGCTAATGATGCACTTATGAATAGATGCTAAGCCATAACAAGTGTAGCATTAAAGAAATGTGATCACATATGGCTCATACTGCTTTTAATAAGTTCTCAAGTAACCATCATCATTATCTTCTGAGGACCAGCCTGGGCAACTTAACTAGTTCAGCTTCACCACTATCAGTAGTCATGATCTCCATCTAGTATTTGGATAATATAGTTGATGAAAACATCTTTGTGAATTGATAACCAATGAGAAATGGTAATCTGGGTAGTAAATGTCAGCCACATTTTTTAAGAAAAATTATAGCAACTTCTTCATTAAGGGAAATGCTTTAGATAAACACTGCTAAAATATATTTCACCCCAAGATTTCTATTCAAGTAAAAGACCCAGTACATTACTTATTAATCCATTCAGGTGGAATATTGCCAAATGGGATGAATAAAAGCAGTAAGGGGACTTGTTCTCCTTTTGACAAAATAGCATAAAGCTTAAAGGTGATTGGAATTGGAATTCTTGGATAAGTATAGATATGTGTTCAGCCAAAGGAAACTGAGTAATCTTACAAAAACAAACAAATGTTTTGTTTTGTTTTGTTTTCAAAAATGCCTTTGGGAAATCATTTGAATATTTGAGTTTTGAATTGCTACTTCATTACAGAGAAATTAAAATGACCTGAAGGGGGAAATTGTATCCTGCTAAATGGAAGGGAGAGATCCTGACTAAGAAGTACAACCAATGAAAATACTAAGTGATGTTATTTGGAGCCTGGAATTTCAAGTTGATTTTGGAATTTGAGGAAAATGATTTTACTTGAAACCTTCAATCCTTTTATAGTTTGCTGAGAAGTTTCTGTTCAGTCATTGAAATATGTTACAGTGCCCTCTGGACCCTCTGTCAGACAAAGAAAACATCTACATTTCGCCTCTGACCATTTCTGCAACACCTGACTGGAAGAGCAAAATTGTTTCTGACTTTTGAATCAATCCAATCCCCAACCCCCATCACCCCATGAAAAAGCTTTCCACAAAACATAGGTAATATATGTTGTTTCTATCTCTGGTGGGTTTTATACCGTGTGTGCCCCTAATGGAGTGAGACATAAATTTAATGGAGATTTAAACAAAACAAACAAATTAGTATGCTATTTATAATTTAGAGTTGAGATCACCTTTGAAAGATGGACAAAATTGATATTTGGTCATGTGGAATCAGTTGCAGGTGTCTGAAGCCAGATTTATCAACACAGCCACAGAATTTTGGTGTCAAATCCTTCTCCAGATAAAAAATAGTTCCTTTGAAACTTACTTACTTGGCTTATTTACATGTCATTTTGTATTGATTAGATTGCCATATTAATTGACAAATTTTTGCCCAGAATACATTTTTTTTCTGAATGATTTAGTATCTGCTAGGCAGTATCAGTAAAAACATCTTGTATTAGTATGACAAATAGATCTACCTCATGCCAAAAGTACTATAATCTTCAGCATTGGTTAAGGGTGACAAGCTATACATTACATCCATTTTTTTTTTAGTAATACTATGATTTTTAGTGGAGGTGGCCCAATTCTTATAAATAAAAATCTAAGACTTTAAATCTAATTCAGTGGTGTTTAATATTTCACTACAACTCTGCCTCAACTTTGAGAAAGAAAGAATAAGATTGTAGGAATTCTACTTATTTATAAAATCATCACAAAAAAGTTGCTATACTTTATTGAGGACCAAGTAAAAAGCAGTAATAGAACACATCTTCTCTCCTCAACAATGGACACAGCGTATATGAGGTGCTAAAAGGAGTTTTAGTGTTCACAATATAAGTGAGGTACGAATAGCCTAGTTGGTGAAGAGTAGCAAGTATAAATAAAGGACTGTAAAATAAAGCATAAATGGAAAATTTAGAAAAAAAACTTGCCATTTTTTAGCTGAGAAAGAAAAGAGAGATTTATTAAATGTGTTGTAGTCTCTGAAAGAAATAATGTGATGTAGAATAAGAAATATTCATTCATTAGGAGAGATAGGAAAAAAATGAGTTAGTTATTTGCTCTTCAAGGATGTACAGAGGTAAAGTATAAGTACTTCAACACAAAATCTCAGTGTCTCCATGATCTTGTCCTACTCTCAATGTGGTGCATTTGCAATCACACACACACAAACACACACACACACACACACACACACACACACACACCAGTACAATAGCGGGGGAGTAACATTTTTGTTTCTTCCACAAGCACATTATTCTTTTTTCCAGTTCTCCTTGTCCTGTTCTCTCTTCTTAGAATGTCCTCTATTCCATCTTTACTTGTCAAAGTTGCTCCCATGGTTAATGGCCCAAATCCAAGAAGGCTCCTGACTTATGGAATAATAATAAAGCTTTCTGTACTGTGTTGTCCTCGCTAGTCTTTTTTACACCGAATCACATATCTCACGTTATAGTTTATACAGAGCGTGTGTCACCTTTTCAGGTCTGAACATTCTGCCAATACAATTTCTGAAATATACACCTCTGTTTCTCTCTGAATATCTGGAATAAATCTTTGCAAGTAGAAAATATTTATTTTGAATAAAATTAAAATGATTACTTAGAATGTCCTTTCTATCCAAACAGGCTGCAGTTTATAATTTTTTTTTCCAACGTTTATTTATTTTGGGACAGAGAGAGACACAGCATGAACGGGGGAGGGGCAGAGAGAGAGACAGAGCATGAACGGGGGAGGGGCAGAGAGAGAGGGAGACACAGAATCAGAAACAGGCTCCAGGCTCTGAGCCATCAGCCCAGAGCCTGACGCGGGGCTCAAACTCAGGGACCGCAAGATCGTGACCTGGCTGAAGTCGGACGCTCAACCGACTGCGCCACCCAGGAGCCCCGAGCAGTTTAAACACTGTAAGAGGGTTTTGCTTAGTTGTTAGGTGTTCTCTCATCCAATATAACACACATTATATGCAGTAGTATTTTCTAACTTGAAACTTGGGAATACCACTTTCCTGCCTTCCCCCCTCCTTTTTTTTTTCCTCATTCAGGCTCTGGATTTTATTTTTCCTTATTATCCTTATTATCCTAATTTCCAGATTTTTCCTAATGTCAGCCTTTCATTGCATCTGCAGTACGACTTGTCAGTAACCAGTAGGGAAGATCTGGGTTCAAACTTTGCTTTTTAATACTTAAGCATTCTGTAGTACTTTGTAAGCTATTTGCCAGGTTTCAGTCTCATCTGCCTCATAGGTTTTCTTTGAGATTTAAATGAATAATGCATGTGAAACATTGAGCAGAGTGCCTGGTACATAGTAAAAATTTGATAACTGCAAGTTTTATTATTAATAATAATTGTGATGAAATTATTTGGACTTCTTTTCAAATCCATCTTTGGAAACAAACTTAGGTAGATAAAAGATTGGAGTTTTGATCCGTATTAATCACATGACTGTAAGGCAGCTTAAACTCAGTTGCTGTGAAAAATATTAATTTCTGCCAAGGAATTAATTTGATATAATAAGATAATGTACAAAGTATGATTTTTAAAATTCAAGAGGTCATCCTAATTATAATCTGTTACAATGGAAATATTTGCTCATTCTAGTCACAGAATCCATAGAATTATAACATTGTTTATCCAGAAGAGAATATTTTATTTTAAAAATGAGAAAACTACTAAAAAAAAGGGTATGCTAGGAATGGTATAGGCTTCTAGGAATGGTATAGGCTTTGAAATATGATTAACCTGAATTTACATCTTTATTCTACTATCTTCTAATTTACAATCATCTACCTAAGTCTCAGTTTCTTTATCTTTAAGTGGGTATAATAGCACCTAATAGAAATGCTAGGATTAAAAAAAAAGGATTATATTAAAATAGCCTGTAATTTTTTAACTTTTATTTATTTTGAGAGAAAGCACAAGTAGGGGAGGAGCAGTGAGAGAATCGAGAGAGAATCCCAAACAGGCTTTGCACTGTTGGCATGGAGCCTGATGCAGGGCTCAAACTCAAAAGACACTTAACTGACTGAGCCACCCAGGCCCCCTAAAGAGCCCATTTTTTAATGTTTATTTATTTATTTATTTTGAGAGAGAGAGAGAGAAAAAGAGAGAGAGAGAACCAGCACACACATGTGAGTGGGGGAGGGGCAGAGAGAGAGGGAGAGAATCCCAGGCAGGCTCCGCCCTGTCATCTCAGAGCCCAACATAGGGCTCGATCTCACAAACCATGAGATCATGACCTGAGCTGAAATCAAGAGTCAGACACTTAGCTGACTGAGCCACCCAGCTGCCACAAAAGAGCCTATTTTTGTGTGTTAATTATATTACTTTATTGACAAATGTCAATATCCTCCCTGTCAAACACATACAACACATGCTCTTGCATGTACACCCACACATACAGATACTGATGAGTTGTCTGATGCCCATATCAGACCTAACTCTTATTCTTTGTCGTCTAGAATAAGTCCACTTAATAGTACATAAATGATGTATTGAATAGGGTCTAATGCATACGTGTATGTTTAAAAAATAAATCCTTTATTATTCTGAAGTTATATACCAGTTTCTGGACTATAGCCTCCACTAATTTAATATTCTGGAAAAAATAATTTGTAGCATAGTATCATTAAATCATCTTGCCTCATTAGTTTAAAAGAAGGAAATAGTGTATATTATCTAATGATATAACTTTGAGTTACTGCATTCTACCTACCCGATCTTTTTGTCAACTGTTGGAACCTGACTTCACACCTTTCCCTACTCATTTGCTTCTATTCAAATTTGTCACACCAATCAACTTTTTATATTGTAAATCATCTAATTCCAACCGTTCAAACTTCTCATGGAAGTCAATAGTTAGTTGATGGTATTTATCTTAAATCAATTCATATAGTTTTATTATAGCAAGAGTACTGATTATACAATAAATAAGCCTCTTTAGACTGCAGCAGAGAACAAAGCTGTAATAATGTGTATGGGGGTGATGGAGTCTTCTGGCCATCCTTATAGAAGATGTCCACTAGAGTCACACAGAAGTGATGGTTTTGCACCCTGCTACAATGCACATTCTTGAACGGGCCTGTGTATGAAATTGAGAGAGTGAGAGGCCTATATGCTGGTTAGGCAGCCACAGGGTAAAGAGAAGAAAGTGACCTCTACATCCATAGTGAAGACTCTTCATCCTTTTCTTGTATATAATAAATTTTAAAATAAACAGCTTAAACTCCATTACTGGCATGCTTTAGCCATGGCATGCTTCATGACCATTTTGCAGACAATTATTGGGCTCTAATTTGAAAACTAAATATGAATACAGATTTTTAAAAAAATCCATAACAGGGGAGCCTGGATGGCTCAGTTGGTTGAGCATCTGTCTCTTGCTTTCAGCTCAGGCTCAGGTCATGATCCCAGGAGCGTGGGATCAAGACCCATCTTGGGCGTCACACTGAGCATGGAGCCTGCATAAGATTCTTTTGTCTCTCCCCCTGCCCCTCTCTTCTGCTCACCTGCATGCTCTCACTCTCTAAAGAAAAGAATAAGGAAAAACAATAATAATCCATGACTCCATGACATAGAGCAAAATGTTAAGCCTTTCTTTTTTTTCTTAAATATTAAGCCTTTCAATTCTACTGACAGGGAGACAAGATAATACAGATTAACCAAACAAATGTTTATTCTGTATGTTAAGGTTAAGAAATAACTGAAAGACTAAAAAAGCCTTTTTGTCCTCTGATACTACTTTTGAAGGAATAATATATTAACAGTACAGTGACTTTTTTGTTTAAAACATGAGTTGGGGTGCCTGGGAGTCTCAGTCGGTTAAGCGTCTGACTCTTGGTCTTGGCCCAGGTCATGATCCAACGATTTGTGAGTTTGAACTCCATGTCAGACTCTGTGCCGACAGCATAGAGCCTGCTTGGGATTCTATCTCTCTATCTCTGCCTCTCTTTCTCTCTCTCACTCTCTCTTTCTCTCTCAAAATAAATAAATAATTTTTTTAAAAAATAAACATGTTGTTTTATCTCATATAAACTTTAGCTATAGTTTCCACTAGGTGTTTTTCATTTGATATTCTTAATACACTGAAGAAGTTTTCATTTGACTTAAATGATTCACGGAAATATAATCTGATCCTCAATATATATTATATACTTACTTATGAATTATTATATTCACATAAGAGAATATTAATCAAAATTCAGAAACTATAGTAATTTGCAATAATATGACTTAACCTAGCAATATAACAGTAGAGGGGATATACTAGCAAATATTTACACATACTGTATATCTTTCAAATAAATAAAAGAAATAATCGTTTTAAGAATACATACAGATCAAATAAAATACATATAAAAAAACTAAAGAATAGTGAAAACAGGGTGTAAGGTGGTGCTTCCATTGGTGAAAGGCAGGAGGATGGCTTGGTGGAAGGCACTGGAAAGTTAGATGTAGATTATTATTGATCCTATATTTTGAGATGAGTGCTGGAGTTTGGGTACTTCCAATGGCCAAAGTTAAATTTGACTATCAAAATAAATAATGGAGTAACATATTATAGCACAAAGGAGGAAATAAGTCCATGTAGATCTAAAGAAACAGTTAACTAATTAAATAAATGGGAAAAGATAGATGTATCTCTTATACAGAAGAATTCCCAATAATTTATGTAGCTCCTTTTCTCTACAGGAAGGGACCTAACCTCTCCTCCCATCTTGGATTAGGATGCTTCATTACTTGTTGTCAAAGAGTATGGAAGAGGAAGGAGGGGAAGAAATAAACTTACAATGAAGAAAGCTGGCAAATACTACCTCAGCCAGGTGATCAAAGTTAACATAATCAATAGAAGGTCATGTTGACAGGATGTACTTTGGACATGATGTGATTAAAATGGCTCCTTACCTCTGTGGTTTTCCACTCACAAACCAATGTGCTCAAACCAATCATAAGAAAAGCAACAGGCAAACCCAAACTGAACGGGTCAGTCTGCTCAGGCTGCCATCACAAAATATCACAGGCTTAGTGACTTACCCAACAGACGTTTATCTTCTCACATTTATGGAGGCTGAAAGTCCAATATTTAGGTGCTCGCAGGTTTGGTTTCTGGTGAAACTTTTCCTCCTGGCTTGCAGATGGCCTCTTTCTCACCATATCTCTCATGGCCTTTCCTCTGTGCACCCACACATCCTCTTATAAGAACACCAGTCTGATTGGATTAAGGTTCCACCTTTATGACCTAATTTAACTTTAATTACATAATCCAAGGCCTTGTCTACATATACTGTCCCATTAGAGGTTAAAGTTCAACATGTGAATCTGGGTGGGAGGAGGGCACAATTCAATCCATAATATTGAAGAATGTTATTGGAAAATTAAATTGCAATCCTCAAAACAAGGACATCAAGGATAAGGGAGATCTGAGAAACTGTCACAAATCAGAGGAAGTTGTAGAGAATAATGGCTAAATGTAATGTGGTACCCTGGATGAAATCCTGAAACAGAAAAGGATATTGGGGGAAAACTTATGAATTCTAAATAAAGTGTTCAGTTTAATTAATAGTAATGCACCAATGTTTGTTTTGTATCGTGATGTTTCATACATGGTGAGGTTTGGTGTTAGCAAAAGGGAAAAGTGAATGAGAAGTATACAGGAATTATATGCATTATATTTGCAACATTTCTATAAATCTGAAATTATTAAGTTTAAAATTTTATCAGTAAGTGGCGCCTGGATGGTTCAGTCAGTTAAGTGTGCGACTTTGGCTCAGGTCATGATCTTAAGGCTTGTAGTTCGTGCCCGTTTTGGGCTCTGTGTTGACAGCTCAGAGTCTGGAGCCTGCTTCCAAATTCTGTGTCTCTCTCTGCCCCATCCCTGCTTGTGCTCTATATCTGTTTCTTTCAAAAATAAATAAACATTTAAAAAAATTAAAATTTTATCAGTAAAAGAAAATTTTAAAAATACTGATGGAGGAACTAAATAAAAAGAAACAAACAAAATTAGGCCATGCATAGGTTAATTCATAAGCAAGCTACCTAAAAAAGGATTATAATTGTATTGTGGCTCCCAAAGATTGCCTTCAAAGCCAGTGATTTTCTAGAGGTACTGACAGAGCTCAGAAAAATTTTTATATCTGTGGCTATGGTTTATTACAGAGAAAGGATATCGTTAAAATTTGCAAAGCAAAAGGATACATGGACAAAGTTCAAGAGAAATCAGTCACAAGCTTCTGGTTATTACCTTCCAGTAGGATTAAATGAAGAGGTGCTTGATTCTCTTGACAACTCACCTGAAGCATTGTCAAACAGGGTAGATCACCTAGTTTGGATAATACTGGAGATCAGTCACATAGGCATACAGCACCAGCTTGACTGAATTCAACTAGTCAGCCTTCAGCACCCCAGTGGCCAAACATGATACAGGTGCCCAGGGCCACCGGCAACCCAGAACACTCAGATTCCACAGTTCAGAGCTGCTTAAGCTGTCCTCCTGAAGACAAGCCTGACCGAGGTAACCTGGACCTGCTGAGTTAACTCTTTGCTGCATATTCATTAGATTCCTTGAAGTTCTCAGGAATATAATATAATGAATAAAAATTCAGTGTCATGGCATATATACTTGACCCTATACAGTATAAAATCATAGGCAAGATATTCATGTAAGAAAAACTTCCAATGAAGATACTTAGTAATTGAATAAACAAAATGGAATCGCCACATAACCTCCCACAGAAAGAAACTATTATATTTAAGAAATGAAATTGACAGAAACACTATATGTTTGTTTGTTTGTTTGTTTGTTATCTTCCCAGTACAGCACCATTCATTTTTCCAATGACCTTTTCTTCCTGACTTGAATGAGAGTTTCCATGCAGAGCCCAACCAGCAAAATGCAGCTGCTCAAGTGGACACCTCACGGAAATAGCCTAATTAACTTGCTTCTTTAGAATTTTTTTTTTTAATTTGGAACCACTGAGAATGAATTTAAATTGCTTACTTGTATGAACTTGGGAAATATAAGTTGTGGGTGTTGTGAGACTTTGTATATCAAGCTATGTAGAGGTAACCATGCAAAAGACAAAGGTTGCCAGGAACAAAGAGCTATGAAATGTAGAGCCACAGGTAAATCCAAACCCTTGATTCCACTTCAACTTGAAGTTCATTCATCCTGCTGTACTGCCTTTTGTCCAGTATCTTTTGATTTGAGTTATATATCAAGTTACCTTTCTGTGCATTGTTACCAAACCAAATTCTTCCTAAAAGAATAAAGTTGAAGATTTCATAGAGGAAATGACCTTTAATTGAAGTTTTAAAAGATAATAATAACCAATATTTTTTGAGTATGTTCTATGTTTCAGACATATTCTATATGCTGGGAACCCTTAGACTGATAAAATATGAATGATATTCTAAAGAGCTGACAGTAAAGTGGAAGTTAACATAAACAGAAACACTATAAAGAATTATAGTAAAATAGTTGAAGCATGAGTCTGATTTTGCTCATAGAGAACAAATATATTCTAGGCATGAAGAATTCAAAGTGACTTAGATTTGACTTTAAAAATTGTAATAGTTGAGGGGTGCCTGGGGGCTCAGTCGGCTGAGCATCCAACTTTGGCTCAGGTCATGATCTCACAGTTCGTGGATTCAAGGCCCACATCGGGCTCTGTGTTGACAGCTCAGAGCCTTGAGCCTGCTTCGAATTCTATGTCTCCCTCTCTATCTGTTCCTCTCCTGCTCATGCTCTGTCTGTCTGTCTCTCTCTCTCAAAAATGAGTAAACATTAAAAACATTTTTTAAAAAAATTGTAATAGTTGAAGTGTTGGAAGTAGCTGGGATTATTCAGAAAAAGTATATATATGTAACATGGGACCTAAGAAAACATTAATATTACAGAATGAGTTCTAGAAAATTAAAAGAAAAAAACAAATCAGTATCAAGAAAGAAAATGCAAGTCTGATATTTTCTAAAAAGATTTCAATGTTAGAATAAAAATAAATAAAACAAATAATGATTTATTTTAAATCATCCTTGGACATAACAAATGTTTTCATTTATACTAAATCTAATTCCCTAAAACTGGGTCTGATTTTTATGCCTTTACTATTATACATGCAAATATTTAAGAGACTGAAAAACTTAATCCCCCCAAAATATTCCCCCCTATCCATACAGATAAATCCATATTTCCCAACTAGTGGCTACTAAACCCTGAGAAATTTCTTCTTTTTAAGAGTATATTTTTTAACTCTCTATTCCAGAAAAGCTGTGTTTTCAACTCACTCTTCTAAATAAAGCTCCCTCCCCCCCACCTCCCCCTGCCAAACAAAACATTCTTTCAGAGTCTTCTAGTGCCCAGGGTTTCCAAACAAAGAGCTATGCTTAGCAATGCTCTACTTGATTTCCTTCTACAAATTTTGGTGTTGTCCCTTCAGTCAGGAGTGAGCCCCTGATGCTCTGCCCAGGTCACTCCATGAGGAGAGATCATGCCAGGTAGTCCCTGATGGCTCTCCTCCTCAGAGTCCCTGTGACTGAACACCTGAGTAAGTTCTGCTCCTGACAAACTAATGCTCTACTCCCTTTGCAGTGAAGCACCACATAAGCTTTTCTTTTTGTGTCTTAAGTGTCCTTGGCATAATCTTTGATTTGATTTGCTGCACTACTCAGGAGTCTTATGGATAAGGTAAGATCATAGATTAAGTATTTCTCTGTTGTTCATTCTTGTCATTTGAATATGAGCAATCATCTGCTATTTAATGTGACTCCACATTGTTACCTATCTTGTCACATGTACAAACATTATGGTACCAACCACACTAAATATTTGAAGCTCTGCAGAATTTTACCAAGAACAGTTTAGAACTTCAATAGCCATTCTGGAATCCTTGGTGTATGAATAAACTTGTTATACAATAAACCTTCTGTGTGGTACCTTAGAATAAAAGGATTTGAAGATTTTAAGTATTCAATGGTCAGCAATTTTTGATTCATATGAAGAGGCCTCAAAAATACATGAAAAGTCTAAAATTATTTCCATTAAGACTTGCTTAGAAAAAGATAATAAAAACCATGAAATTTATCTCCTTTCCTCACCAACCAACCAACTATAAAATGGCCTCCCTCCTGGACTCTTGTACTTTGACTCCCACTTCCTGTTGCTCTGCCCCTTGTCTTGCATCTCTTCCGAAATGTTTTATCTTTTCTTTGGCTGCCCTTTTCTACACACCCCCTCTCTTAATGTCTATCTTGGGTAGAGAAAATGACAAGTCCCATTAGTTCTAGAGTTAAAAACTTGGTGAACATAGAATTTACAAAATGTAACCAAGGACTTTTCAAACCCTCAAATGGAAAAACAAAGGTTTACTAAAGAATTTAAGATTGTTCTAAGAAATTACAGTTTAGAATTCTATCTCTATGAATTAGTTATATCCTCATGAGACATAGAATTGCTTAAACTTGGTTAGAAATATCAGGATGAATTGATTACTAAAATAAATTCAAATATATGCATTGATAGTTGAACATGGATGGATATGAAAGGAGTGTAAAGTAGGAAAAAACCCATTAGCAGCTCTCCTTAGGTATTTTTTGTTAAAATTCCCTGTTTAAAATTCAGATGTGCAGAGAAAGGAGAAATTATCCCTTGATTTCAGGGTTCACTTAACTACCTTCTTCTGAGCATACTCCAGTCTTAATAAGGGTAGAAGATATTATCACTACCTCATCTACTTTGCTATTGTTATAGTTGTTAGTGAGTGTATACCCACACAGTGGGCCAATCAGTAAGCAGTGGTCTTCAACCTTTTGATTTAAGTCATGTTGATCCAACAAGACCTTAGGTGCTTAGACCAGAATCAAGTTTGAATCCTTAAACTTTTTTTAGTCTGCCTAACATCCAGAGAGTATACCAGCCCAGCCTGCTGAGGATTTCAACTAGGGGAGAGAAAGAAGTCTGAAAACCACGAATGGTCAGGTTAGAATCTTGAGTATTCAAAAGAAGTCTGTCTACCCTCCCCTGCAGTCCTACTGTCCCTCTCAGTACTTAAGAAGTAGCCAAGAAGAGATGGTACCTTTCTGGGAACAGTTGCATTTAATGTCCAAACTGCCTTAATAAGGTGTATCGACCAAGAGAAGGTGAGGGAAGTAGAGTTAGACTATCAGCTAACTGAATAGTGTCTGCCACAAAAGTCAGATTGACAGGTATTTGCAATGGGTCTAGACAGCTGAACACATGTACATAGTAATTGTAATGGCCCTATCAGTATGGCTGGAATTAACTGATCAGAAAAACGGGGAAAAATCAACACTAGAAATGCCACAGATAGCACTGATGCTTGTCGATAACCAGATATAGTCAATCTGCCAAAAACGGGCAGAAGGTCATGTTCCATGAGACGTTGACTCCCTCGTCTTACCAGACATTGCTTCTGGTAGGAATCACAAATCTGACATGCAATCATACCCACTGCATTAGAAACAATGAAGTTTTTCGTTTTGTTTATGTTTGTTTAATGCCTAGTCTATGATTGTGGGCATATTGCCAGGGCCAGTGTGGTGAATACATGTGGTGATCTGGTAGTCCAGGCAGTGTGAGCACTATCCAGGGCTTCGTGCCAGTTGGTCTCGTCAGTAAATAGGCCCTTTCTGTGAGCATCTGTATCAGTTGCCCAGAGATTTCAATTGGCAACCACAATTTGGTTGCACGGTTAATGTTCCCAAAGGTGTGTGTCCCTAATCTACAATAGTCCCACAATTTGAGTCCCATCCACTGAGCAGAGCAAGTGTGCCCCCGTTCAGTTCATGAATTTACACCAACTCACATTTCTTTTCAAACTATATGTGTAGATAGACACATATCTAGACAGGAGGAAATATTAAATACTAAATATTATGTTTGCCTATAGATATATACAACTCATGGTATATTCTAGGGAGACCGTAGTTGATATTCCATCTCCACAATTTTTCCCATTAAATTCAAATGTTTGTCAAAATAATCATATTTTTAAGAAAACTTTTTTTAGTGTGACCAGTTGATAGTTGCCAATTAGGTATCCATTGTGGTATGAGCTTTAAGTTTACTTATTAGGCATAGTGAATTTACTAATTAAGTTCATCGTTCTGTATCCCCCAAAAGTCATGGCCTGAGCTGCTTTCACTTCACAAGTGCCTAAGCTATTAGTTAGGAATGAGACAGAAAATAAAATCCCACTTTGTTGGGTTGAAATTCTAAAAGCCAAGTGCATGCTAAGTTAATTATGTAAATTGTTGCTTCAAAAAATTGTAGCTTCAAAAAGAAAAAAAAGGCTAATATAAATATATTGTTTTAAAGAAGAATCTATGTAGCTTAAATAACAATTTCTTTATAAAGATGTATGTTCTTTAACTGACATAGTTCTTAGACTCCTAGAAGAATAAACAAGATAAAGGAATAGAATGAGGTTGATTTCATGAAATTTCAGTAGGATAAATATGTTGATTAGTACTGAGTAAAAATTCAGTGTAGGTCAAATATACAAATTAGGAGTTTTTTTTTTAATTTTAATCAGAGATACCTGTGTATGAACTTTAAGTGAATAAAATCGAAAGATGTGAGAAAAAGGCCCAGGGCATTTTCTCTATGATTCTACTTCATACAGATTTATATTGTATACTTACAATGGAAGTTTTGTATACATATAATTTTTGCAATACAACAGGTGTATTCAAGCATATCTTTTATAGAAAACTACATAATTTTTATAATTATGTGTAATTTGGCCAATTTTAAGCATTCTATCATCAGTATTATATATTAGTTAATAGTATATTTGAAATTCATCTTTTTTATTTCATAGATCTCATATTTACATATTTATAAAAGAGAAAAAAGCTCAATATTTTTATATATAATTACATTTGTAATGTATAAATAGTTTCTCAAAAGAATTGCCACTAAGACATGTATTCACTATACTTTTATTGCTTATGTAAAATTGTTTTCTTATTCTTCAAGAACCACTAGAAGTTTCATACATTATTTTGAAAAACAAAAAAGTAAAATCAACTTGGAGTGTATGGGGTTTTTATTCACTATATACTATTTTACCACCTCCAACTCTACATGTCAGATCCAAATCAGATAGACAAAAAGAGAGCAATTATCAGCTGAGACATTTTGCATTCTTTCATGGGGTCACCTTTTAAATAAAACCTATTAGTATTCTATGAATATAGAATACACTGTGCATTCAAAATAGAAGACATGCAAAAGGGACTGAATTCTCAAAGGAGAAGGGTTATCTGCACACATTCATAATCAAAATAGCCAGATAACAGAAAATAGGGCTGCACACATTACACGTAACCCTGGACAGCTGTAACTCTGAGCGGGTCCTACGAGGAATGGGATACACACAGCCATCTGTTCCCAGACATTCCTGACATTCTAGAATTGATTTGCTACTATCACAAGTCAATTAAGGACATTTGTTTTTAGCAGGGCATACAAAAATAGGAAGCAAAATAACATTGAACTGTCAACTTTTTGCTTTGATGGCTCATCCTGGAATAGGAAGTAATGGAAAAGGGAATTATGAATATTATACCTTTTTGTTCTTTTGTAAAGTTATGTGAACAACCCTTACATCTCATAAATGATTCTTCTCTCAAAGAAAGATGCAGACGTAGATATTTGAAAAACACCAAATGGCTACTGCTTCATTTTCACAGCTGATTAAACATCAGGAATATTGGTATATGTCAAATCTGTATTAAGAGTGGGCATTAAGGAAATCATTTTCTTAGTTTCTATAAAGCTGTGTTTATAATTAAAATGAATTTGCAGCACAGATGTATGGTTTGCTACTTGCATCTGGGGATCTCAAAATGCTTGCAACAGGTAAATATTTTTAAAGGATTGCTACACCTGAATTCACATAAAAAGATCATTGGGCTAAGAAAGATCCATTTAAAATTAGACATCTTCATCAGTGTGTTAACTACAGCAGTATATGTGAGGTGATGAGATTGAAATAATCTTTACTACGGAACAAGTCAGATTTCATAACTCATACTTCAACCATCCTTTCATGGAACATGAGTGTTCTTACCTTAAGAGAAAGGTAATTATATATTTTAGTGTATGAAAGTGCAAACAGCCACTTCTTTTAAACTATGTAATGTCATAGGTCATTGATTATTGAAATGATATTGGTAATGGCAAGACAGTGCTGTATACAGGCAGCACGTTCTTTTAAGAATGATCTGGGCATGACATTTCCACACCCACCTGATTTCTCTAGCATTTTACCTGCACCACACAACAGCATGTGGTTAGCAATTTTAAGTAATTTACAGATTGCAGAATATTCCTCACATATATAATCACATTTAATCTTTACAATGATCTCCCAAGATAAGTTTGGGGTAAAGTGTGGAACAATCAGGGAGGTATGAAATATAGATAGTAGATGTTGTTATTAGATAGTAAAGACTGTTACTGACTACATTTAAAAATGAAGTAACTAGTAGATATTTTTAGTTTCATTCATTTTTGTTAAGTTGAAGTTATAGGATTTTAGATGCACACTTAGGAGCAACAATATGAGTGAGATTGCCAGCTCTTAGCAGCTGATGTCTCAGGATTTTAATATACTCATTTTCACCTTAAAAAATGTGAAGAGTGAAGCTCAGCAGACCACTCAGTAGAAGAATCAGATAAGTAATTTCCTGAAGAAGAATGTCTACATATTAAGAAATGAAACAGAGTTAGGTTAAGTAATGTAACATTGTGTTGAGTTAGGCTAGAAGAATGAATAATGTGTATGCTTTATGTGAGAGTTGCTGAATATAGATAAGGGATATGAAAAACAAGAGGCAAAAGGATTCAAAAATCACTATATAGTCACAAAGAGGATTAAAAAATACAGCCCTTCTAACTAATATATATACACTTTGTTTTTCCACTTTAGGAACAAATTGACATGAAAAAAGTTGTCACAAATTCTTGGATCTCTAATGTGAAAGATTGATACAATTAAGATGTTCCTGAATTTCCAGAAAGTTTAGCGCTATTAGTGTTATAACAAATTATTAGCTATTTTTCCCCAAGAATTCTGAAATTCTCAATCCAGGACTGTTTGACACCGAGTAACAATTAACACTGTTTATGAAGATTCGGGCAATATTGTGGTATATATGTAAGTCAAGAATAACGCACACATTTTGCATATCAATCAGTCCAAGTGTTCAATTCCAGGAAATATAGAAATGCTTCTGTGTTTCTAACTAGCACCTGGAAATAGAAGGGACAATGTTCTTGTACAGCCTTGGGGAAATAGTGGAAAGTAGGGAGCCCTCGGAGGCTAAGAAGCACATGACAACTCCTCTTGTGCAGTCTTTCTCGCTTTCTGACTGTAATTTCCTTTGGAACCTGGCAAGGATGATTCACCCCTGAGGGTAATGCATTGACCTTAACAGAAAGGAGGGATGGAGAGGGGGCCAACTATGGGTTTATTATTAGATATGCTTTACAGAAGTGAAGTTTTTAAAAGTTTCAGAAAGTGGTGTTTAAATTACTATATAGCTGCAGGACACCTGTATTTTCTGTGCTAACCATGTATGCATGTTTTATGAAGCTATTTAATCTGCAATTCACTTAAAAAAAAGCAATCACCATAGCAACTGACATCAGAAAAGTTTTAACACAAGAAGTGTGTCAGGCAATTACATACACATACAGTGTAGCCTGCTCAAGCTACGAATGCCTGGTTTCAGGAAAGCGAGAGTTAATTCATTGTTTTAGTTATTTTTTTCTTATCACCTTAGGCAAATAATGAGGGTGGTGAAGTATAAGTAAAGTAAAAACTACTGAATATTAACTGAAACATTGCTACTGGCCAATACGGAGGCCCTTCCTAAAGTGGCCTGGGCAATTTTAAAAGAAAGTCTAATTTAAGAGACTGAATACCTTTCAGTCATAAAGTATTCTCTGTAAAGAAAATAATTATATTCCCCACATGAGCACATTCAATGTGATTTTCACATCCCAAAGTCACAGGAATTCTGGAGACTAATTGCTTTCTTTCAGTAGCATAATTATGCTATGTCCATAAGAAACTACCTCTCATCTCAGATCAGTACAGACACACAAACATGTGAAAATTTTTAAAAATACTTAATATAATTTTATCAACAACCAAAAATTCTAAGCATGTTATATTTTGATAATGTACAATACATGATATTTTTTCTGCTTGTAATAGAATTAATAGAAGCCATGTTTGGCTATGAAATTTTATTGAAACACAAATGTAGCATGTTAAACATGTTTAGCTATAAGATTTGATTTAAACAAAGATTTCCTTATATTTTGAAGTTTTATAAAACTATTTTTTTTATTTTTCATTTTGAAAGTATGCTTTAATGATAGATTTTACTTCTTAAATCCCACTTATTAAAATTTGTTTCTGAAAATATTTCAAATCATCACTGTGCAAAATTA
This sequence comes from Felis catus, assembly GCF_018350175.1. NCBI lineage: Eukaryota > Metazoa > Chordata > Mammalia > Carnivora > Felidae > Felis > Felis catus. Next base: position 36,277,885 of record NC_058377.1, read on the forward strand.
TAACAATCTAGATTATAATTCATGAATAACTAAAATGATAATTTACTTTTAATATTCAGTTAGGTTACTTATTCAATATTTACTGACTACATTTTATTATATATACATTACTCTTCTAGGGATAATTAAAAAAATATTTATATGATCCCTGCCTTTAAAAAGCATATATTATAAAATACATTAAATATATATGTATTATATATTATGCAATTTATAAAAGACAGTTTAAATAAAAGCTAAATTATAAAATTCATTCAAGAAATTATCTAATCACCTTTGGATCTACTTTGTGTAATCCCAAAGGAAACCCATTACAACTTTTTGTTTTTATCTTTATATGTCAAATGAAATAATCTCATTTGTATTATTTTCCCAGAATCAAAATGTAACCACAAACAATTACATTTTAAATTCACGTATATGCAGGGTCTTTGAGGATTAAAATTTAGATTTGGCTTAATTTCCTCTTTGCTAGAGAACCACTTTTCCTCACCTCTGGAAGTCAGCACACGGATTCTATCAGTATAAAACACTTCTTCTAACGATTTCTCCTCCCCAGTAAACTTCATCTCAATCTGTTTTAGGAGTGTAGCACCTGCTTTTTTTTTTTTTTTTGGCTGCACACTTGGCCCCGAGTTACACCTTTTTCTAAAGCTCAAGATTTGGTTTCTTTTAGACTTGTGAATCTTTGCCTTATATCAACCAGCTTCCTTACAGCATCCCTGACTAACTTCATTTTGGTTTTCATGATCTGAATGTTCTTTTGAGGTATTTTTTTTAACATGCTTGTTTATTTTATTTGTTCAAATATATGTCGTTCCATTTATATTATTTTTATTTATTTTATTTATTTTATTTGAGAGAGAGAGAGAGAGAGTGAGCAAGTTGGAGCCAGAGAGAGAGAGAGAGAGAGAGAGAGAGAGAGAGAGAGAGAATCTTAAGCAGGTTCTACACTCAGCATGGTGCCCAATGCTTGACTCATCCCATGGCCCTGGAATCATGACCTGAGCCAAAATCAAGAGTCAGATGCTCAACCACCTAAGTGTCCAGGCACCCCTGTCATTCCATTTCTATAGTCTGTTGTTTTTTCTGATCCTCAATTGTTGCCTTATGTCCACTCCATGCTTCAACCTGTTTCTTAAGGGTGTGATGTTTTCCCCATTGTTACTCTTGGCCCTGTTTTTGGCCCATTGTTAATTTATGGAGATCTTACTCTATCACTTTCACTTAGCCCTTTCCGAAGTAGGAAATCTTAATCTGTGATCTAATGACCTTTCACCAATGAAAACATTGATAGACTCATACAATTTATATATATGTTTTTCATGAATTAACATTTACACATTTCTTTTTGAGGGAGACTTTCAGTTTCCTTAAGGGGCTGCTGACCCTCCTAAATTTTAAGGATAATTGTTCTCAATTCCCATTTGTATTTCCTATTATTTCTTTTATTCTGTGTTCTAATAGATACCACATCTTCTGCCAGCTTCATTTCCTTCTTTCTTCTCTCTTTCTGAGTATTGCATTGGACTCAAAATTCTTAACCCTATACTGTCTCCATTAGAGGACCAACTTCATTTCACTACTTTGGCTACATGGGAACAAAAGACCCCAAGGTTTCTGGTTTACACCTCAAATATCACCATTTACCTAAAAGGCATCCTCATAAAATTCAAACTGACTAAAATTGGACTTCTTATCTTTTCTCTAAAATTATATCCCTCATTTAATCTGTCAGTGGCACTATAATTCTTTTTGATCCACTAGGCACAAAGCTTTGGAAATACATCTTTTTTTAAAACATTTTTTTTTAACGTTGATTCACTTTTTGAGAGACAGAGAGAAAGCACAAGCCGGGGAGGGGCAAAGAGAGAGAATCTGAAGCAGTCTTCAGGCTCTGAGTTGTCAGCACAGAGCCCAACGTGAGGTTAGAACTCACCAACTGCAAGGTCATGACCTGAGCAAAAGTCAGCCGTTTAACTGACTGAGGCACCCAGGCACCCTGGAAATAAGTCTTCTTTATCCTTCACCTTCAAGTCTCAGGTGAAACCTGCCTCCAACTCTACTGCATCACACAATTTAAACTTTCTACTGTCACCTTGCATTTCTCTCAGGCCACAATTATTGACATCACTTGTTTAACATTTTCCTACTCTACAACTCATCTCTAAACACTGTTATCAGAATAAACTTTTTAAGACAATGGGTTATTATTGGCTTGCCATTTTCAGAAAACTGCTGGTACGTACTAATTGTCCTGGTGCTAAATGCCACACTTCTAAGCCTATGATTAAGAGACTCCACAATTTGGTTCATAGTATTGTTTCCAAACTTACCTCCCCAGTGCTTGCACAGCCTCTTTAAGAACTCTATTTTCTAAAAATAAACAAAAACTGTTCCACAATATATCACATGTAATATTCTTATATTAATATTGTGACTAAAAATGCCACTTTCGGGGCGCCTGGGTGGCTCAGTCGGTTGAGCGTCCGACTTCGGCTGAGGTCACGATCTCGCGGTCCGTGAGTTCGAGCCCCGCGTCGGGCTCTGGGCTGATGGCTCAGATTGGAGCCTGCTTCTGATTCTGTGTCTCCCTCTCTCTCTGCCCCTCCCCGGTTCATGTTCTGTCTCTCTCTGTCTCAAAAATAAATAAACGTTAAAAAAAATAAAAAATAAATAAAAAATAAATAAAAATGCCACTTTCATCTTGATCAAGTTATACACATTATTTCAAAACTCATTTTCAAGTTCAATCCAGGAAGTATTCCCTGATTTTTCTACATATTCCTGGTATTAATTCTTGAAAGTGATATTAAAAATAAAACCAGACTCTCTTACTTTCTTTGCAAGGTATTTAGCATATTTAAAAGGCACGGAATATTGGAATTATCTTGCCATTTTATGAATATTACAGACTAGCATGTGAGGTCTATTATCTTGCCATTTTATGAATATTACTGACGAGCATGTGAGTGAGGTCTTCAACCGCAAAGATTGTGCTTTTACCATCTGTTTGCTAGCCCAGAGAGTTCTTAGTTTATATAGGCTACAAACTCAGAGATTTTTGCTTGAAAATGATTTTACGGGAGCATATCAATTTTATTATTTTTTATTTTTTTAAATGTTTATTTTTGAGAGAGAGCATGGGAGAGTGGGGGGGGGAAGGGAGGAAAGAGAGAGGGACAGAGGATCTGCAGCAGGCTCTGTGCTGACAGCAGCGAGCTCGACGTGGGGCTGGAGCTTACAAACTGTGAGATCATGACCTGAGCTGAAGTTGGACACTTAACCAACTGAGTCACCCAGGTGTCGCAGCAGAAGCATATCAATTTTAGAAGAGTATTTACAAGAAGGCTGCCAGAAAAAATACGGGATACCTGGCTAAAATGGAATTTCATAAATACAGCATAATCTATTTATGAAATAATTATTTAATAATTAATGAATATTTTAGTAAATGTATATATATCCCATGCAATATTTGAGACATATTTATACTAAAAATTATCTTTTTATCTGAATTCAAATTTCATTTTGTGCTTGTATTTATTAAATCTGGCATATTTAGTTTATAAGACTTGTTTTCTTCTTACAGGATAATCATATGGAAATTAAAATTAACATTATTGGTGTGAAAGTAGAACATTATTTCAGTATTTTTCTTCCTCTCACATTTAAAATGCAATAGAATATATTGTGAAAAAAGTTAGAAATACCTTGAAATTTGTGCCCTAAGTTTTTAATCCAACTGTCTTCGTCTCATTGCAACTTACAACTCCCTAAATGAGACAGTGGCTTCTTTCTCTTTTTTCTTAAACAGTGTTTATTTGTTTTTTTTTAATCTTTAACATATTATGCAAACTTGATATACGCCAGGCACTTGTTTAGATGCTGGTGATATAGCAGCAAATAAGATGAATAAAGCACATGCTTTAAAGTAGCAAACATGATAATATAAAAATAAAATTAAAAAAAATAATTTCAGAGAGCAAAAAAAATGTTAGAAGAAAAACAAGCAGGTAGAGATGTAAGAGTTGTATGATCAGGGAAGTTTTGTGAATAAGGCCACAAGTGAGCAGAAGCTTGAGTAGCAAAGAACCTTCCAGAGATGGCTGAAGCAAAACCCTAATGGAAGAACAAGATTAACATACCGGCCAAGGAATGTGACTGGACCTTACAGCAGTAGGGAAAGTGAGTGGTTACAGATGGGGAGGGAGCGGTGAGTAGAGGACATCTCATGTAGGAACTTACTGGTCATGCTAAATATATTGGGTTCAATATTAAATATTTTAATGCCTGTTTAAAAAACATGGCTCTGAGCATGACATGGAAAGTTAATTTTTGAAGGAAAGAGACAAGAGCAAAACTAGAGCAGCCGGTCAGGTGGCTCTTTTAGCAGCCCAGGAAAGACACACCACACTGGTGGTGTTCTACTCTGGGATGAGAAGTGGAGATGGTGAATCAGAGATGACTTCAGGATTCATTTCAAGCTCACAAGTAACAAATTCTGTCAATAGAATACTGAAGGCAAGAGGATGATACAAGACAACTTTTGGGTTTTGATATGGGTATCTAGATGAATGGGAAGATAGAAGGATCATGATTAGCAGGACTGAAATGATTCACAAGTTCAGGCGTGTTCCCCACTGTTACTAGGACAAGCGGGAAAAGTCCTTGTTGGTGATTATGAATCCTTTCTTATCTGTTTCAGGAAAAACATCATGGTTGGCAACCCTCACACAGGTACAATAGTATATGTATTATCAGTGAGGGAGGAAATGTTTTAGGGACATTAACTTCAATTTAATATACATGCCAATATTTAGTCTGAAAACAAGAGGTCAGTCTTATTATTTATATTTAGTATAAGTTCCTTATAACCTTTGTGGCAAGTGCTAGTAGACGCTAATTAATAACTTGCAGTTCAATGCCCAGGCTCCTCTCTGTGTATACCTATATCATATTAACTGAGTTCCCATTATTTTCTCTAATAAGCCTTAACTCTTTCTTTATTCTACACTCTTCCTCTCTAAACTCTGAATTGGCTTTGAGACCAAGAACACTAGTTAAAATACTTTTATGTTAAGAGATTTTCTCAGCACACTATTTAGTGGATAAAACATATTCATAAACACATGTTAAATAAAGAGATCCATACCTTAGGAAAAGAAATCAAATTTGAAAATAATTGCAAAGACAAGTTTTTTCCCCAGATGAGGTATATAATGGCTAAGGCCTTAATCTCAAAGTCAGATTTTAAGTCTGTATCTTATACTGATATCAGCATATGAAACTCAGCAGGGACACTGCATTTTGAGCATTAAACCAGGTTAATCTGCAGTGCAAACACCTTAGCTCTCAAATCTAAGGCAGCTTTTTGACCCTTCATGTCATCTCTTTCTATAAACCATACAGTTCACATAAGGATTCTGTTCTTTCTGATTAAGAGAGGAAGGAGATTCTGTCAGCTAAATCAATATCTTACTACTGGAAAAAAAATAGAAAATTGTAAATAACAGTAGCAATTTCCTATGATTGGTGAAATGCCATGGCAAAGCAACCATGATTCTTTCCAAGGCTAGGAAATTCACTTTTTATCCTAGACATCTCATTCCAATAATTTAAAGGTTTACAAGAGGATGAAAACACCATGTTTTTATAGCATGTTTCTGCAATGGTATGTTAAGTTTCATGAGTAAAACTAACCACAATCACTAACATTTGACACTTCTACCTGTATTACCTATTTCATATTTAGAATGTCGTATGGAACATATTAATCACCATTTCAAGTTTTCTAAATAAAGAAATAAATGCCACTTTATAATATGTGCAGGTACATAATTTCTAAGATGTTTCTTTGCATTAAATAACAGGTGTCACTGTGCCCATGCACATCAGTGACCCACATAGCCAGTGGTGTGCTAGCAAATGTTTAACAATCCACTGTCAAAAGATGAACAAGGCTTAATTCGTAACATTTGACAGATTCTATGGTATAAATACGCCAGATATGGATGATTTCAAGTTATTCATGTGATGTCATTGAATGGTGTAGCTTGAAGAAAATAAGAATATACAGTGTTCTTGAACTAGTGAGTTGTACTACATTTACAAGTTGATATTTGATGGTCACCATTGTTCTTATCATAAATCAAAAATCTTAAAAAAAGAACAACCTTTCTAATTGGATATTTTGCAAGCATTTTGCCCAAAACTGGATGTCCCTCCTTTATTACATATTCTACGTGTGTTCAGTTCTACTCACTGGTTTTTATTCTAAGCTTTTTCCTGCACTAGCTTAGAACTAGATGGGCAAATACGTGGTGCACACACCATTATTGTTCCCCACAATATCTTTGTGGGTATCATATACATGACTACAGTCATTTCCTCTTCAGATTTAAATCCATCATCCTTCTCAACATAGCACTCCAGGAAGCCATTTCTAGTTAAATATTGTTTGACAAATTGTGGCAACTGCTTTACCAATCTCTCTACTTCTAGTTCTCATAATCTGTTCTTAGTATTAACAATAATGAAAATTTATGGAACCCCTTCCATCTGCATAGTAGGATTCTAAATACTTTATATCTAATAACTCATTTAATCATTCTAATACTATTAAATAAGTTCTATTTTTAAATCTATTTATATGGATAATAAAATCAAGAGATGGAGGTTAAGTAAATTTTGCCAGTTTCGTAAATAGCCTGGAATCAAAACCAGATATTTTGACGTTCTCATTTCACTTTGAAATCAAGATTCTCATATTATTGGGGCGCCTGGGTGGCGCAGTCGGTTGAGCATCCGACTTCAGCCAGGTCACGATCTCACGGTCCGTGAGTTCGAGCCCCACGTCAGGCTCTGGGCTGATGGCTCAGAGCCTGGAGCCTGTTTCCGATTCTGTGTCTCCCTCTCTCTCTGCCCCTCCCCCGTTCATGCTCTGTCTCTCTCTGTCCCAAAAATAAATAAACATTGAAAACAAAATTTAAAAAAAAAAAAAAAAAAAAGATTCTCATATTATTTCTTAAAAATTTATTTCTAGAGGCCTTAAATGTCCCCATTTCTCTGATTCTCCTGAAGTCCCGATCTTTTTGGCCTTCAGCAAGCACATTTATTAAGATGATTATCACACTGCGTGTCTCATAAGTTTGAGCAAAATTTAAAACTATATCATACTTTTATGCTATCCAATTCAAGGCTGTAAAATCATTTGTCTTCATCATTCATTCTATTTTGAATTCTAAGCACTGAACTGAATTTTCCCTAAAATAATCACAGAAAATCGTAGACTGGCTACTGTTTGACCTGATTGAGTTCCTCATATTTTCTAGGCATGATATAAATTAAGTACTACTTTTCTAACCCTTAATTGATGTTATTCCATATTTAAAAGTGGTATATGTGTATATTTTCATTCCTGTTTTTATTATAATAATCATCTTTCCTTTATTGTAATTTAAATAAATATAATTTCATACTTAACAAGGTGTTTATGTACCAATATATAACATGTAATTTATTTTTTTGAAGAATGTGATATCCACAGAATAGAAAAATATTTTAAAAAGTAAAAACATGAGATAGCAGTGGTAATTAAAAAGCGTTCTATAGGTACAATAGCTTTAGATAATCTTGAATAATTTTTAGAGCATCTATTTCAATTCTTCTTTACTATTCATCATCCTAAAATTTAAGAATGTGTTAAGTACTCAAGGCACCTAAAACATGTTTTTGAGTATAATGTATAGTATGTAAATAGATAGATAGATAGATAGATAAGATAGATAGATTAGATAGATAGATATCCCTTGTCCTACAACCTCATCCTTGAATTCTTTTCCATCTCTGGTATAAAACTTATTTACCATCTCTAGGAATTTTTTTTCTTGTGTGGATTCTACTGGCATTATTGTGATATTAATAATCCATCTTATAAAACGGTTCTTTTTTTGCAGTGGGCTCCATTTTTTAATTATCTGGATTGTTCCTTTTGAGGAAATCATCATAGACCATTTGGAGTCCTAAGGCATCATCTGAAAAAAAGCCAAATGATCACCTCCCAGATATCTGCTCTATTGAAGGGCTCTCAAACCATCAATGCACTTGTCCATCAGAAAGATTGGCTCCAGACTGCTCAGTCTACTCCTATGTAATTACAACATAAGTGGAATCATTTCACTGCTTGACTTATTTTCTTCAAAAAGTATAGAAAATTATTATTCTAAACATTATTAATTTAAACACAACATTTTATTAAAAGATAAACATAATTAACTACTAAGAAGAAAACTGACTTTTACCCTAGTCAGATTATGGTATTTAATTCATTCATTCATTCATTCATTTTTTAAAATTATTTAATTTTGTTTTTAATTATTTTATTTTATTTTTTTATTATTTAAAATTTATTGTCAACTTAGCTAACATACAATGTAGGCTTGACTTCAGAGGTAGATTTCTGCGATTCATCACTCACATACAACACTCAGTGCTCATCTCAACAAGTGCCCTCCTCAATGCCCATCACCCATTTTTCCCATCCCCTCCATTTGCCAACTCGCCACCCTCTTCAAAATTCAGTTTTTTCTCTGTATTTTACAGTCTCTAATGGTTTGCTTCCCTTTCTATTTGTATCTTATTTTTCTTTCCCTTCCACCATGGCCAACTGCTAAGTTTCTCAAATTCCACATATGAGTGAAATCATATATCTGTCTTTCTCTGACTGACTTATTTCACTTAGCGTTATATCCTCCAGTTCCATCCACGTTGTTGCAAATGGCAAGATTTAATTCTTTTTTAATCACTGAGTAATATTCCATTGTGTATATATACCACATCTTCATTATCATTCATCAGTTGATGGTCATTTGGACTTTTTCCATAATTTAGCTATTTATAATAGTGTTGCTATAAACATTGGACTGATGTGCCCCTTTGAATCAGCACTCCTGTATCCCTTGGATGAATTTCTAGTAGTGCAATTGCTGTGTTATAGAGTAATTCTATTTTTAATTTTTTGAGGAACCTTAACACTGTTTTCCAGAGTGGCTATACCAGTTTGCATTCCCACCAGCAATGTAAGAGGGTTCTCATTTCCCCACATCCTCACTAACATCCGTTGTTTCCTGATTTGTTAATTTTAGCCACTCAGACTAGTGTGAGGTGATATCTCAATGTAGTTTTTATTTGCATTTCTCTGAAGATGAGGATGTTGAGCATCTTTTTATATGTCTGTTGGCCATGTGGGTGTCTTCTTTGGAAAATTTCCATTCATGTCTTCTGACCATTTCTTCACTGGTTTATTTGTTTTTCAGGTATTGAGTTTGGCAAGCTTTTATGTATTTTGGATAGTAACCCTTTATCTGATATGTCATTTGCAAATATCTTCTCCCATTTCATCAGTTGTCTTTTAGTTTTGTTGATTGTTTCCTTTGCTGTACAGAAGATTTTTATCTTGATGAGGTCCCTATAGTTCATTTTTGCTTTTATTTCCCTTGTCTTCAGAGACATGTGAAGTAAGAAGTTTATGTGGCTGAGGTCAAAGAGGTTTTCGCCTCTTTTCTTCTCTAGGATTTTGATGGTTTCCTATCTCATATTTAGGTTTTTCATCCACTTTACATTTATTTTTGTCTATAGTGTAACAAAGTGGTCCAGTTTCATTCTTCTGCATGTTGTTGTCCAGGTCTCTGAGCACCATTGCTAAAGAGACTGTCTTTTTTCCATTGGATACTCTTTCCTGCTTTGTAGAAGATTAGTTGGCCATACATTTGTAGGTCCAATTCTGGGTTCTCTATTCTGTTCCATTGGTCTATGTCTCTGTTTTTGTGCCAATACCATACTGTCTTGATGATTACAGATTTGTAGTAGGGGCTAAAGTCTGGGATTGTGATGCCTCCCACTTTGGTTTTCTTTTCAACATTACTTTGGCTATATGGAGTCTTTTGTAGTTTCATACAAATTTTAGGATTGTTTGTTCTAGGTCTGTGAAGAATGCTGGTGGTATTTTGACTGGGAATGCTTTGCATGTGTAGATTGCTTTTGGGTAGCAATATTTGTTCTTCTAATCCATGAGCGTGGAATAATTTTTCCATTCCTTTGTGTCTTCAGTTTCTTTCATAAGCTTTCTATAGATTCAGAGTACAGATCTTTTACCTTTTTAAATAGGTTTATTCCTAGGCATTTTATGGTTCTTAGTGCAATTGTAAATGGGATCTATTTCTTGATTTTTCTTCCTGTTGCTTCATTATTGGTGTAAGGAAATGCAACAGATTTCTGTACATTTATTTTATATCCTGTGACTTTGCTGAATTCATGTATTAGTTCTAGCCGATTTTTGGTGAAGTTTGTTGGGTTTTCCATGTAGAGTATCATAACATCTGTGAAGAATATTAGCTTGACTTCTTCATTGCTTATTTGATGGCCTTTTATTTCATTTTGTTGTCTGATTGCTGAGGCTAGGACTTCCAACACTATGTTAAACAATAGTGGTGAGAGTGGACATCTCTGTCATGTTCCTGATCTCATCAGAAAAGCTCTCAGATTTTCCCCATTGAGGATGATGGTAGCTATGGGTCTTTCATATATGGCTTTTATGACATTAATATATGTTGCTTCCATCCTTTCTTGAGTTTTTGTTAGGAAAGGATTCTAAGCATTTTGTCAAATGCTTTTTCTGCATCTTTTGACAGGATCATATGGTTCTTATCCTTTCTTTTATTAATGTGATGTGTCACATTCATTGATTTGCAAATATTGAAACAGCCCTGAAGCCCAGGAATTAATCTCACATGATCATGGTGAATAATTCTTTTAATATACTGTTGAATTTGATTTGCTAATATCTTGTTGAGAGTTTTTGCATCCATGTTCATCAGGGATATTGGCCTGTAATTTTCCTTTTTAGTGGGGTCTTTCTCTGGTTTGGAATAAAGGTAATGCTGGCTTAATAGAATGAGTCTGGAAGTTTCCCTTCCATTTCTCTTTTTTGGAACAGCTTGAGAAGGATAGGTATTAATTCTGTTTCAAATGTCTGTATAATTCCCTTGGGAGGCCATCTAGCCCAGGACTCTTATTTGTTGGGAGGTTTTTGATAACTTATTCAATTTCTTTGCTGGTTATGGGTTGGTTCAAATTTTCTATTTCTTCCTGTTTGAGTTTTGGTAGTGTGTGGGTGTTGGGAATTTTTCCATTTCCTCCAGGCTGTACAGTTTGTTGGCATGTAATTTTTCATACTATTCTCTAATAATTGTTTGTATTTCTGTGGTATTGGTTGTGATCTCCCTCTTTCATTTTATCTACTATCTATTTCAGTCCTCTGTCTTTTCTTTTTGAGAACTCTGGCTAGGGTTTATCAATTTTGTTTATTTTTTTCAAAAAACCAGCTCTTAGATTCATTGATCTGCTCTCTCTTTCTCTTTTTTTAATTCTGTTAAAAATTCCTCTAAGTGTAAGGTTAAGCTATGTATTTGGGACCTTTCTTGCTTCTTAATATAGGCCTGAATTGCAATGTATTTCCCTCTTTGCTGCATCACAAAGAGTTTGGACTGTCATGTTTTCATTTTCATTTGCTTCCATATATTTTGTTAATTTCTTCTTTAATTTACTGGTTGATCCATTCATTCCTTAATTGGATGTTCTTTAACCTCCATGTATTTGGGGTCTTTCCAAATTTTTTCTTGTGATTGATTTCAAGTTTCATAGTGTTGTGATCTGAAAATATGCATGGTATGATCTCAATATTTTTACTTGTTGAGGGTTTTTTTATGACCCACTGTGTGATCTATTTTGAAGAATGTTCCATGTGCACTTGAGGATAATGTGTCTTCTGCTGCTTTTGGATAAAAAGTTCTAAATATATCTATTAAGTCCATCTGATCCAATGTGTCATTCAGAACCATTTTCCTTATAGAATTTTTGCCTCAATTATTTGTTCATTGTTGTAAGTGGAGTGTTAAAGTCCCCTACAATCATGGTATTATTATCTATACATTTATTTATGTTGGTGATTAATTTATATATTTGGGTCTCTGTTGGGGGCATAAGCATTGTTAGCTCTTCATGATGAGTAAACACCCTAATTATGATATAATGCTCTTCATCTCTTGTTACAGCCTTTAGTTTAAAATCTAGTTTGTCTAATGTAAATATGGCTACCTGGCTTTCATTTGCCATCCAGTAGCATGGTAGATATCTGTCCATCCCCTCACTTTGAATCTACAGGTGTCCTCAGGTCTAAAATGAGTCTATCGTAGGCAGCATATAGATAGATCATTTTTTTAAATCCATTCTGATACCTTATGTGTTTTGATTGGGGCATTTAGTCCATTTACATTCAGAGTGGTTATTGGAAGATGGAATTAGTGTCATTGTGTTAACTGTAGGTTTCATGCTTGTTGTGATGTCTCTGGTCCTTTGTAGTCTTTGTTGCATTCCACTCACAGTCTCCCTTAGGATCTCCTGCAGGGTTGATTTAGTAGTCATGAACTCCTTCAGTATTTGTTAGTCTGGGAAAGCCTTTTTTTTCTCCTTCTATTCTGAATGATAGCTTTGTTGGGTAAAGGATTCTTGGCTGCATATATTTCTCAGTCATCACGTTGAATACCTCATGATACTCCCTTCTGGCCTGCTCATTTTCTGTCCAGAGATCTGCTGCTAACCTGATTTGTCTTCCCTTGCTAGGTTAGGGTTTTCTTTTCCTTACTATTTTCAGGATTCTTTCCTTATCTCTGTATTTTGAAAATTGTACTACAATATTTCTTTGCATTGGCCTGCTTGTGTTGATTTTGTTCTCTGGTCTCCTGGATTTGGATGTCTGTTTCTTCCACCAGATTTGGGGATGTTTTTAGCAATAGTTTGCTCAAATAAGTCTTCTTCCCCTTTTCCCCTCTCCTCTTGGACTCCTATGATATGAATGTTATTATGCTTTATGGAGTTGCTGAGTTCCCTGAATCTACATATGTGATTCAGAATATTTCCTCCCCTCTTCTTTTCAGCTCTATTATTTTCCATTATTTTATACTCTACATCACTTATTCATTCCCCTGTTTCTATTCTTGTGGCCATAACAATCAAACAGTGTTGCATCTCAGTTACAGCATGTTTTATTTGGGTCTGACTAGTTTTTATGTCTGTGATGTGGGACTCCATTGTCTTCTTCTTTTTTTTTATTTCAGCTACTATCTTAATGATTGTTGTTTTAAATTCTGATTTAGGCATATTACTTATATATGTTTTGATTTGACCCCTAGCTGTGACCTCATTGTTTTTTCTTTGGGATGAATTCCTCCATCTTGACATTTTGTTGAGGTCTTTGCCTTCTGTGTGTTAGAAAAGCCTGTTATGTTTCCTACTCTTGAGAGTAAAGGGTGTATTAAGAAGAGGTCATATTGTGTCCAGGGCCTCATGCTTCAGGAAGTGTCTCTGGTGATGCTATGTGCACTCTTTCGTTGTGTTTTGTCTGCTCTATCTCTCATATCAGTTCTCTGCAGAGTTTTTTCTTGCCTGCAGTGGGGAGTGTTTGGACCTTGTCCACTGTGTGGTGAATTTAATAATTGTGTTTTTTTGTATGCTTGTTCAAAAAGGCTAGATCTTATTTCCTGTAGAGCTGAAGCTTTTCAGCACTTTATGGTCAGTAGATTTGGTGGATGTGGGGGGATTTGTGCTGGTCTTCTGGAGGAAGGGCCTGCTGCTGCTCTGACTCTCAGGCACACTTGCCATAGTAAAAAAGCACCCACAGAGCACAAAGGGGATGGGCTAGGTGTAAGAGCCTCAAGCCTCCACTGTGGCTCTGTGATGCTCCCTGAACTCCATCTCTGCTGATGGGTGGTGGTAAAAATGGCATTATTCAGCTCTCTTGTCCCTGGAGAGGGGAGTTCGTGCCCTTCACTGTTCAGGAAGTTCTCACAGAAGAGTAAAAAGTGTCCCCTCATTTGTCTCAGGGTTCCTTCAGATCCTTGCCTTTACCCTGTCTATATCTGTGCCATCTGCTCACCTGATAGCACAATACTCCTGTGATTTACCTTAGGTATGCCAGCTGGGTTTCAAAACTCCAAAATTTAGGGACTGGGCATGGCATGGACCCATGCAGATCCTCTGCAGAGTCTTGCCATGCTGTGGCTGATGCCAGTTTGTCCCAGAACACACAAACACACAGGTGCTTGGAGTTTATAGCAAAGCACAGAAAAAAGCTGGCATCGAGGTTAGCTGTCCTCAGTAGCTGCCCCTGTTCCTTTTGCTAATGAACAGGGCAGCTCAATGGCTCCTGATGACTCATTTGTCCCCTTAGAGGCAGTGCCACTTCTCCCACATGAGCTCTAAGAAGGGGAACTGTCTTTCCCAGTGTGGCTCAGGGGATCTTTTAGAGCATGCTGTGTGCTGCGGGGCCTCTCCCCTCTTCCTCCACAGAAGTACCTCTATGCCCACCAGGCTCCACCCAAGCTATAGTGTGGAATTCTAAAACTTCAGACTGAGCTCTATTGCTTGTGAAATTGGCAGTTATCAGCCATTCTCATGTTCCTTGTCAATGATTTTGGGGAAGTGTTTTTCCTGGCAAGTACAAAGCCTTGCATCCGCCCTACTCTCTTGCACTCTCTCTCTTTCTCTCCTCTCTCCCTGATCATGGCTCCTAAGGATTCTTTTCTCCCCAAATCTTATCTCTGCACTTCCTACCTTCCACCATATGGCCTCTGTTCTACCTCTAGTTGTACAATTTGTTCTCTCAGTCCTCAGAATGATTCCCTAGGTGTTCAGAATGATTTGACATTTATTTAGCTGTGTTTGAGGGATGAGTCAAGCATAAGGTCCTTCTACTACTCTGCCTTCTTAATTCCTCTCCTCTAAATATGCTCTTTTACCATCTCTAGTTTCATTGTTCTGGCAAATCATCTGCTGCTATTTTTTTTCTTCCTTTATATACAACATGTCTTTTTTAATTAGCTGTTTCTAATTATCTTTTTTTTCCAGTTTTAAGCAATTTGATTATGATGTATATCAATGCAATATTCCTAAAGTCTCTTTTGCTTCGGGCTTACTAAGCTTCTTAGACTTGCAAGTTTACATTTTTTTCATTAAGTTTTAAATATTTTCAGATATTTCTCAAAATAATTTTCCTTCATTGTCTTCTTTCAAGTGCTACAATTATACATGTAATAGGCCAGAATTTCTGATACTGTATTGTGTTGATATCCCTCTGCTTTAAATTTTAAATACTTTCTATTTCTATATTTTGTTTGTTTATTTATTTATTTATTTAATTTCAGAGAGAGAGAGAGAGTGCAAATGAGGATAGAGGCAGAGGAAGAGAGAGAGAGAATCTTAAGCAGTCTTCATGCTGAGTGTACCCAATAGTGAGTGATACCCAACAGTATAATTGCTTGATCATGGGGTAGTTCTATTTTTAAATTTTTTGAGGAAGCTGCATACTGTTTTCCAGAGTCGAAGCACCAGTTTGAATTCCCATCAACAGTGCAAGAGGGCTCCCTTTTCTCCACATCCTCACCAGCACCGTTGTTTCTTGTGTTGTTGTTTTCATCCATTCCGTAAGGTGTGAGGTTATATCTCCTTGTAGTTTTGAGTTGAATTTCTCTGTTGATAAGTGATGATGAACACATTGTCATGTATTTATTGGCCATCTGGATGTCTTTTTGGAGAAATATCTGTTCATATCTTCTGGATCCCTTTATAATGGATTATTTGTTTTTTGGGGTGTTAAGTTGTACAAGTAATTTATATATTTTTCATATTAACTCTTTATTTGATATGTCATTTGCAAAATATCCTCTGCCATTATATAAGTTGCCTTTCAGTTGCATTATTTCCTTAGTAGTGCAGAAACTTTTTATTTGGATGTGATACCAATAGTTTGCTTTTGCTTTTATTTCCCTTGCCTCAGGGGACCTCTCTAGAAAATAATTGCTACAGCCAATGTCAGAGAAGGTACTACCTGTGCTCTCTTTTAGGAATTTTATAGTCCCAAATCTCAGAGTTAGGTCTTCATTTTAACTTTATTTTTGTGTATGGTATAATGAATTGGCCCAATTTCATTTTTTTGTATGTGACTTGCCTATAGTTGTGAGTTCATTTCTATGTTTTCTATTTGATCTTATTGATCTATGTGTCTATTTTTGTACCAGTACCATACTGTTTTGATCACTGTTTTGATCTACTGTTTTGATCTACTGTTTTTAGTAGTTTATTGTAAAATATCTTGACATCTGGAATTGTGATGCCTCCAGCTTTGTTTTTCTTTTTCAAGAGTAATTTGGCTGATCAGAGTCTTTTGTAGTTCCATTCAAATTTTAGGATAATTTGTTCTAATTCTGTGAAAAATGTTGTTGGTATTTTGATAGGAATTGCATTAAATGTGTAGATTGCTTTAGGTAGTATAGATATTTTAATAATGTTTGTTCTTCTAATCCATGAGCATGGAACGTCTTGCCATTGCTTTATGTCAATTTCTTTCATCATTGATTTATAGTTTTCAGAGTACATCTCTTTGATTAGGTTTATTCCTAGGTATTTTATTATTTTTGGTTCAATTATAATTTGGATTATTTTCTTAATTTTTAAAAATGTTCATTATTTTTGAAAGAGAAAAAGAGAGATAGAGCACAAGAGGGGAAGGGGCAGAAAGAGAGGGAGACACCAAATCCGACCCAGGGTCCAGGCTCTGAGGTGTCAGGACAGAACCCAATGTGGAGCTTAAACTCACAAACTGTGAGATCATGACCTGCACCAAAGTTGGATGCTCAACTGAGCTACTCAGGTGCCCCAATGCAATTGTTTTCTTAATTTCTCTTTCTGTTACCTCATTACTCGTGTATAAAAATTCAACAGATGTCTCTACATTGATTTTGTATCCTGCAACATTACTGAATTAATTTATCAATTCTAGGAATTTTTGGTGGAGTTTTTCAAATTTTCTATATATAGTATCATGTCATCTACAAATAAGGAATGTTTTATTTATTCCTTACAGATTTAGATGCCTTTTATTCTGATTGCTGTGGCTAGGACTTGCAGTACCATGTTGAATAAAAGTGGTGAGAGTGGACATCATGTCTTGTTCCTGACCTGAAAGGAAAAACCCACAGCTTTTCCCCATTGAGGATGATATTAGTTGTGAGTTTTCCATATGTAGCCTTTATTATATTGAGGTCTGTTTATCTAAATCTACTTTGTCAAGGATTTTTATCATGAATGGATGTTGTATTTTGTCAAATACTTTTTCTGCATCTATTTAAATGATCATATGGATCTTATCCTTTCTCCTACTGATGTGATGTTTCAGGTTAATTGATGTGTGAATTCTGAACCACCCTTGCATCCTGGGAATAAATTTCATTTAATCATGGTGAATGATTTTTTTATGTATTTTTTGATTCATTGCTAATATTTTGTTGAGTACTTTGCATCTATGTTTATCAGAGATATTGGCCTGTAGTTCTTTTTTTTAGTAGTTTATTTAACTGGTTTTGGTATCATGGTAATGTTGGCCTCATAGGATAAATTCAGAAGTTTTCTATTTTTTTTAAATAGTTTGAGAAAAATAGGTACTAACTTTTTTTAAATGTTTGGTAGAATTCACTTGTGAACTTATCTAGCTCTAGACTTTTTTGCTGTGAATTTTTGGTTGTTGGCTTAATTTTGTTGTTGCTAATTGGTCTTTTTTTTATATTGCTGCTTTTAATTTTTTTTCTTTATCACTATATTTTGCCATTTTAATTATAATATATCTTAGTGTGGATCTGCTTTTGTTGATTTTGTTGGGGGTTCTTTGTGCCTTCTGGATTTGGATATCTGTTTTCTCCCCCACATTAGGGAAGTTTTTATCTATTATCTCTTCAAATAAATTTTCTGCTCCCTTTTATCACTCTTCTTATAGGGCTTCTATAATGGAAATATTATTACATTTGATAGAGTCACTGAGTTCCCTAAGTCTAGTCTCATTTTACATAATTATTTTGTCTCTCTTTTGTTCAGCTTGATTATGTTCCATTACTCTATCTTCTAGGTCATTATCTCATTCCTTTGCTTTTTCTAGCCTACTGTTCATTTCATTAAGTGTGTTTCTCATTCCATTTATTGAACCTTTTGTCTCTGCTATTTTATTCCTTATCTCTGTGTTAAGAATCTTACTCATGCCTTCCACTCTTTTCTCAAGTCCAGTGAGTATCTTTATAATTATTACCTTAAATTCTCTATCAGACATTGTACTTATATCTGTTTTGCTTAGATTTCTGGCCATGACCTTGAGGCCTTCTTTCATTTGGTACAATTTCCACTGTCTCTGTATTCTCATTTTTCTCTAAGTCTCTGTTTCTGTGTGTTAAGAAAGTCAAGTATATCTCCTGTTCTTCAGGGTTATGACTTTAAGAAGAAGAGCTCTGTAGTGCCCTGCAGTGTAGTGTATACTATTCCCCTAGGCTTGGTGTTTCAGGGAGTGTCTCGAGTGTGTGTTGCACATGTTCTGCTATTGTATCCTGGCCACTGTATCCTTCAGGCCAGTCATCTCCAGAAGCTCTCTTTGCCTCTTGTGGGCAGTGTCTGGTCCCTGGTCTGAATTGGTGCATTGTAACTAGATGTGCTCTGATCTGCTTGTGAAACGAGATGTGTCTCCACCACCACTGGGACTAAGGCCCTGCAAAACTTTCAGGTTAGGTGATGTGATGTGGGCAAGGGTTTGGCCCTGTCTTCTGGGAGAGGGAGCCCAGGGCACTGGGACTGAGGCAAGCCCACATAGCTGAAACATAACTGGTAAATGGTTTCACCAGAGGGTGAGGGACTGGGGCTTGGTGTAAGCAAGTTAGGTAGTGAATATTGCTGTGCTGGTTCTCACAAGTGGCTCTATATTTATATTGAGAGTCAGGGGAGGGAAATGGCACCTGCCAATTCTTTTTCTCTGGGAGGGGGTCTCTCCATGAATGCTACTTGTCTATGACAAGCTTCAAGCTTGGAGAAGAGCAAATAACCTCCCAGTGTGTGCCCCCTGCACTTTTCAGATCTCTGTTTCCATGCTGTATGTCCACAGGCTGTTTGCCCTGCCCTCTCTCCAAGAGCCACCCAAATGCCTCCAGGCTGCCTATGATCCATGCCCACTGACCATTAAAACTCCAGGCTTTAAGCCCTCCTGATTGCCAGAACACGTGAAGTTTGGCCCCTCTGGCTTTCCAAGCCAGTTTTTGGGAATTCATCTTCCCTGTGTGGGCTCCTCTGTGTGTTATTCTGTTGGAATATCAGAGCCTGGAATCATTTTATTTACAAATTGCTTCTTTCCTCTTACTTACTGATGTCATTCACATCAGCCTGTGGCAAATATTGGCTAAATACTCCCAATCCTGTTTACTTTTCCTGGGCAACACAATGTTATTTCCTAGGCCACCTATGTAGTCAGTTCCAGGTCATGGAAAGTCATTTAGCTAACTGATGTAACTAAATGTGACATATAATAATTTGAGTTTTGGCCCTTATTATTTCCAGAGAAATGTTTAGATAATCCTGTTTTCACACCCATGCTGCTGGAAATAAAGAATTTTGAGATGATGGTGTGCCATGATAAAGAAATTTGACACCTTCAGTCAACTGGTCAGAAGAGAGATGGACGTCCAAAAGGATTCATCTCAAATAAACAAGATTGTGACTGGAATAAGACATAAACTTTTATTGGGAAAAGCCTCTAATTTTTGTTGTTGTTAAAACTGCCAGAACTGTTATCCTTACCAATGAAATGCCAAATCCATTTCTTGCTTCCTATTGGTCCCTTGCAGAAGTTATACTCTTTAGGGATCCTTTTTTGCATTTATTTATTTGTCTGTCTTTGCTTTTAGACTATGAACAATCTGAGAGCAGTGTCTAGGTTTCAATTCAGATAAATATATAATAAATATTATGAACAGAAATAAATACATATATACACATATATACATATAATATAAATATAATAAATATATATACACATATGTATGTATATACATATATATATAACTCTTATATATATATCTCATATATATATAACTCATATATATATATATATATATATATATGAGTTTCTCTTTCATACACACACACTTATTAATTAACTTTGAATATACAGAACAAAATAGGTTTGTTTGTTTTGTTTTGGAAGATGGCAGAAGAGTAGGAGGACCCCAGGCTTGCCTGGCCCACAAATACAACTAGATACTATAAAATCATCCTAAATACCACAGAAATTGACCAGAAGACTGGCATAAAAAGACTCCACAACTAAAGGCAGAGACAAGGGCACACTGAAGAAGGTTGAAAGTGAAGAGACATGCTTGGGAGAGAACTAAATCATGGTCACCACAGTGGGGAGGGAGCAGTGGTCTTGGAGAAGGGTGAGAGACAGACTGGCACATAAGGGAGCCCACACTCTTTTAGTTAATTGAAAAGCAGTGGTAATTATGAAAGGTTAAAAAACTCATGCTAAAGGGGTGCCTGGGTGGCTCAGTTTTAAGCATCCAACTCTTGATTTCAGCTCAGATCATGATCTTGTGGTTTGCAAGATCAAGCCTCATGCTGGGCTCTGCACAGGCAGAGTGGGGCCTCGTTGGGATTCTCTCTCTCTCTCTCTCTGCCCCCCCACTCTCTGTCTCTGAAAATAAATAAATAAACATTAAAAAAATTCATGTTAGAGAAATATGTGAGGTAATCAAAGAAATATATTAATTAATTGAGCAGAATTTTGTAAGTTTTGTTTTATTTGGTGGTCCAAAATGATTAAGTCATTAACCCAAGCATTTCACAAATGAAAAGTATGAAGGATGAGAATCAAAGTCAATTTCTAAGGAAAGAGACATAGAGCTTGGTGATAAAAAATAGGATAAATAGAAGGGAGAATTTAAAAATAGCCAAAAGTCAACTTAATCAAAATCCTTATGAAGAACAGTGATCATGTACATATAGAATTCCCTGAACAAACTTAAAAAAATTAGAGGACTATACCAAATTTTATTGGTGATAGAAGTAATGATGTTATACATTTTTCCTCAAAGGCATATGAATAGAAGAGCAAGGGAACAAAAGGAGAAAAGTGTGTCATAGGTGAAATGAGTTTGTTCTCCCAGAATAGAAAAGAATTCCTTATATCATTTAAGGATTCTGTATCAGTAGTTTATAACATCCTTCTGGTTTACTGTTAGCATGTATTGAAAAGTTTCAAACTATAAAATCATTTAAGCTGCACAAAATTAGGAGTTAACATTCTGTATGTGACTAAGTAGTCACAGGAGTATTTAAAGAGAAGTGGAAATGTCAAGAACATAAATTAGCTTTTACTTCAGTGGAAGTCTTGACAAATGCGAGAACATAACTTTTGAATATGGGGCAAAAATTCCCTTTAGCTACCATTAACAGGTTATCAATGTCCTATCCTTAAACATGAGAGGGGTTTATCTGAATGCAAAATATATTAATATTAACCAAAATATCTTCCTGTTATTTACAGCCATCAACCAATACACACACACACACACACACACACACACAGAGTGAAGTGCAAAAAATGCATATGTATATAATCGTGTGAACCTATGCTTGAAAATATTTATTTTGATTAGAAGTTCCTGTGACCTACTTGTAAATAATACCTGCTATTTTGTTGAACACGACTTTATAAACACCTATTATATGTTTACACATAGTATTTCTTTTCATTTAATGAATACAACAGCACTTTATTTTACCACTGAGTTTACTGACATTCTGATAAAGATTAGGAAAAGTGTTTTGTTACTGGAATATTAAGCATTAACTTTTGAACATGAATTCAAACAACTTTCCCAGATATGTGAAGAAGACTTAATGGAGACAGGAGAAAATTGAAATGTCTATTGTTTGAAATCAGGACAGTTTTTCTAATAAAACTTAACTGGTAATATATTCTTTCTCCTAAAAACAAATTAATCTTCCCTGTAGTTGAATAAGAAACAAAGAGAATAACAGAGACCCAAGGTTTTTAGGTGAAAAAAGATATGATTGGGGAATGAAGTCAGTATTGGTCTGGAATATTTATTTTGCTTATGTATATTACTATTGTGCAATACAGGTAAAGTGGCAAGCAAAACTATAAGAGACACAAGTGAGATCTTTGGTCCCATGGCCACTTGGCTGGTTTTAAGAATTATCAATGAGCCAGGTGGTTTTAGAGTTGCCATAAGACACTCATAATCAGGGAGGGAAAAAGCTTTGAAAAGGTGATTGCAGAAGGGAATATAAGAAAATTCAAGATAGTGAAATTTATTGCTTATTGTAGCATTGAGCAAATTAATCATCATATATATTAATAGACTGTGCTAAATACAATGTCTAAATCCAAGATAAAAATTATACAAATATTCTGAATTGGTAGATATAAGTGTGTAGGATATAAAGAGATAAGAAAAGCATAACAGTGAACATATAATAGTAGCAATAAGAACAATAGTTATAGGTTTGCATATTGACATTTAGGTTTTCTTAAAACCTTGTTTTTTTATGTAACTTTCCTGGAGAAACCTTCATACAGAAAAAAAAAAAAAAACTATTGGGGTAAGAATAAATGTAAGGCTGAAAATAAATGATCAGTCCAAGTGTTAGAAGTATGATCAAGACCAGGGCTGAAATTTACTTAATTACCATAAGACATTGAAACATTAGGCCTTATTATTATAACAATATTGTAGGGTATATTGGAGATATCACATAAAAATAAAATTATATAATTATGTCAATACTGTAGACATTTATTACAGAGAATGAAAAATTAAGGTACTAAGCAGGTATTTCTGATTATTTTAACATCATTAATTTATATACCAAATAAATACTTCCAGCTCTTCAGAAAACTATGGCTAATGGCAGTGTAAGGTATGATAATATTATAAGTTCAAAGTGTGAAATAACAGGAAAATATTTTAAAAATATAGTACCAACCTCATTTCAAGGAAAGAAATGTTTCCCTTTTAACAAGGAAAGACAGGGGCACCTGAATGTCTCAGTCGGTTAAGTGTCCTGCTTTGGCTTAGGTTATGATCTCGTGGTTGGTGAGTTCGAGCCTCACCTTGGGCTCTGTGCTGAAAGCTCAGAGCCTGGAGCCTGCTTTGGATTCTGTGTCTCCCTGTCTCTCTGCCCCTCCCCTGCTTGTGCTCTGTCTCCCCCGTCTCTCTCTGTCTCAAAAATAAATAAACATTGAAAAAGATTTAAAAAAAAAAAACAGGAAAGACATAAGGATAATTTTAAAGCAGAAAAATAAATTATTTTAACAATTATTCATTCACCAGTGTTTCTTTTTATTCTATCTGAAAACACATAGTTTGTAAGACTTATCAAGATGGAAGGAGATGCAGAATATCAGTGAAACCAAAAATTTCACAGTAGTACTTTTTGTAACACCTAATAGCTTTAGAAACAGTCAGGCTAAAAATAAGTTTCAGTCATTTGAGTTAAAACTTGGTTAAATATGTTCCATACACTGATCTGACTAGGGGAACAATTTTCCCAGTTCCAGACAGATTGTGTGTCAGATGGAATGATTTATAATATAGGTCCTTTAGCTTTTCAGTTTATGCTTGGTATTATTTATTTCTACTTGACCCTTATAAGTGAAAAGTTGCTTAGCTTAATTTTGTTCTACTATACCTACATGACTTTTTGGAAGTACTAAACAACAGTTCTCTAACTTTATTTTTTTTCTAATAAACTTCTTTGTAAAAGTCTCTGAAAGGTCTAAACACATGATGGAAATATTATAAATGATGTCCAGTTTAAAATTGAAGAAAATGTCAAGTGGTTCTTCATATTAGAACTTGTTCAATGAGGTTTTCTAACCTGTTTAGAAGTGAAAGTAAAGAAAATAAGATTTGTACATTCTACCCTTTCTAGCAGAGTAATAGGTGTTCCTGCAAAAAGATAACAGCAGGGAATCTTTCCTGTTGAGTAATATCAGTCAGAAAGTCAGATGATGGTTGGTACTATATGGTGTACAGGATGATGAAATGCATCAGGGTTTAAGGGCAGTGTTAGGAAAAATATAAAATGGGAGTTGATCAATCATATGAACGTTGAAATGCCTCAGGCTGATTTCCAGTAGTCTTCTTTTCCAAGTACAGGCCAAATAAAGAAATTGTATTATTTAACTGTGAATAAAAAAATACATTTGTTTGGTTTTGGTTTTGGTTTTCAGAAGACAGATTAACTGATACTTATAAGGGTAAGCCATTGGCTTAAAAATGAAGTTATTGCTAATGATACACAATTTTTCCAATGATTGAATAATTAAATCTCACAGTTCAGAATATACTAGATAATTTAAGAAATGCTTGGTAATTACAAGAAAACTGATTGGTGGCATTGGTAGTTTACATAATATGGCAGAGAGCTTTCTTCTACAATATTCATTGTTTCTTTCTTTCCACAATAATGAGTGTTTAACCTGATTGTGGTCTATGAAAGAAAAGGCTGTACTTAACAAGTTGCACCACATTTATGTGAGATCACATGACTATATTCCTGGCCAATGGAATATTCTTAGAAACATGAGATATAAGTTTGTAGGAAATCTACTTCAGAGACATTTACTGCATGCATTTTGCTCGCTTTTTTACCCTGTTTTTTACATTTTGCTGCTTGGCTCATGGGTGTGATGAGAAAGTATTCTTAATGGGTGGAGAGAACCAGGATTAACTTATTCCCAAGAAGATGCATGAAATGTGGGTTCTTGAGGACTCTGTGGATTCCAGTTCCATCCTTGCCCTGATCACTTAGCTCTATAATTTGTTTACAAAGAGAGAAAAAGGTTTTATATCTTGTTTCAAATACTCTTCTTTTCATCATTCGAATTTAATATTTCTACCTGAAGCAGAATTGAGCATATGGAAATTGTGAGGGGGTTTTTTTGGTTTTTTTTTGTTTTTTTTTTTTTGTTTTTTTGTGTGTGTATAACAAAGTCCCACAAATAAAGGAAAACTCAGGCTGGAAGCAGTTCATCTGAAAACAGAAGTGGAAAGGAGTATAGCTTTGCCAAGGAAGAATCTGTCTGTCTGCTGCCTGAAATCTATACTGCTGAAGGGTGCAGCTACTTTGCAATCTTAGAGAATTTAAAATATGTGTTGCATCTGGATACCAAATTGAAGCATACACAAAAACAGTGACAAAGAAAAGCAATCCTTAACAGGATGTGACTATTGCCCCAAATTTTCTTGCAAGAAGTTTTAATGAATATCTCTCTCACATAGAAAGACATAAGTAAAGTAGTAGCAAAGAACTGGCTAAAGCTGCCACCTTAGCACTGATGCCAAAAGGAAAATAGCAAGAAATGTAAAACTTAAAACTGCCTCTAAGCGAGATCTTTAACTGTGGTTACTTGTAAATATCTACTACGTTTTGGGTGGAATTATGTTGCCAAAGATAGGCCTGGTCAACGTAAGCTTGGATTTAAACCTCTGATTCAACCCTTCGAGCCTCAGCTTTGCACCAGCAGAGAGGAGCTGGTTAAAGTTGTTGAGATTTCAGAAGTGAATACTCTTTAATGGTAACTTCAGTTTTGCCTGTAGAGGTCAAAGACATGGGGACTACTTAGAAATGAGAGCCAGAAAATATAGCAGGAAATGAGCAAGATTATCTGCCCCCACAGAATAGGATCAGAAGCTTCCGGATGGATGTAAAAAATAAAATATATTACTACAAAAACAAATATTTCTATTTGTGCACAGCAAGCTGTGATCATATTTGTAGACAATGAATGCCAGTTACTTATCCTCTTTTCCAGGTGGCAGGTTTTTTTGACGTTATCTTATTTTTACCTTACCTTCACCCATCACACACTGGGCGGGATGGGTGTAGGGGAAAGCAGGGTTTTTTGCCCCTTAGAGGTCTCTGGACCATGAGAAACCACATTCACACTAATAAAAAGAAATGGCTGATATCCCCAAAACTCAGCTTTTAGTTGGAGGCAGAAACTGGATGAGACTTTATTGGTATTTCTCTCCTTTTAAAGCATACTGAGTATATGCTATAGTGTGTAAAAAAAAATGCAGCTCACAAATATTGGAGAAGCCAAAACGTAGGATTCTGTAAAAAAAAAAAAAAAAAAAAAGAAGTTCTACTGTTATACCTGTTCCTCATGTTTTCCATATTAATACAAAGTTCATCTGTTTATAGAACAGAAGTTCATCCATCTACATGTGACTAAGGCCATGTGACTGTCTTGGCCAAGTATCAGGTTTTATTTTTTTTAATTTTATTTTTATTTTTTTTTCAACGTTTATTTATTTTTGGGACAGAGAGAGACAGAGCATGAACAGGGGAGGGGCAGAGAGAGAGGGAGACACAGAATTGGAAACAGGCTCCAGGCTCTGAGCATCAGCCCAGAGCCCGACGCGGGGCTCGAACTCCCGGACCGCGAGATCGTGACCTGGCTGAAGTCGGATGCTTAACCGACTGCGTCACCCAGGCGCCCCCGTATCAGGTTTTATATTATGCAAAGATATCTATGAGACAGTAATGCAGTTTTTTTGTTTTGTTTTTTGTTTTTAGGTTTAAAGATCAACTGATGCTTACCTTTTCAAGCATCTCTATTTTTTTCTTCTTGATTCTTGAAATATAATCGTAATGGTAAGGACTTCATTTTGGACCATTAGGGTTAAGGCATATCCTAGAGATGGTGGAAAGCTACAATAAGTCCCTATGAAGGATGTCCAGTGTTTAACTAGGGAACTGATACAGCTTGAAACTTCTACCTCTGGGTGACAATTTTAATAGTTTCCCTATGCTCTGTTCCTTTACAAAAGCATTCACAATCTTATGTTTTCTCAAAATCTTCCATCATAAATAGTATTAATATAATTGTAAAGTAATGTAAGCATATTATTTGCACCCTAGTTCTTGAATTTCTAATTTAGTCCAATTAATTTTCATTCATTTTAAAACATACGGTGCCAGGTGTCAAAAACACAAACATAGTATTATCTGTAATACAAATACAAAAATACGAATATGGATTATCTATATAAAGACATACAGTGTAGTAAGAAATATAAATATGAGTAGAAAATTTCAATGAAATGAGTGCAGAGATAGACACACATTCTGGAACAGAGATGGCAGGCCCATCCTAAGGAAGTTTAACTCTGTTTTTGCCCTCTGCCTCCACATTGAATTGATGACCAAGTCCTGGTAACTCCACCACCTTAAAGTATCGATTATCTGCTCTTTCCTTACCTTGCTTACCAGTAATGCCATAGTTTCAGCCTTCATCACCAGGGATTCACATGTTTCTGAGCAGTTGTCCCCTAGCTTCTCATTCTCCACAATGTTTCCTTCGCTCCATCGTAAACAATAATAATCCATTATTATTATTATCGATAATATTGAATGTTTCGTTATTTTTAACATATACTCAATATTTTACTAACCAGAAGGCTTATTCTGTCTATTGAGCACAAATAGTTGACTATTTAAAGAGAAAAACCTGGAGAGTACCATTTACTTTTAACGATCACTTGATTTAAAAGGATATACTCCAGGGGTGCCTGGGTGACTCAGTCGGTTGAGCATCCGACACTGGATTTCAGCTCATGTCATGATCCTACAGTCATGGGCTCAAACCCCATGTTGAGTATAGAGTCTGTTTAAGATTCTCTCTGCTTCTGCGCCTCCCCCACTCGCATGTGTGCACGTGCTTTCTCTCTCTCTCTCTAAAATTAATGTATGTAATGATGTAATTCAAAAAATAAAAAAATAAAGTGATGTATTTTTAATTCTACAAAAGTATAAAATATAAATACTTCTCAAAAGTAACTACCAATTAATATTTATGCAATATTAACTAATCAGAATTTACTTACATAGCTGTGGTTTCAGAGTCAGAAATGTAGTACATATTTTGTTGAAAATAAGTTAATATTTCTTAGCATTACAGACAAATTTCTATACAGTAAAAACTCTAGATTGTTAATTAAATGATCATTTATATGACTATTTTGAAAGGCAATTTGAAATGTGTACAAAATTGTTAACTTTTGAATAAAAACTTCTGTCAACGTTATTCTCTTACTGTGTGATTGGAAAATAAAGGAAAAATTGCAAAGATTTAGATTAAAGTTCATTCACTGAAGCATTTTTATTGTAGTAAGAAATAGAAATATCAAAGCAGTTGATTGTTAAATAATTTAGGGTGCATTTGTACCTTGAAATACCAGACAGCCACTAAAAGTTATGATGAATAATAAAATTTATTATGCTATACACTGTATATTCACATTACTCAAAAAGATGTATAATGTATTTTTAAGTAAAAACAGTAGGTTATAAAACAGTATATATAGCATGACTCCAGGTTTATGAAATGTGTAAGTATATATATGTAGAGGTTAAACACAACTAATATATACTTAGGACTAACTCTGCAACTGATATTGAATTATGGGATTTATAAGCATCATCTTATTTATTTATGATATTAAGGTTATTAAAATTTGAAGATAGACACAATGACTCTCAGAGACTAAATTTCATGTACAAAATCACAAGACTGCCCAGTTAGTGGTAAAGTTGACACTGAAACTAAAACTAACTTAATGAGAAAGTCCACGCTTTTAACAAACCGACATGTTTGTATGCGCATAATGACTATGGAATGTAAAAAGCAAGCCTCAGAGAATACATAGAAAAATATTTCTGGAATAGTTTACCCAATAAAATGATCTCTACTAACTAGTGTAAAATCTGGAATTGTAGCCTTATATCTCATACCCACTTCAACCTCATTTCCCAAGAAAGTTAACAGTGTCAAGAAAGATTAGACACAGCCATAAAAGTCAGTGCTGGATGAGGGGATGATGGGAGGTTACATTGGTGAACTTAGATTATGCCTGAGAAAACAGTTTACGTATTCACTCGGCTACATATGAATATGTCTATAATGTTTCGAAATCAGTGAAAACAAAAATTGCTTAAAAGCAAGTGTAGGCAGGGGCGCCTGGGTGGCCCAGTCGGTTAAGCATCCAACTGCGGTTCAGGTCATGATCTCAGGATTTGTGAGTTTGAGCCCAGTGTTGAGCTCTGTGTTGATAGCTCTGAGCCTGGAGGCTGCTTCAGATTTGGTGTCTCCCTCTCTCTGCCCCTCCCCCACTCATGCTCTGCCTCTCTCAAAAATAAATGTTGAAAAAAATTAAAAATAAAAAGAAAGTGTACGAAATACAACAAATATTTAATTTGGTTTAAAACAGTGGCTCTGCTTAATTAGATTCTCCTGTTTTAATTGTTCTGTTAAGGTTTTGTCTACTCCCACCCTTAGTCATAAAAAAAAAAAAAAAAAAAAAGGAATCTGAGAGAGGGCACCAGGTGTTCATCAGGACTTCAGTATGTTCCTGGCTCATTTCATTTACTATTCCACAGCAAATGAAAGCTCAGGCAGTCCAGCCCCATTTTGCAGAAATTAAACAGGAAGGGCTGACTTTAATTGCTTTGCAAGTCTGTTGTTATTGAATGACTTGCATAGATGGGTTTGAAATTTATTGGCAAGCAGCTTGATTGTCAGAGCTTAATCTCCAGTTAACAGTTCCCTCTGACTCTGTTCTGCATTCAGCAGGGCTCCCTCAGCTCAGATGGAAATGCACAGAAACCCCCATTCTTTCAGGCTTTTCTAAGCAAAGAATGTCCCCAGTGCCAAGCCTATTTCGATATAATAGAAATGGCATTAAAAATCACTAAACTCATTTAACCCAGCACATTGTGTGTTTGTCTGTTCAGAATGATTTTTCAGTCACTTTTTACTCTATTTGGTGTAAGAAAAGAGCATTGAAGCCCATATGTTCCCACAGTTGCATAGCTGAGATGAAGCTGCTGAAAAAAAGGTAACAAGCAGGGAAATGTTTTGTCGAAAACCATAATGCACTTCTGGGAATATTCCACAGAAATACACACCCAGGGATAAAAATTAGTACCCAGAATATTCCACTCCAGTTAACTGTTCAACCTATATATTGCTAAATTGTTCTGATATGAAATTTTAAAAATAAGAGAAGAAGAAAGAACTTCTATGAAGAAAGTGAATTTGAAATATAGCTAGGAAATTGTAAGGACATGGAAAATTACATATATATACGTTTATATGCATATATATGTGTGTATATGTATTTCTGACTATATATATAGCCAGAAAAAAAAGTTTTTAAATCTTTTTCAATGTTTACTTATTTTGAGAGAGAGAGAGACAGACAGAGTATGAGTGGAGTAGGGGCAGAGAGAGAGGGAGACACAGAATCTGAAGCAGGCTCCAGGTTCTGAGCTATCAGCACAGAGCCTGATGTGGGGCTCGAACTCACAAACTGTGAGATCATGACCTGAGCCGAAATCAGATGTTTAACCAACTGAGCTACCCAGGTGTCCCTATAGTCAGAAAAATTTTTAAAAAACACCAGGAAACTCTTCCACGTACTAAGAACCATTAAGTTGTAAATAAAAATACACTGTGAAGGAAAATACAAGCATTATATCCATAATAGTCCCTTGGATAGCTCCTTTCCTTTAGGTGGATACAGGTAATCAGTCATCTCATTTTAACTGTATCTTTCAAAGTTTCAAAGTAAAAAAAATACATATATATATATATATAAATACAAATTATAATATATATATTTATTTTAAAATACATTTATTTTAAATATATTTATTATTAAATATATTATTTATATTTAATAATAAATATTATAAATTATTAAATATATTAAATATATTTATTTTAAAAATATGTATATTATCATTTGTATATTCTACCTATCTAATATCATGAAAATTACTAAGAATCTCTGAAATCTGCCATAGAAAATTTGGGTGACTCCAGAGTGTTATGGAATCTGGTCTAGCATAATTTAAGAAACCAGCAGGCAAGAAGGAACCAGATAACAAAAAAAATTTGGAAAGAAAGAAGAGAACTACACAGGTAAAAGCCCTAATTATGTAGCCAGTGGTCGTATCCTGTTGTTTCATTTATTAATACTTGAGTATTTTTTTTCTGCTGTCCCCTGGTAATTACCACTTATACCATTTGCCCTTTGCTAGTACAGGCAATACAACATTTATGTTAAAATATTTATTTATTCGAGCATACTTGACATACAATGTGACATTAGTTTCAAGTGTACAACATAGTAATTTGATAAGTTTATACATATATGCTATGTTCACCATAAATGGAGCTATATCTGTCACCAAACAACACTATTATACTATCATTGACATATTCTTTATGCTGTTCCTTTTATTCCCACGACTGATTTATTCCATAACTGGAAGCCTGTATCTTCTTCTCCCGTTCACCTACTTTGCCCATTCCCCTCACTCCCGCCCCTCTGGCAACCATCAGTTTGTGCTCTGTATTTATAGGTCTGATTCTGTTTTTTGTTTGCTTATTCATTTGTTTTTTTTATATTCCACATATGAGTGAAATCATATGGTATTTATCTTTCTTGGTCTGATTCATTTCACTTAGCATAATATCTTCTAGTGGCACATCAAAATAATTACTTAACTTTAATGATCTATCAAAACTCAAGATCAAAGATAGATACCTCAAAGTAAGCACGTTGAGAGAGCTAACATTGTTTTAGATTATATTTTAAGTAACTAGTAATGGCTTCTGATTTTTGATATTACAAAATAAATGAGAAAGAGAGAGAGAGAGAAGAAGGAATGGTAGCAGAAATGAAAAGGAGAGATGAAAATGTGAGAAAAGAAGAAAAGGAAAGGGAAAGAAGAAAGAAAAGAAGAATGAAAGAAAGCAAAAGAAAATAAAAGAAAAAATGAGAGACAGAAGGAAAAACAATGAAAGAAGGAAGGAAAGGAAGTAAAAGTTGAAATGATATAGGTCATCCCTATTCACTGTAGGATTATTTGTAGTATTAAAGACTATTGTGACTCAAATATACATAAATAGAGTACTGGGTGAAAATGTTGTATTATTTCTTATACAGTGATATAGATTATAAAGAAAAATAAAGCAATCTTTCTTTAATTAAAAAAAAAATCTTTCCTTGTAACAAGTGACCTTCATATACTGTTGCATTAAAAAAAAAAAAAAAAAGTTTTGTTCAAAGAGTGTTTATCCCATACTGACATAAAGGAGGAAAGAATATGAACATATATTTATTTTGTACTTATTTAAAAATTTGTTTAATCTTTATTTATTTTTGAGAGGGAGACAGAGTGAGAGCAGGGGAGGAACAGAGAGGGAGACACAGAATCCGAAGCAGGCTCCAGGCTCTAGGCTGTCAGCCCAGAGCCCGATGTGAGGCTCAAACTCACAAACCATGAGATCATGACCTGAGCTGAAGTTGGCCACTTAACCAACGGAGCCACCCAGGCACCCCCATATTTTTATATTTATTTAATTTTATATTTATTTATTTATTTATTTAAATTAAAGCTAAAAGATATATTTCTGATATAGATAAAGCATTAGGAAAGACATGCCAGAAATAACAATGTGAATGTACACTTTTATATAGCTTGAATTTTATGATTTTGTAAATATATCAAATAATTAAAGAACAAGAATTAGAAATAATAAAAAAAACAACTCTAAAAACTAATAGAAAAAAATCATAAAATGAAATAATTTTAGCTACATATCAAATTGAAACCTAACTTCACAAATAATTACCTCAAACATTTTTAAAGGATAGGATTTTGATTGCACATTTATGGTGTGATAATTTAAGAATAATAAATAAGTTGTAAAGGTATAACAAACTGCACCTAGTAACTTTATTGTTCGTTTTAACACTGGTATTTCTATTTTGTAACTATAAGAGGTATATTGAAGGACAACATAAATATTTAATTATGTTAAATATTGTTCAGAACTGATCATTACTAGAGATTGATTTCAGGTGTAACAGTATGAAGAGTTCTGTTGACCTGCTTCCCAAGGAAATTAGTGAAAATGATTTTTTAAAAAGAATTCAAAGCCTCTGTAAGTGTTCCTAAGGACAAATAGTAAATGAAGGAATATATATGCAAGAAAATCTATAAAAATTCAGTAAGAAGTGTAAAAGTCTGTGGTATTGAACCAGTACTACTTCCCCATCCTCTCAGCTCATTGAGGTGGAGACTCCACTCCAGATGCTGCAGCAAATAACACATCCAGTCTTCACTTCTCAGTTCCCAGCTATAAAGCACTCTTCTTCAGGGGAACACGATTTCAGCACTTCATATTGTGGCCTCATTAACCTGTTGCTGAGGCTATGCTCCTGACAAGTACAATTAAGAGGTGGGGGCTTCCTTCTAATTAACTCTCACTCTTCACTGTCTCTACCTTGAACAAGACACATTGAGAATACTGGGATCCCAATGACACTTGCCTGACTCATGAGGGGGTGGTTCAACGCCAGGAGAGCCAAGGTCAAACCCTTAGGCTTCTGCCCTCCTCTACCAACTATTCAGCTCCAAGAGTCATTGAAGAGAAGTTTCCCATTATCCCCACCTTCAACTCCTAACCCCTGACTCAGAAATTTTTTGGCAAGAAGGGGACAAAAGAGAAGCAGGCCATAAAATGCAAAACTCCTAATTTCATTCCAAAGGAACTGATTTCATTTGCAGTAGAGCTTGGACATGTTTAAGCCTACGGGTACTGTTAAGAACAGTGGAGAATGTGAAAGGTAATTGGGAAAAAAAATCCATGACTCTAATAAAGACATGTCTTACAGTATAGGATGGATAGTCTGTAGGAGGGAAGTAGAACTGAGCTAGCTAGGAAGAAACCTCCTGGCATGGAACAAACATCAAAGAATGACCTCAGAAACAATTCCTTCAGAGAATCCACACTTTGATTGGATTAGCTTGTAGAAGAATTTATTTCCCAGGTCATTATTGAAAACAATGGAGCAGTCTGCTAGTAATTAGTGGAGTTTAACAGCTGGGTATGATAAGAGAAAGAGTGGAAAAGACCCCCACCAGTATCAAAGTCACCCCAAGGTAACCTTGGCATACCTATGGCTGCTCCTCCATTATAGCAATATGAGACTTAACACTGTTGGAGAAGGAAGATAGACTTCAATAACAGAATCCAGCTATTCATTAGATAAGCAAACAAAAATGAAAATAAACACAAAAATAAGAGAATAATAAGCCTCATGGATAAGGGAACAACTGAGATTTACTCTAACATATTACATAGAATGTTTAGATTTCAATAACAAAATTAAGATATATATATATAGATAGATAGATGTGTGTGTGTATGCATCTATATACACATATATATATAGGTATACATATATATATATATATATATACATATATATATATCAGACATAGAAAAAGTAATAGAAAATAAAAATATAATATAATAAAATATAAATAAAAATATAATATAAATAAAATATAATAAAAAATATAGGAAAGAAACTCCCAAATAATTTGCAGAAATGTCAGATTTAATAGAAAAATATCTGAGTAGCCATTATGAATATGTTCATGGAACAGAAGGAAACCATGATTAGAAAATAAAGGAAGGTTTTATAGCCACAGTGCTTCAAGTAGACACTATCAATAAAATAGAAGTTATAAAAAACTCAAAGGAAATTGTGGAGTTGAAAAGTAAACAGATAAAAATTCATTAGAGAGTCTCAATAGTAGATTTGAACTGGAAGAAGAAATAATTAGAAACTGGAGGATATTGACAGAAATTATGCAAGTCAAAGAACAGAAGGGGAAAAATGAAGAAAAATTAACAAATACCCAGAGAAATGTAGGATACTATTAAAATACTGGTATACATGTAATGAGAGTACATTAGAATAAAAGGAGACAAAGGAGAAGAAAAAAAACATTCAAACAAAAATAATGGCTGAAAAAGTTTTCAAATTTATTAAAATTTGTTGAAAGAAATAACTTACATATGTAGGGAGTTCAAAAAACTCCAAATAGCATAAATGAAGAGGCCCACTAACCAACATATAATTAAAATGCTGAAAGTTAAAGACAAAACAAGCAAGTCTGGAAAGCAGTAAGAGAAAAATAATGTACCACTCAAAAGGGGAAACGCAATAACATTAAGAGCTAACTTTGCAGACCAAAAAAAAAAAAAAACAAAAAAACAAAAAAAAAACACAAGGATGCCAGAGGGTCATGGGATATAATATTAAAAGTGCTCAGAGAACAACCAACCAACCAACCAAACAAAAGACCTTTCTACCAATTCCTTCATCCAGTAAAGTTTATCAAAACTGAAGGGTGCCTGGGTGCCTCAATCAGTTTAGTGTCTGACTTCAGTTCAGGTCATGGTCTCACAGTTTGTGGGTTCGGGCCCCATATGCGTCTTTGTGCTGACCGCACAGAGCCTGTTTCGGATTTTGTATCCCTCTCTCTCTCTCTGCCCTTCCCCTGCTCCCTCTCTCTCTCTCTATCACTCTCAAAATAAACAAACATTAAAAAAAATTAAACTGAAGGGAAAATACTTTTCCAGATAAACAGACACTATGTGAAATTGTTGCTAGTTGACCTGCTATACAAGAAATACTAAAAGAATTTCTTCTATATGAAGGAGAATGACCACAAACAGTAATACCAATCCACATGAAGAAACAAAAAGGGCCAGTAAAGTTAATTATGAAATTATAAAAGACACAAAAATGTCTGTTTTTTTTTTCTTTTCTTAACTCATTTAAAAATAATTGTAGGGGCACCTGGGTGGCTCAGTTGATTAAAATCTGACTCTTGATTTCAGCTCAGGTCATGATCTCACGGTTTGTGAGTTCGAGCCTCACATCAGACTCTGTGCTGACAGCATGGAGCCTGTTTAGGAATGTCTCTTTCCTTCTCCCTCCTTCCCTCCCTCCCCCCTCAAAATAAATAAATAAAATTTTTAAAAAAAAGTCCATTCTAAAAAAGAATAATAATATTTGTATACAGACTTCTGGGGGAAGATGACAGAGTAAGAGGACCCTAAGCTCACCTCCCCTCGTTAATGCAAGTAGATAACGCCCACATCAGTGTAAATAACCCAGAAAATGTGCAAAGATTGGGAGAACAGACTCTCCACAGAGAAATTTATAGAAGACACATGGAAGAGGATAGGAAAGGTAGAGATGTGGACGGGAGCAAAACAAACTCATAGGACTGTCTGTGAGAGGGAGGAATACTGCAGGCATGGACAAGGGAGAGGATCAGACCCTCACACCAAGCCCCAGGCATGGGGAAACCACATGAAACCAGTGGGGCATAATTTCAAGAGTTCTTAAATCAGTGGGACTTAACACTTGGAATTTTAAAAGTCAGCGGGCCCAGCTCTGGGAGAGCCAGGAGAGTGAGAGGAAACTGAGTCCCCAACCTTAAAAAGACAGCATGAAAAACAACCCATAGAGATACAGCACAGAAACAGCAGTGTGAAAAACACCTGGGATATATAGGAGGGAGATTTGTTTTTGTTTACTAATCTCAGCGCATGTGCTGAAGGGGCAGATATCATTGGGACACATCTCCAGAAACAAAGGAGCTGGTGGGCACAACTTCTCTTCCCCACCCCCCAGCCTACATACACAGATACCCATGTAAACCAGTGCAGCACCAACACTGCCTACCTAATTTGTTAACAGTGAACCCCAACTCCACACACTTTGGCAGATCCACCCCCTCCAACCCAGATGGCATTGGCAGTTTTGGGTGGCTGCAAGACCCTCTCACAGCTGACTAATGTGGACCTTGCTGGCACTGAGCACCCCACTGCTGCATTGTCTGGTGGCCCTACACACTCATGCTTTGGTGGACCCACCTCCCCCAACCCTACAGTAGGAGTTTTAAAAAATGGTTCCAGGTCCCATCCCACAGGTTACCTGAGCATATCTTGCTAACACCACATGTCCTGCCAATATGCCCTTGGCCAGAGCCCATCCAAAATTGTGCCACAGCCTGGCACTGTGCAAGCAGCCCAACAGCATCCAGCAGCACTCCAAGGTGACTTCTGACCCAGGGAGAGGGGACGATAACCACACACACCAATCCAACTGCAGTCCCAGCAATAGGCTGAGGGTAGACATCTGTTCTGACTGAAGTCTCCACCCACCAAAGAAAACTTCTCATGGAACAACACAGGGAAAGCACCCTCCAGTTTAGTGCTACTGTATCTCTGGTCAGACTCAATTCCTGGTCAGACTCAATACAAGCACAAGGTGGCCCCTGACCAAATACCTGGTCAGACTCAATTCAAGCACAAGGTGGCCCCAGACTAGCTCACTAGCAGGGACCAAATCTTGCCCACAACAAGCAAGGTGAATCATTGAATATGACTGAACTGAAGGCAAAAACAGCTCAACCAGAACAGTAGGGAACATGCAACACACATAGGAGGCACCCTAAAGCACTAGGTTCTGGTGAACTGGGAACATGGCACTGCAGGGTGCCATAGGACCTCTCCTTCATAAACCTACTACTTTCAAGAGCAGGAGACAGAGGTGAGTTTCTTAACATATAAAAGTAGAGTTATACAAAATAAAAAAAACAGAGAAATATGCCCCAAATGAAAGAAGGACCAAATCATGGCAAGAGATCTAAATGAAACAGAGCTAAGTAATATGCCTGAGAGAGAATTTAAAGCAAGGTTGTAAAGGTATGGAACTTGAGAAAAGAGTGGAGGACATAAAAAAGAAGCAATGAGAGATGAAAAACACAATAACTGAAATTAAAAGCACACTAAAGGGAATAACAGTGGACTAGAGGCAGCAGAACAGATCAGCAACCTGGAAGAGAGAGTAATGGAGAGAAATCAAGCTGAACAAGAGACAGAAAAATAAAAATTAAAAAATGAGAATAGGTTAAGAGAACTCAGTGACTCAACTAAGTATAATAACTAGGAGAAGAAAGAAAAGGGGGCAGAAAATTTATTTGAAGAAATAATAACTGAATACTTTCTGAATCTGAGGAAGCGAACACAAATCTAGTTCTAGGAAGCACAGCGAGCTTCCCACAAAATCAACCCAAGGGTGTCCACACTAAGATTCAGCAATCACAGAAGCAAAATGTACTGATAAAGAGAGAATTTTCAAAGCAACAAGAGAAAAAAAAACCCCAAAAACAAAAAACAAAAAACAGTTTCATACAGGGGAATCTCAATAAGGCTATCAGAAGATTTTTCAACAGAAACTTTGCAGGCCAGAAGGGAGTAGTGTGATATATTCAAAGTGCTGAAGGAGAAAAAACCCACAGCCTACTTACTCTATCCAGTAAGACTATGATTAATGATGGAAAGATAAAGACTTCCTCATTCAAACAAAAGTTAAAGAAATTCACAAAAGCCCTACAAAAAATGTTAAACCGTACTCTCTCAGTGGAAAGAGAAGAACATAAGAGTTTAAAAAGTAGGAAGCACAAAAGTAGTAAACACAACTGTATCTATCAAATTCAGTCAAGGGGTGCACCTGGGTGGCTCAGTTAGTTGGGTGTCTGACTTCAGCTCAGGTCATCATCTCCTGGTTCATGAGTTTGAGTCCCTCATCGAGCTCTGTGATGGCAGTTCAGAGCCCAGAGCCCGCTTTGGATACTGTGTCTCCTTCTCTCTTTGCCCTTCCCCTGTTCATTCTCTCTCTCTCTCTCAAAAATAAATAAACCTTAAAAAAAATTGGTCAAGAGATTCACTTAATAAAAGAATGTAAAGTATGACACCATATACCACAAACGTGGGGGGAAAGGAGTAAAGAATGGGCTCAAACTTAAATGACCATTAAATTAATATAGATGGCTATATGCATAAGATGTTATAACTTATACATCTTATATACAAACCTAATGGTAACCACAAATCAAAATTTCAGTAATAGATATGCAAAAAATAAAGAGAAAGAAATTCAAGTATATCACTAAGGAAAGTGAGCAAACTAAGAATAGACAGTAAGAAAAGAAGTGAAGAGAGAAAAACTACAAAAACAACCATAAAACAAGTAACAAAACAGCAGTAAGTACATACCTAACAATAATTACTTTGGATGTAAATGGACTAAATGTTCAAATCAAAAGGCATATGGTAGTGGAATGGATAAAAAGTCAAGACCCATCTATAGTGCTGCCTACAAGAGACTCAGTTCAGACCTAAAGACACATGCAGATTGAAAGTGAAGAGGTGGAAAGCACTTATGCAAATGCAAGTGAAAGAAAAACGGGTAACAATACTTTTATCAGACAAAACAGGCTTTAAAATAAAAGTTATAACAGGAGACAAAGAAGGATATTCTATACTCATAAAGGGAACAATCCTACAAAAAGATGTAATAATTGTAAATGTGTATGCATCCAACATTGAGACACCCAAATATATAAAGCAGCTAACAAACAAAACAAGAAATAATCGATAGTAATATAACAATTTTTACACCCCTAACTTTTACACATCTAACCCCCTAATACAGCAGAATACACATGTACTTTTCAAGTGCACATGGAACATTCTCCAGATTAGATCATATATTAGGCCGCAAGACTAGTCTCAACAAATTCAAAAAGATTGAAGTCATACCATGCATTTTTCTCAACCACAATGCTATGAAACTAGAAATGAACCACAAGAAAAAATCTGAAAGAAACACAAATACATGGAGGTTAAATAATATGCTATTAAACAATGAATAGGTCAATCAAATAATCCAAGAAGAAACAAACAACAACAAAATACATGGAAACAAGTGAAAATGAAAACATAACAGTCCAGAATCTTTGAGATACCTAAAAAGCCATTTTAAAGGGGAGGTTTATAGCAGTACAGGCCCACTGTAAGCAAGAAAAATCTCAACTAACCACCCTAACCTTACATCTAAAGGAGCTAGAAAAATAGGGGCGCCTGGGTGGCTCAGTCGGTTGAGCGTCTGACTTCAGCTCAGGTCACGATCTCGCGGTCCGCGAGTTTGAGCCCCGCGTTGGGCTCTGGGCTGATAGCTCGGAGTCTGGAGCTTGCTTCTGATTCTGTGTCTCCCTCTCTCTCTGCCCCTCCCCCGTTCATGCTGTGTCTCTCTCTGTCTCAAAAATAAATAAACGTTAAAAAAAAAATTAAAGGAGCTAGAAAAATAAGAACAAACAACCCAAAAGAGTAAAAGAAAGGAAGTCATAAAGATTGAAGCAGAATAATCAAAATGGTAACTAAAAAATAATAGAACAGATCAAATGAAATAAGGAGCTGGTTCTTTGAAGAAATCAGTAACATTGATAAACCTGCAGTCAGCTTCATAAATAGACAAATAAAAACAAGAGAGAAAGATGATGCAAATAAACTAAACGAGATTAAATAATAACTGACACTACAGAAATGCAAAAGATTATGAGAAAATATTATGAAAAATTATATGCCAACAAATTAAACAATGGATAAATTCATAGAAACACACAACCTCCCAAAACCGAATCATGAAAAATGCAAAATTTGAACATATTGATTGCCAGCAATGAAATTGAGTCAGTGATCAAAAGTTTCCAACAAACAAAAGCCCAGGATCCGCAGACTTCACAGGTGAATTCTATCAATTCTTCTATTCTTCTCAAACTATTCCAAAAAAATAGAAGAGGAAGTAAAGCTTCCAAATTAATTCACAAAGAGCATTACCCTGATATCAAAACCAAATAAAGTCACTACAAAAAAAAAGAGAAAACTATAAGCCAATACCTCTAATAAACATAGATGCAAAAATCATCAACAAAATATTAGCAATCCAAATCTGAAAATGCACTTAAAAAATTGCTATGGTCAAGTGAGATTTATTCTGGGAATGTAGGAGTGGTTCAATATTCACAAATCAATCAACATGATATCTCACATCAATACAAGAAAGAATAAAAACCATATGATCATTTCAATTGATGCAGAAAAAGTATTTGTTGTGATAAGGGAAATAAAACATTTACAATATGCCATATATTTTATAATTCCATTTATATCAACATACTAGAATGTATACTATCCCATTTATGTGAAATGTCCAGAGTCCAAAAAAATAATATGTAGGGGGTAGTGTAGGGGGCAAGGAATAACCACTAACAGGTATGGAGTTTCTTTTGGAGGATATTAAAAACATAAAATTAGGTGACAGTCACAGTTGTACAACCTTGTGACTACTGCCCCAAATCCTTAATTGAATATTTTTAGTAAAGAATATTTTATGTGATTATATATCAAAAAATTCTCAGGAAAAAGGTAATTGATGGTTTAAGCAATAATAGACTATTAAAGAATGCATTGTGGGTTTATAATATATGTAAAAGTAAAAGGCATGAAACCATAAAATCTAGGAGATGATAAATGGAAGTATACTATTGCAAGATTCTTAGTCTATATCTGAAGTGATATAAAATCGCTTGAGGCAGATTTTTAAATAAATAAGTCTAAACTTTATACTATGGAACCTAACAGAAGTACTATAATAGTAAAAGAAAGTGTTATAACAAATAAGCTAATAGACAATGCTAAATCATTTAAAAATTGAGTAATCTAAAAATTATTCAATAAATCTGAAAGAAGGTAGGGAAAAAGGATAATGAAATAAAAACAGATGGGAAAAGAAGAAAACAAACACCAAATGATAGACTTAAACCTAATATTAATGATCACTTTAAATA
Organism: Felis catus; assembly: GCF_018350175.1. Classification (NCBI taxonomy): domain Eukaryota; kingdom Metazoa; phylum Chordata; class Mammalia; order Carnivora; family Felidae; genus Felis; species Felis catus. The sequence continues at coordinate 36,319,474 of NC_058377.1, forward strand.
TATATCATTTAAGCACTGCAATTAAAAGACAGATTTTTTATTGGATCAAAGAGCCAGACCCAAATCTGTGCTGCCACAGGATATATATATGTTAAATATAATGACACAGATATGGGAAAAATGGTAGGATGAGGAAAGATCTCACTGATTTATATAACTGGTGGACAAATTCAGCAATATACAGATGTCTTGAATAACACTATCAAACAATTTGATCTGATTGACATTTATAGACCATTGCACTTATGGATAGCAAAATACACCTTTTGGGGGGCATACAGAACATTTCTGAGTCAAAATGTAATTGAATAAGTTTAGCAGTTTAAAGTCATAAAAAATATATTCTTAAGAGCATAATGAAATTAAATTAGAAACAATAACAAAGAGTTCTCTAAAAAGTCTCCCAATATTTGGAAACTAAATAATACACTTTAAAATAGCCCATAGATCAAAGAAGAAATAGAAAGGATTTTTTCTTAACTAAATGAAAATTAAAAGACAAAAACAAGAATCTCAAAATGTATTAAGACATATATGGAAATAAATTCAAGAATGAGCAGAAAAAAATGGGATGCATTGCAGTTGTACACAGTAAACTCCTACCACATGAGTGAACTTCTATATACACATGAAGTATTGTTCACAGAATATGTAGCAAATTCCACTTTGAAAAGTGGAAATATAGGTCCTTAAAAGCAAAAAATAACTTTTCATTACAGTAAAATCTTGATTTGCGAGCATGATTCTTTCTAGAAAAATGCTTGTAATCCAAAGCATTCATATATCAAAGTGAATTTCAAAAACCATTGGCTCAGTTTGGCATCACATGCTACTCATATTGCAAGACATTGTTCATTTATTAAGTTAAAATTTATTAGAAATGTTTGCTCATCTTGCAGAACACTCACAGAACAAGTTACTCCCAACCCAGGGTTTTACTGTATTTACATTTCATATTCCACAGAAGTGTATCTGTTACTGCAATGTTTCATAGCGACTGGAAGTATTACTTTCCTACTCAACAGCTTACATGTAACTGAGTACCCTAACTAATACTCATTTAATTTATTGATTTAATTTATTGATTTATTGATTTTACATTTTCTTCCCCAATATATGGAGTTTATTGTCAAATTTGTTTCTATACAACACCCAGTGCTCATCCCAAAAGGTGCCCTCCTCAATACCTATCACCCATCCTCCCCTCCCTCCCACCCCCCATCAACCCTCAGTTTGTTCTCAGTTTTTAAGAGTCTCTTATGCTTTGGTTCTCTTCCACTCAAACCTCTTTTTTTTTTCCCCCTTCCCTCCCCCATAGGTTTCTGTTAAGTTTCTCAGGATCCACATAAGAGTGAAAACATATGGTATCTGTCTTTCTCTGTATGGCTTATTTCACTTAGCATCACACTCTCCAGTTCCATCGATGTTGCTACAAAAGGCCATATTTCATTCTTCTCATTGCCACGTAGTACTCCATTGTGTATATAAACCACAATTTCTTTATCCATTCATCCGTTGATGGACATTTAGGCTCTTTCCATAATGTGGCTATTGTTGAGAGTGCTGCTATAAACATTGGGGTACAAGTGCCCTTATGCATAAGTACTCCTATATCCCTTGGGTAAATTCCTAGCAGGGCTATTGCTGGGTCATAGGGTAGATCTATTTTTAATTTTCTGAGGAAACTCCACACTGTTTTCCAGAGTGGCTGCACCAATTTGCATTCCCACCAACAGTGCAAGAGGTTTCTTGTTTCTCCACATCCTCTCCAGCATCTATAGTCTCCTGATTTGTTCATTTTGGCCACTCTGACTGGCATGAGGTGATATCTGAGTGTGGTTTTGATTTGTATTTCCCTGATGAGGAGCGACATTGAGCATCTTTTCATGTGCCTGTTGGCCATCTGGATGTCTTCTTTAGAGAAGTGTCTATTCATGTTTTCTGCCCATTTCTTCACTGGAGTATTTGTTTTTTGGGTGTGGATTTTGGTGAGCTCTTTATAGATTTTGGATACTAGCCCTTTGTCTGATATGTCATTTGCAAATATCTTTTCCCATTCCGTTGGTTGCCTTTTAGTTTTGTTGGTTGTTTCCTTTGCTGTGCAGAAGCTTTTTATCTTCATAAGGTCCCAGTAGTTCATTTTTGCTTGTAATTCCCTTGCCTTTGGAGATGTGTCAAGTAAGAAACTGCTACGGCTGAGGTCAGAGAGGTCTTTTCCTGCTTTCTCCTCTAGGGTTTTGATGGTTTCCTGTCTCACATTCAGGTCCTTTATCCATTTTGAGTTTATTTTTGTGAATGGTGTGAGAAAGTGGTCTAGTTTCAACCTTCTGCACGTTGCTATCCAGTTCTCCCAGCACCATTTGGTAAAGAGACTGTCTTTTTTCCATTGGATGTTCTTTCCTGCTTTGTCAAAGATGAGTTGGCCATACGTTTGTGGGTCTAGTTCTGGGGTTTCTATTCTATTCCATTGGTCTATGTGTCTGTTTTTGTGCCAATACCATGCTGTCTTGATGATTACAGCTTTTAGTAGAGGCTAAAGTCTGGGATTGTGATGCCTCCTGCTTTGGTCTTCTGCTTCAAAATTACTTTGGCTATTCAGGGTCTTTTGTGGTTCCATATGAATTTTAGGATTGGTTGTTCTAGCTTCGAGAAGAATGCTGGTGCAATTTTTATTGGGATTGCATTGAATGTGTAGATAGCTTTGGGTAGTATTGACATTTTGACAATATTTATTCTTCCAATCCACAAGCACAGAATGTTTTTCCATTTCTTTATATCTTCTTCAGTTTCCTTCATAAGCTTTCTATAGTTTTCAGCATACAGATTTTTTACATCTTTGGTTAGATTTATTCCTAGGTATTTTATGCTTCTTGGTGCAACGGTGAATGGGATCAGTTTCTTTATTTGCCTTTCTGTGGCTTCATTATTAGTGTATAAGAATGCAACTGATTTCTGTACATTGATTTTGTATCCTGCAACTTTGCTAAATTCATGTATCAGTTCTAGCAGACTTTTGGTGGAGTCTATCGGATTTTACATGTATAATATCATGTCATCTGCAAAAAGTGAAAGCTTGACTTCATCTTTGCCAATTTTGATGCCTTTGATTTCCTTTGTTGTCTGATTGCTGATACTAGTACTTCCAACACTATGTTAAACAACAGCGGTGAGAGTGGACATCCCTGTCGTGTTCCTGATCTCAGGGAAAAAGTTCTCAGTTTTTCCCCATTGAGGGTGATGTTAGCTGTGGGCTTTTCATAAATGGCTTTTATGATCTTTAAGTATTTTCCTTCTATCCCTACTTTCTCGATGGTTTTTATTAAGAAAGGGTGCTGAATTTTGTCAAAGGCCTTTTCTGCATCGATTGACAGGATCATATGGTTCTTATCTTTTATTTTATTAATGTGATGTATCACATTGACTGATTTGCAAATGTTGAACCAGCCCTGCAGCCCACAAATGAATCCCACTTGATCATGGTGAATAATTCTTTTTATATGCTGTTGAATTTGATTTGCTAGTATCTTATTGAGAATTTTTGCATCCATATTCATCAGGGATATTGGCCTGTAGTTCTCTTTTTTTTTGCTGGGTCTCTGGTTTAGGGATCAAAGGAATACTGGCTTCATAGAATGAGTCTGGAAGTTTTCCTTCCCTTTTTATTTTTTGGAATAGCTTGAGAAGGATAGGTATAATCTCTGCTTTAAACATCTGGTAGAACTCCCCTGGGAAGCCATCTGGTCCTGGAATTTTATTTGTTGGGAGATTTTTGATAACTGATTCAATTTCTTCACTGGTTATGGGTCTGTTCAAGCTTTCTCTTTCCTCCTGATTGAGTTTTGGAAGGGTGTGGGTGTTTAGGAATTTATCCATTTCTTCCAGGTTGTCCAGTTTGTTGGCATATAATTTTTCATAGTATTCTCTGATAATTGCTTGTATCTCTGAGGGATTGGTTGTAATAATTCCATTTTCATTCATGATTTTATCTATTTGGTTCATCTCTTTTTTCTTTTTGAGAAGCCTGGCTAGAGGTTTGTCAATTTTGTTTATTTTTTCAAAAAACCAACTCTTGGTTTCATTGATCTGCTCTACAGTTTTTTTAGATTCTATATTGTTTATTTCTGCTCTGATCTTTATTATTTCTCTTCTTCTGCTGGGTTTAGGCTGCCTTTGCTGTTCTGCTTCTATTTCCTTTAGGTGTGCTGTTAGATTTTGTATTTGGGATTTGTCTTGTTTCTTGAGATAGGCCTGGATTGCAATGTATTTTCCTCTCAGGACTGCCTTCGCTGCATCCCAAAGCGTTTGGATTGTTGTATTTTCATTTTCGTTTGTTTCCATATATTTTTTAATTTCTTCTCTAATTGCCTGGTTGACCCACTCATTCTTTAGTAGGGTGTTCTTTAATCTCCATGCTTTTGGAGTTTTTCCAGACTTTTTCCTGTGGTTGATTTCAAGCTTCATAGCATTGTGGTCTGAAAGTATGCATGGTATGATTTCAATTCTTGTATACTTATGAAGGGCTGTTTTGTGACCCAGTATATGATCTATCTTGGAGAATGTCCCATGTGCACCCGAGAAGCAAGTATATTCTGTTGCTTTGGGATGCAGAGTTCTAAATAGATCTGTCAAGTCCATCTGATCCAATGTATCACTCAGGGCCCTTGTTTCTTTATTGGCTGTGTGTCTAGATGATCTATCCATTTCTGTAAGTGGGGTGTTAAAGTCCCCTGCAATTACCACATTCTTATCAATAAGGTTGCTTACATTTATGAGTAATTGTTTTATATAATTGGGGGCTCCAGTATTCGGCGCATAGACATTTATAATTGTTAGCTCTTTCTGATGGATAGACCCTGTGATTATTATATAATGCCCTTCTTCCTCTCTTGTTACAGCCTTTAATTTAAATTCTAGTTTGTTTGATATAAATATGGCTACTCCCGCTTTCTTTTGACTGCCCGTGGCATGATAAATAGTTCTCCATCCCCTCACTCTCAATCTGAAGGTGTCGTCAGGTCTAAAATGAGTCTCTTGTAGACAGCAAATAGATGGGTCTTGTTTTTTTATCCATTCTGATACCCTATGTCTTTTGGTTGGTGCATTTAATCCATTTACATTCAGTGTTATAGAAAGATATGGGTTTAGAGTCATTGTGATGTCTGTATGTTTTATGCTTGTAGTGATGTCTCTGGAACTTTGTCTCACAGGGTCCCCCTTAGGATCTCTTGTAGGGCTGGTTTAGTGGTGACAAATTCCTTCAGTTTTTGTTTGTTTGGTAAGACCTTTGTCTCTCCTTCTATTCTAAATGACAGACTTGCTGGAGAAAGGATTCTCAGCTGCATATTTTTTTCTGTTCATCACATTGAAGATCTCCTGCCATGCCTTTCTGGCCTGCCAAGTTTCAGAAGAGAGATCAGTCACGAGTCTTATAGGTCTCCCTTTATATGTTACAGCACATTTATCTCTACCTGCTTTCAGAATTTTCTCTTTATCCTTGTATTTTGCCAGTTTCACTATGATATGTCATGCAGAAGATCGATTCAAGTTACGTCTGAAGGGAGTTCTCTGTGCCTCTTGGATTTCAATGCCTTTTTCCTTCACCAGATCTGGGAAGTTCTCAGTTATTATTTCTTCAAGTACCCCTTCAGCACCTTTCCCTCTCTCTTCCTCCTCTGGAATACCAATTATGTGTATATTATTTCTCTTTAGTGCATCACTTAGTTCTCTAATTTTCTCCTCATACTCCTGGATTTTTTTATCTCTCTTTTTCTCAGCTTCTTCTTTTTCCATAATTTTATCTTCTAGTTCACCTATTCTCTCCTCTGCCTCTTCAATGCGAGCCATAGTTGTCTCCATTTTATTTTGCAGTTCATTGATTTAGCTCCTCCTGGCTGTTCCTTAGTCCCTTGATCTCTGTAGCAAGAGATTCTCTGCTGTCCTGTATACTGTTTTCAAGCCCAGCGATTAATTTAATGACTATTATTCTAAATTCACTTTCTGTTATATTGTTTAAATCATTTTTGATCAGTTCATTTGCTGTTGTTATTTCCTGGACGTTTTTCTGAGGAGAATTCTTCTGTTTTGTCATTTTGGATAGTCCCTGGAGTGGTGCAGGACTGCAGGGCACTTCCCTTGTGCTGTCTTGAATAACTTGCATTGGTGGGCGAGGCCACAGTCAGACCTGATGTCTGTCTCCAACCCACCGCTGGGGCCACAGTCACACTGGTGTGTACCTTCTCTTCCCCTCTCCTAGGAGCGGGATTCACTGTGGGGTGGCGTGGCCCATCTGGGCTACTTGCACACCTCCAGGCTTGTGGTGCTGGGGATCTGGCCTATTAGCTGGGGTGGATCGGCAAGGTTCACAGGGGCGGGTGGGGCAGGTGTAGCTCACTTTTCCTTCGGAGATCCGCTTCAGGAGGGGCCCCGTGGTCCCGGGAGGGAGTCAGACCCTGGAGGGGTGGCTCCACAGAAGCACAGCGTTGGGTGTTTGCATGATGCAAGCAAGTTCCCTGGCAGGAACCTGTTCCCTTTGGGATTTTGGCTGGGGGATGGGCGAGGGAGATGGCGCTGGCAAGCGCGTTTGTTCCCTGCCAAGCTGAGCTCTGTAGTCCGGGGCTCAACAACTCTCCCTCCCGTTGTCCTCCAGTCCTCCCGTTCTCCGAGCAGAGCTGTTAGCTTATAACCTTCCAGGTGTCAAGTCCCGCTTGCTGTCGGAACACACTCCGTCAGGCCCCTCTGCTTTTGCAAGCCAGACGGGGGGCTCTGCTTGGCTGCGGGCCGCCCCTCCGCCCTGGCTCCCTCCCACCAGTCCGTGGAGCGTGCACTGCCTCGCTGCTCTTCCTACCCTCTTCCGTGGGCCTCTCCTCTGCACTTGGCTCCGGAGACTCCATTCTGCTAGACTTCTGGCGGTTTTCTGGGTTATTTAGGCAGGTGTAGGTGGAATCTAAGCAATCAACAGGACGCGCGGTGAGCCCACCGTCCTCCTACGCTGCCATCTTCCCAGGATCTTTAAACTTTATTTTCAAAAGAAAGGTATGGCCAAACAATTTTAGGTATGTACTCTGTCCAAATTTAGGTTTTTTAAATGTCTTTCTCAATAAGACTTTATGGACTATAAATCAAAATTTTATTGTGATCTTGTCCAATAAGTGTTGTTTCTTCTAGTGCATGTGTACCACAAGAATTGTTTAAGAATTTAAAAATGATATAATAAAAATCACAATTCTTCTATTGAAATATATGAGTAGGCAGACATAGTGTTGTGACATATAACATGAACATATCACTAAATTATAGGTGTTAACTTTATACCATATACTGAATATATTGAAAAAGTGAGGCTTAAGACAGAGGTACACTGAAAACATTTCCCCTATTAAGAGTTAATCAACCCCTCTCATTTTATCAACTTTCAGTTTTATTTCAAAATTTATTGCTTCCCAGACTAATTAATGACCCTTTTAACAATGCTCCACATTAGAATGTTCTTTTCCAAATTACTTGAATTCTTTTCCCACTCAACTAGAAATCCTATTGCAAATGCCTTTGGGTGAGCTGCTGTGACCTACCAATCCTTGGCTCAGTATGTGTTAATACTGTATGTATTTTGTTTCTGTAATCAGGATTAGAATGTCTACAGCATTCTTTTAATTTATAAAACAGTGCCTAATTTTAAAACAAAATGGGTTGATGATTTTATATATTAAGCACACAATCTTGTCTCTACAGCTAGATTTATTTCATGGAGATCACACACATTTAAACAATACCCTGACTGGAAAAAAAAAAAAAAAAACAGGGTTACCTGGTTGGCTTAGTCAGTTAAGCATCTGATTCTAGAAATATTGCACAGGTCATGATCTCATAGATGTGGAATCAAGCCCTTCATTTGGCTCCATGCTCAGCATGGATGCTGTTTAGATTCTCTGTCTCCCGCTCTCTGGTCTGTTCCCTCTTCCTCTCTCCCAAAATAAATAAATAAACTTAAAAAAATATTAATAAAAGAATATTACCAACACCTTAGAAGTTTCCTCTCATGCTCAGATATTACCTCCCCAAAAGAAACCATTACACTAACCTCTATAATGAGGAATTAGCTTTGTTCTCAAATTTTATATAAATTGAATTATGTAGAACATATATACTAGTTAAAATATGTTTTTCATCCACAAGTACTGGCATAAAATAGAAGACATCATTGTCTTTTTTTTAATTTTCTTGTGTCAGAGACAGGTGGCTGAACATCAAACATTGATGATGGTCTTTCATATTGTAGGGTTGTTATAGGGTTGTTGCTCAAAAACAGCTGTCTAGCTAAGGATTGCATTAGTCAATCCCAGTTGCTTTTGAGTGGGTCCATAGAAGTTTTCATAAATAGTAGGTGAACAAAAGTGTTGTACATCTCCTTTTTTATGGAGGCATTTTCTTCTTATCTTCCAATTAGACACTAGCACCCAAGGCAAATATGAGGACCACTGGTGCAACCAAAAGATAGAAGCAGGCTGGATCCTTGAATCACCTCTTAGAAAGAGCTTCCTATTGATATGAAACCTATTTTAATGTCAACAGAGTGAGGAATAAAATCTATATGTTTTAATCACTGCACACTTTTGGTATTTTTTGGTAGACTAGTTGGTCTTTTTCCCTTCCAATCAAAAACATGTTCTAACAATTCTTCTGCCAAAAAAAGCCCTGAACATTAGTAAATGCAAATAGTTGTGTGGAGAAAGCTAAGGAGGGATATTATAAACCTGTGATTAGAACTATTATCATAAAGTCTGTTCTTAACAGCAAAACTTAAACAGTTAAATAATTACCTAAGGCCATTTGATTGGTAATGTGAAAAGTAAGGATTCAATCAGCTTAAAAGCACATTCTCTAGCATGCCTGGGTGGCTCAGTCAGTTAAATATCTGACTCTTGGTTTAAGCTCAGATCATGATCTCACAGTTCATGAGTTTGAACCTTACATTGGTCTCCTTACTGATAGTGGAAAGCCTGCTTGGAATTATCTCTCTCCCTTTCTCTCTGCCCCTCCCCCACTCATGCTGTCTCTGTCTCCTTCAAAATAAATAAATAAACTTAAAAAATATTTTTAATCCTTTAAAAAAAAAAGCACATGCACTTAACTACCACAAAGTATTACCTGATTTACTCCAATTCTTTGCAATTCCTGAGTGTGGGAGATAAGCTTAGGAATCCCCTGGGCTTACACCAATGGGTTAACAAGGCTTAAAGAAATACAAAGCCATAAAATGCTCACACCTGAGTCTGGGTAAATCAGATTGGCATCCCAAGAATAGGAGGTGCAAAGACACCCCAAGAATAGGGAGGGCAAAGGTGCCAGCCTTATGGAGGTGCAAAGGCACCCCCAAAAAAGAGAGGGGATGAGGAGCCTCCAAAATGGAGAGGGAGTGGCAAAGACCTGATATAGAAACAGTGCAAAGGTGCCTAATACATAGGTATATGAAATGAACAAAATTAGATATTCAGTGAGGAAGTCCCCCAATTTAGTACTGTAGCAGAAAAGCTGCTTTCACGGGAGACTAGGGCCAGGTTAGGTAAATTGGTGAGTTGGACTATGGACCCCGGTGCTGTAGGCAAAGCAGCTCAGAACAGAGATGGTTAACAAAAGAAAAGGTGCTTTGTTAACCCTGAGGTTATTCCCCTATCTCTCTCATCCCCTAGGCTAGCAAAGATAAACAGGCATGGTGCCTTCTGTCTGCTATTAACAACCATCTACCCATGTGCCCGGCTCCTGAATTTTGTTTTATATTGACCCAAGCCCAAACACTGTATTTTTTCAACCCCCCTTTTCCTCATGTCCCCAAGTTAATGTTCGTAGTTTCTTTGTCTCTTTGTACATGCCCATCACGTTTGCAAGCCTTTTGATCTGAATAAATATGGGGCAAGGACCCTTACTTGGGGCTCTTGTCTTTTCCTGAACATTAGCCATCTCTTGCTTTAATCTTGCTTCCACTCTTTTGGTGGCCAAAAGAGAACTTTAGGCTTAGAGTCTATGATGCCTGAGGAATAACTTTTTCATAAAAAGACATAAAAATAAAACACCAAAAACATCTATTGATCTATTGATTTAAATTAAGCAGCTTTAGGTGATAGCATTTTATTTTACTTTTAACTTAACCACAGACATAAAAGGCCTGGATAATCTTCATCAGCATTCTTTGCTTCCAGAGCACAGCTTTGGTTTATCATTTGAAAGCTGTATTGGAGAATGGGTAATGAAGCAGAATACATTTGACATCATTAAAATTGTTATTCAGGTTGGCAGTGCAGGATATGAACACTCACAGATTTCCTATGGTATTCTACCACTTGGAAAGTTTTGACTACCACTCACACCTAAGATGGAAAAATGAATTTCATCCTTCTGTTTGAGAAATAAGATAGTATGGATTATCTGGAATTAAATTTTATTCATGGTTCATGCAGAAGGAGTGCTGGGCAGAAGTAAAAGTAGTTGGGATAGGAGTAAGTTGAGTCATAATTGTATGTTGAATAGTGTTAGGGTCTTGACATTTCAAAAGTCATTACAAAATTGCAAGTATAAAGAAGCACAATATTACAAATATGCAAGATGGGTTAATTAATATCAAAACACCTTCACCTTTTACCCAGACCTAACCAAATTTTATTCCTCTTTCACATTAACAAATGAAAGATGACTATAAATAATAAGATAGCTACTATTTTATGTAAAAACTGAAAAAAAGCATTCACACAGATGAATTTTTTGTGCTCTCTAAATTACATACAAAGAGAAACAAAAATAATTTGATGAGATTTATGAGAAACATTCCCTACTACTGACCCATAATTTCACAACAGGTATTTGAATTTGTCTGAGGCTATTTAACATAGAAAAAATTTATAAAAACTTTCAAATCAACATTAGAACTAATAGCACATTCATTTAAATTTCTTTTTATTATGGGGGTGCCTCAGTGGCTCAGTTGGTTAAGTGTCAAAATTTTGGCCATGATCTCAGGGTTCACATGTTTGAGTCCTAGGTCGGGCTCCACATTGTAAGTGTGGGATTGTCTCTCTTTCTCTCTCTCTGCTCCTCTCCCACTCGCTCACTCTGTCTCTCTCTCAAAATAAATAAATAAACTTATTTTTTTTATTTTTTATTAGGGAAAATTTTAAACATACCTTAAGTAAAGAGATATTTTAATGAACTTTGCTAAACTCATTGCCTGGCATCAAATATTAATATTATCAATCATATTTTACCTATTCTCTGCCCAAACTTGTGTGAGTGCACAAAAATAATTGCATCTATATACATATGCACATATATACTATATTCAGATAGATGCACATTTTATATAATATTTCTATGTATATGTATACAATATTTATTTATATTTATATTTAATTTATTTACTAACATTTTAATTTATTTATACGTATTATTTTGTTTTAAATATTTTTAAATATTTTAAATATTTAATATAATTTTTTTTAATATTTTATTTTAATATTATTTTATTTATATTATAAAATATTTTCTATATTTATTATTTTTTAAATTTATATTCTTTAGTTTTTATTCATATTTATTTTTATTTATGTAATTTTTATATTTATATTTCTCCATAACACCTAAAAAAAGTAATAAATATTTCTGAATATCACTTAATTCATGTTCAATTTTCCCTATTGTCTTAAAACTGTCTTTTTTTTAATTATTAAACCGTTGTTTGTATCTGGATCAAAGAATTCTATAGGTTGTGTTGACTAGTAATGTCCCTTTGTTCTGTAACACTTCTTGACCTTTTCATTTTAGACCTTTTCAGTGAGTAAAGAATACATAATATTAAGAGAAAACAGAAAAAGTTCATACTGATAGTTCTAATTAAAATACAAAATTGAAGATTGTTCGAATTGAAACTATTGGTTCCTATCTATATACATGTTTGGCATAGACACCTTTACCTATTGTTAGGCAAGCTATCTTATAGCCATAGGGCTTCCTTTCATTTCCTATGTTATACATATTTCTGCTAAGAGGGATGTTTGGCATTAGAGGTTGAGTAAATGACCTTTGTAGGAAAGCTCTGGATTCAGAACAGCTAAACGGTATGAATTAGGGAAATAATTACTTTATTTTTAACAACTTTATTGAGATATAATTCACATACTAGACACTTTACACACTTAAAATCTGTAATTCAATGATTTTTAGTAAATTTATAGATTTGTGCAATTATCATATCAATTTCAGAACGTTTTATTACTTAAAAAATAAACCCTGTACCTTTTAGTTCTCACCACCCATTCCCTCATTCCGCTCCCCAATCCTAAGCAAGGACAAAACTTGCTAGAATACACTTCCCTCGTCTGGACTTTTATATGAGTGAAATCATACAAAATGAAATCTTATATGTCTGGTTTCTTTCATTTGCTAGGTTTCAAAATGCATCCATGTTGTAGCATATGTATTTAGTTCCATTTTATGGCCAAATAATATTCCCTTGTATGGATACACCACTTTTCATTTATCCATTCATCTGTCAATGCATATTTAGGCTTACTCTACTTTGTCCATTACAAATCGTGACGCTATAAAATTAATGTAGAAGTTATTGCATATATATTCGTTTTTATTATTGTTGTATATATATCTAGCTAGAAGTAGAATTGATGGGTCATATGTTAACCCTATGTTTAATAGTTGAGAAACTGTTAAGGTGTTTTCCAAAGCAGCTGCACCATTTTGTATTTCCACTACAATGTATGCATGTTTCAATATCTCTACATTCTTATCAACATTTATTTGACATTTTGATTCTTCATATCCTAATGGGTTTGAAGTGGTATTACACTGTGGTTTTGATTTACATTTCCTTAGCAACTAATGATGTCAAGCATCTTTTCATGTTTTTATTTCCCTTTTGTATACCATCCTTGGAGAAATGTGTACTTAGTTTATTCTTCATATTTTAATGGGGTCATTTGTCTTTTATTATTGAGTTGAAAGGATTATTTATATCTTCTACATACAGGCTTCTTGTCAGACTTATGATTTTAAAATAGTTTTTTCATTGCATGGGTTGTCTTTTCACTTTCGTGATGGTGTATGTTTTAAAATTTTTACATTTGTAAATTTTCCAGTTTCCTTCTATTATTCATGTATAATTTCATTTCATTGTAGTCAAAAGACATATAGTAAAACCTTGTTTTGAGAGCATAATTAGCTCTGGAAACATGCTTGTAATCCAAAGTATTTGTGAATCCAAAGTGAATTTCAAGAACCATTAACTCAGTTGTGAACATGTGACATTTGGCACCACATACTACTTGTATTGCAAGACATCACTTGTTTATCAAGTTAAAATTTATTAGAAATGTCTGCTCATCTTGCAGAACACTTGCAGTACAAGTTATGTGCAATCCAAGGTTTTACTGTATAAGATTTAAATCCATTAAAGTTTATGATACTTGTTTTATGATCTAGTATAGAGTGTATCTTCGAGAACGTTTCCTGTGTACTTGAGAAGAATATGCATTCTGCTGTTGTTCAGTATTCTGTAGATGTTCATTAGGTCTAGTTGATTTGCAGTGTTGTGCAAGTCTTCTATTTACTTGTTGAACTTCTGTCTACTTATTCTGTTCAGTATTAACAGTAGGGTATTGAAATTTCCAAATTCTAATTCCAAAGTATCTATTTTTCTTTATTTCTATTCCTTTTTTTTGTTATGTATTTTGGGTCTGTGTTGTTAGGTGCGTACATATTTATAATTGCTATCGCTGTCTCATTGGCTGACACTTTATCATTATAAGATTTATCTATTTATTTCTTCAACATTTATTCACTTTAAAATCTATTTGTGTGGATATTTTTAGTATAATTATCCCAGGTCATTTATGATTATTGTTTTCAAGATATATTTTTTCTATCTTTTACTTTCTCTGGTATCCTATGTTTAGTCTTAAGAAAAATGTTTCCTGTTGTTTTTCTTTTCTTTTTTCTTTCTTATTTATTTTTTCTTTATAAAAGCTTAAGATGAAGTTTAAATTTTTCTGGGACTTACCTAATCACTCATATTATTACTAGTATTATTTTCATTGTTGTTTGTCACTGTAGTTTCATTACTTCTGTGGACTATATCAATGCATGACTATACCTCTATTATACTTTCAATGTATTTGAGTGGTTTTCAAGTTTTCGCCCGATGAAACAGTGCTTCTGTGAAATATGTGTACAGGCTTTCAACTACATGTGTTTAAAAGATTTTTTGGATTAATACACATTAAGATTGGAGTATTTATGCCAAAATATATGTGATGGTTGACACCAATATAATGCTAAACTCTTTTCCAAAGAGATTGTACCAATGAATACTCATATCAGCAATCTATATGAGGTCCTGTTAATCACATTTGGATATTTTTTGATTTGTCATTTTCTCCCCTCAGATAGATGTAATGGTTTTATTTCATGATGGTCCTATGAAGGACTCTATTGTCCCAAGGTAAAAGATGTTCTTGCTTTCTTTCTTATGTATTATTATTTCATATCTTGATTGGTGACTAACTGGGGTCCCAATATTGCTGTATCTCTACCTTCTAGGTATAGGTTGGCCTTGCCTTCCTGCATAGCTTCCACCAGTTTCACATCCAAGTACTATAATCTTATCCAATCAAAAATAAATCCCACAAAATAATGGCAAAGTAAGTACTACAATGGGCTATTGAATGCACAATTTACATAATTCTACCATGTGCTTTTCACAGAGGCATGTAGTCTTCAGGTAAAGCACTGATTCAGAGATAACATTTTGCTGGGTTTGGATACTCTTCTTCAAGATGCACTATTTGCACTGAAGCAAAAACAGATTTTTAAAATAACTGTTTGAAATAAATGTAACAGAAAATTTCTTTTCCTTCTATCTTTAAAAAAGAGTTAAGAAAAAAATTTTTTATGTCAAAATACAAGCACGGGACTGATAACTAAATCTTGGAATTCAAGAGACTAATGGAATAAAAAATGTGGGCTAAAATTGCATTAATTGGCTTAAAAATACATATTACCAAACACCTAATTTCCATGGCAAACTGTCTTCCTCTGAGGATATAAATTTTAATTAAAAATATTCTTCTAGAAGTTTAATTATAAGAGAACCATGAATTTTGTCTTATATAGTGATGTTCACTGGAAGAGCAAAGAACTTTTATCTAAGTTGGTTTATATGGGTTTTTCTTTTGTATATGTCAGTAAAGAATCAGATGAGATTATCTTTACTTTCAGCATTAAATATTCTCAACTTTTATTAACAGGAAAATTTGTAAAAACAATTTTGCCTTCTCATGAGATTTCATGTTTTCCCAGAATATTTCTCAGGCTGAGAGTTATTTGCATTACATGTTTTTCAACATAGGAAACTAGAATAGCCTTCAGGTATTTGTATTTGTATTCTTTTTATTCCAGTCCATCTATAAAATTTATATTTCAAGTTGCACACCTGGGATCAGCACTGATCAAAGAAAGATATTTCACTTGAATGTACTAATCTTATTAACTAAACTATTGTGTCATTTGGATTTCAGATCTTTTCCTGTACAATTTTTCTCTGTCTGTCTATCTGTCTGTCTGCCTCTCTCTCTCTCTTACACACACACACACACACACACACACACACACACACACATATACATACATAAACAACACACACCCTCACACTCTAGATTAAGGTCAAGATTGTTGGGACCAAAATGTAATAAAAATATTGCATCATCCATATAGAGGTGAAGTTGCCTTAAATAATTGCAGGGAGATTCAGGCAAGATGGCAGAGAAGTATGGAAATTCTCAGCTTGTCTTGTCCCTGAAATGCAGCTAGATCAGCACCAAACTGTTTTGCATGTCTAGGAAATTTATCTGAGGATTAACACAACAATTTGCATAACTTGAGCCACAGATCTCTGCAGATACATGGTGTGGAGAGGTGAGCTGGAGGAGAGAAAAGCCAAGGAGGGTAGGGAGCTGTTTTTGTGGAGAGGGAACAGAGAAAAAGGGTGGGGAGAGTGCAACACACCAGCAGAGTGCAAGAAAAGCATTCCCCAAAAGTAGCTGGAGAGAAAGAGAGAGTGAAAACACTCACAAAGGACTGAACAAGAAATCTGTTCCCCAAAACCACTGATGAGGAGAGAGGAGAGGGTTTCAATACCATTAGGATTCTATAAAGAGTGACGAACAGAGTGGTGAACATATTCTGAAGCTCAGTACCTGGCGGCATTCTGGTAAGGAAAAAGGCGAACTCCCCAGGCACAGGCAGCAGGGTCTTAATGGTCCATGTGCCACACAGGAAGAAGTGGTTCCCCTGCTTGGAGAACAATTTGGTAGAGGCCATATGACCTCCCAAGAGGCAAAGGTCCCAGTGGACTCTGTAGAGCAGACACATGTGCTGGTATTAGGACAAAGATGCCAGAATGGGGTGAAACCTGGCACCAGATATGTTGTGATTTGCCATAATCTGTGAACTTCTGCTGCTGTGTAATCAAAGAAATGTTTTCTGTGGCAAGCAGGCAGCTGGTCCCTGCTCAGCAAGAAGACCCTTCCCTGAAGAATTTGTGTGGGTCCAAGTCAAGATTCTCTGAAGTGAGGGGTTTTGAGACACAGCCCAATCTGAGATAAAACTCTGGAGGAGGTGATGCCTGGAAGGCTGATGACTTGGACATGGACAAGGTAGATGCGGGGTGTAGATGGAAGCCTGAGACAAAGGAGGAGTGCTTGACTGCAGGTTGGTGAGAGCAAAAAGGTCCTGTGTCAGAGACTAGGAAGCTGGGTGAAGCCATTTCCATCTCTCCTGCACACACACATAGAGGTGCACATGCATATGCATCAAGCCCCACCCAATGGTGCCCTCTAAGCACATCCCCTAGAAGTCCAATGCTTCATAGTTGACTTCTGAGGGAAACTGGATGTAGCTGAATTTGGTTTTCATTCTGTTTGTTGGTTCATCTACTCCCTTTTTTGTTTTTTGTTTATTTTTTTGCTTCTGTCTGTGTTTACTTTTTTTCTTTTTTCCCCTTCTTTCTTGTCTTTTTCTTAGCTACAGAAAGAGAAAAACTTACTTTTATTTTTCCTTTAATTTTTAAAACTTTTTACTAATTAAAATTTTTTACTATGGTTTTAATTTTTCTGTAAATTTTTTCTTTCACTTTATTTTATTTTATTCCATTTTATTATAGACACTTTTTAAATTCTTAAATTATTTAGTAATTTTTTCTTTTCTTTTCTTTCCCTTTTTTCTTCTTTCAAAAAGCAACCCAAACCTTAGATAAGCTACGTCTAAAACAGCTAAGATATAGCTTTATTTATTTGATTTTTTGTGCTTTTAATTTTTAATTTTATTTTTTTGATTTAATTAAATTTTTTTCTTTCTCCAAAATGAAAAAATGAAGGAATTCAAAAGAAAGAACAGGAAGAAATGACAACCAGGGATTTAATCAACACAGATATAAGCAAGATGTCTGAATTATAACTTAGAACCACGACAATAAGAATACTGGCTGGGGTTGAAAAAGCACAGAATCCCTTTCTGTGAAGATAAAAGCAATAAAATCCAGACAGGATGAAATTAAAAATGCTAAACGAGATGAAATATTGAATGAATGCCATGATGGCAAGGATGGATGAAGCAGAGAAGCAAATTGGTGATACAGAAGACAAAATTATGGAGAATGATGAAGCAGAAAAAAGAGGGAAACTAAGGTAAAGGAAAACAAAACAAGATTTAGAAAGCTCAGTAATTTATTAAAAAGATTAATGACAGAATCATAGGAGTCCCAGAAGATGAAGAGAGAGAAAAAGGGGCAAAAGCTTTATGTGAGTGAATTATAGAGGAAAACTTCACTAATCTGGGGAAGGACACAAACATCAAAATCCAAAAAGCACATGGAACTCCCATTAGATTAAACAAAAACCAACCATCACCAAGGATATCATGGTCAAATTCACAAAATACGCCGGGGGGGGGGGGGGGCACCTGGGTGACTCAGTGGGTTGAGTGTCCCACTTCGGCTCAGGTCATGATCTCATGGTTTGTGATTTCAAGCCCTGCATCAGACTCTGTGCTGACAGTTTGGAGCCTAAAACCTGCTTCAGATTCTGTGTCTCCCTCTCTCTCTGCCCCTCCCCCATCCATGCTCTGTCTCTCCCTCTCTAAAAAAAAAAAAAAAAAAAAAATACACAGACAAGGAAAGAATTATGAAAGCAGGAAGGGAAAAAAAGTCCTCAACCTGTAAGGGAAAACAGATATGGTTCACAGCAGACCTATCCACAAAAACTTGGCAGGCCACAAACAAGTGGCAGAATATATATTCAGCATGCTGAATCAGAAAAGTATGCAGCAAGAATTCCTTATCCAGCAAGGCTGTCATTCAAAATAGAAGGAGAGATAAAGAGTTTCCCAGACAAAAGATAAAGGAGTCATGACCACTAAACTAGCCCTGCAAGAAATTTTAACGGGGACCCTTTGAGTGGAGAAAAGATGAAACAAAACAATAAAGACCAAAAACAACAAAGACTAGAAAGAACCAGAGAACATCACCAGACACTCCAACTCTACAGGCAACAAAATGACACTAAATTCATATCTTTCAGTACTCACTCTAAATGTCAATGGACTAAACCCTCCAATCAAAAGACATAGGGCATCAGGATGGATAAGAAAACAAAAACTCATCTATGTGCTGCTTATAAGAGATCCATTTTAGACCTAAAGTCTTACAGATTGAAAGTAAGGGGACAGAGAATCATTTGTTGTGCTAATGGTTGCAAAAGAAAGGTGGTGTAGCCATTCATATATCAGACAAACTAGATTTTAAAATAAAGACCTTAACAAGAGAAGAAGAAGGACAATATATCATAATTAAGGGGTCTAGACACCAAGAAGATGTAACAATTATAAATATTTATGCCCCCAATATAAAACACCCAAATATATAAATCAGTTAATAAAAAACAAAAACTCATTGATAATAACACCATAGCAGTAGGGGACTTCAACACCTCCTTTACAACAATGGAAAGGTCATCTAAGCAGAAAATTAACAAGGAAACAATGGCTTTGAATGACACACTGGTCTATATGGACTTAATAGATATATTCAGACCATTTCATTCTAAAGCAGCAGAATATACATTCTTCTGGAGTGCACATGGAACATTTTCCAGAATAGATCAAATATTGGGACATAAATCAGCCCCCAAAAAGTACAAAAAGATCGAGATCATACCTTGCATATTTTCAGACCACAACACTATAACACTCAAAATCAACCACAAGAAACAATTTGGAAAAACCAGGAATACTTGCAGACTAAAGAACACACTACTACAGAATGAATGTGTTAACCAGTAAATTAAAGAGGAAATTAAAAGTACAAGGAAGATAATGAAAATGAAAACATGACAGCCCAAAACCTCTGGGATGCAGCAAAGGCAGTCATAAGAGGGACGTATATTGTAATCCAGGCATTTTAAAGAAGGGAGAAATAGTGTCAATGGACTAAAAAAAATTAACCTTACACCTTAAAGAGCTGGAAAAACAACAGCAAAGAAAGCTTAAAAACAGCAAAAGACAGGAAATAAAGATTAGAACAGAAATCAATGATATCGAAATGAAAAACAAACAAACAAAAAACACAGTAGAACATTATCAATGAAACCATAAACTGGATCTTTGAAAGAATTAACAAAATTGATAAACCTCTAGCCAGATTGATCAAAAATAAAAACGAAAGGATCTAAATAAAGTCGTGATTGAAAGAAGAGAGATCACATCCAACACTGCAGAAATACAAACAATAATAGAATAATTATGGATAACCATATGCCAATAAATTGGGCAGCCCAAAAGAAATGGACAAATTCCTAGAAACATATCAATTACCAAAACTGAAACAGGAAAAAATAGAAAATTTGAACTGACCAGTAGAGAAATTGAATCAGTTATCAAAATTTTCCCAACAAACAAGAGTCCAGGGCTGGATGGCTTTCCAGGAAAATTATACCAAATATTTAAAGAAGAGTTAACACCTATTCTTTTGAAGCTGTTCCAGAAAAATAGAAAAAGGAAAACTTCTAAACTTATTCTACAAGGCCAGAATTACCTTGATTCCAAAACCAGACAAATACCCCACTGAAAAGGAGAACTACAAAATTTCCCTATGAACATGGATGCAAAAATTCTCAATAAGATACTAGCCAACAGGATCCAACAATATATTAAAATAATTGCTCACCATGATCAAATGTGATTTATTCTTGGGATGCAGGACTGGTTCAACATCTGCGAATCAATCAGTGTGATCCATCACATTAATAAAAGAAAGGATAAGAACCACATGATCCTCTCAATAGATGAAGAGAAAACATTTGACAAAATATAGCATCCTTCTTGATAAAAACCCTCAAGAACATAGGAATAGAAGAATCATACCTCACAATCACAAAAACCATATATAAAAGACCCATTGCTAATATAATTCTCAATGGGGAAAAACTGAGAGCTTTCTTGATTAGATCATGAACATGACAAGGATTTCCACTCTCACCACTGTTATTCAGCATAGTGTTGGAAATACTACCCTCAGTAATCAGAAAACACAAAGAAATAAAAGGTATCCAAATCGACAAGGCAGAAGTCAAACTTTCACTCTTCACAGATGACATGATACTCTATGTGAAAACCCCAAAAGACTTCACCTAAAAACTGCTAGAACTGTTCCATGGATTCAGCAAAGTCACAGGATATAAAATAAATGTACACAAGTCAGTTGCATTTCTATACACCAATCATGAAGCAGCAGAAAGAGAAATCAAGTCATCAATACCATTTAAAATTGCACCAAAACCCATAAAATACCTAAGAATAAACCTAACCAAAGAAATGAAAAATCTATACACTGAAAACTATAGAAAGCTTATGAAAGAAATTGAAGAAGAAATTAAAAAAATGGAAAAACATTCTATGCTCATGGATTGGAAGAACAAATATTGTTAAAATGTTCATACTACCCAAAGAAATCTACATACTCAATGCAATCCCTATCAAAATAACACCAGTATTCTTCACAGAGCTTGAACAAACAACCTTAAAGTTTGCATGGAACCAGAAAAAAAACCCTGAATAGCCAAAGCAATCTTGAAAAAGAAAACCAAACCTGAAGGCATCACAATTCCATACTTCAAGTTGTATTACAAAGCTGTAATCATCAAGACAGTATGGTACTGGCACAAGAAAAGACCAATGGAACAGATCAGTGGAGCAGAATAGAGAACAAACTTATAGCCAACTAATCTTTGACAAGTCAGGAAAGAATATTCAATGGAAAAAAGACAGTCTCTTCAGCAAATGGTGTTGGGAAACCTGGACAGTGGCATGCAGAAGAATGAACCTGCACCGCTTTCTTATACCATACACAAAAATAAACTCAAAATGGATGAAACACCTAAACACAAGATAGAAAGCCATTAAATCCTAGAGGAGAAAACAAGCAACAACCTCTTTGACCTCGGACACAGCAACTTATTACTTGGCATGTCTCCGGAGGCAAGGGAAACGAAAGTAAAAATCAACTTTTGGGACCTCATCAAGATAAAAACTTCTGCAAAATGAAGGAAACAGCAAAACTAAAAGGCAACTGACAGAATGGGAAAAGATATTTGCAAGTGCCATATCACATAAAGGGTTAATATCCAAAATCTGTAAAGAACTTATCAAACTCAATACCCCAAAAAACAAATAATCAGGTGAAGAAATGGGCAAAAGACATGAACAGACACTATTCCGAAGAAGACATCCAGAGGGCTAACAGACCCATGAAAAAATGCTCAACATCACTCATCATCAGGGAAATACAAATCAAAACCACAATGAGATATCACCTCACACCTGTCAGAATGGCTAAAATTGACAACTCAGGAAACAACAGATCTTGGTGAGGATCCAGAGAAAGAGGAATCCTTTTACACTGCTGGTGGGAATGAAAACTGGTGCAGCCACTCTGGAAAACAGTGTGGAAGTTCTTCAAAAAAAATTAAAAATACAACTACCCCACAAACCCAGCAATTGCTCTACTAGGTATTTATCCAAAGAATATAGGTATGCTGCTTTGAATAGGCACATGCCCTAATGTTTATAGCAGCACTATTGACAATAATCAAAGTATGGAAAGAGCCCAAATGTCTATCAACTGATGAATGGATAAAAATGTAATACATGTATACGATAGAATATTACTTGGCAATCAAAAAGAATGAAATTTTGTTCTTTTTGCAAAAATGTGGATGGAACTAGATTGTATTATGCTAAGGGAAATAAATCAGTCAGAGAAAGACAAGTATCATTTGACTTTACTCCTTTGTGGAATGTAAAATACAAAACCAATGAAAAAAAGGAAGGGAAGCAAAAATAATATAAAAACAGGGAGGGAGACAAACCATAGGAGACTTGTAAATACCGAGAACAAACTGATGGTTGCTGGAGGGGTTTTGGGTGGAGGGGGTGGATGGGATAAATGGGCAAGGGACATTAAGCAGAACACTTGTTGGGATGAACATTGGGTGTTTTATGTAAATGAGGAATCAGTAAATTCTATTCCTGACATCATTATTACACTGTGTTAACTAACTTGGATCTAAATAAAATAATAATAATAGCAGGAATTGTGGAGGAGAGGAATACTGTGATCCAGGTACCAAAATTCTTTTTTTTAAGTTTATTTATTTATTTTGAGAAAGAGAGAGAGTGCAGGGTGGGGCAGAGAGAGTGGGAGAGAGAAAATACCAACCATGCTCCCTGCTATCAGTGTGGATCTCTACACAGGGCTTGATCCTACCAACCTTGAGACAATGACCTGAGCTGAAATCAAGAGTTGGACACTTAACCAACTGAGGCACCCAGGTGCCATCAGGTACCAAAATTCTAAAAACTAAGTACAAGGAGAGGGAAAAAATAGTTCTCTGAATCCCAGTCGTAAAGATTTGGAAAAATGTTAATTTCAATAATGTACTAGCAACAAGAATGATGATTGACTCAAGTAACTAGCAAGGCACTATTTTTAAAGGCACACAGGCAAAAATTTATCATCATGTGTTTACTATCAAATATGTGATCATTGGGCACTGTGGATGGAAATGTAAACTTGTGTAGCCACAATGGAAAACAGTATGGTGATTTATCAAAAAAAAGTAAAAATAAAAATATAATTACATATGATCTAGCAGCTCTTCTTGTGGGTATATCTAAAAGAATTGAAAATAGGGTCGCGAAGAGATATCTGGACCCTCATACATATAGCAGCTTTGTTTATAGTAGCCCAAAGGTGAAGATCCCAAGAATCCATCAACAGATGAATAAATAAGCAAAATGTGGTCTTTATATACAATGGAATATTATTCAGTCTTAAAAAGGAAAGAAATACTGACATATGCTACAGTATGGATGAATCTTGAAGAAAATTTTCTAAGTAAAATAAGCCAGTCACAAAAATACAGATACTATTTATCCCACTTGTTTGAGGTGTCTAGCATAGTCAAATTCATAAAAACAGAGAGTAGAATGGTGGTTGCCAGGAGTTGAAGAAAGGGAAATAAGAAACAGAAAAGGGAAATACATATATATAATTCCAGTTAAAAAAAAAAACAACAAAGAAACGTGTCACCAGTAGCACGTATTGGAAAGAATAAGATGAGAGGGGTTATTTGGGGGGGGGGGGGGAATGAGAAATAGAAAAAGAAGCATAACAATAATGGGGTGTGAAGAGGGTAGCTGTTGTTAACAAAGATTCCAGATTGTGAGTTGTACCTGCAAGTGCCTGACAGAAAAGGCAGGAATCAGTTCTAACCTCAAAATTCCTGAGTAGTACTTGAAAATTCCTTAGTCTTGGCATATGTATCTAAATAGCTTTGAGGTTCTGATGTATATTTCAGCACTTGTTATATAAGACTGGCACTGGGGCGCCTGGGTGGCTCAGTCGGTTAAGTGTTCGACTTTGGCCGGGTCAGGATCTCACGGTCCGTGAGTTCGAGCCCCGCGTTGGGCTCTGGGCTGATGGCTCAGAGCCTGGAGCCTGTTTCCGATTCTGTGTCTCCCTCTCTCTCTGCCCCTCCCCCTTTCATGCTCTGTCTCTCTCTGTCCCAAAGATAAATAAACGTTAAAAAAAAAAAAACTTTAAAAAAAAAAAAAAGACTGGCACTGATATGTGAGCTGTGAGTTTTCAGTCTAAGCAATATTTCCTCACTGGATTTGATGTGTTCAAGTAAGTAAAATTGGGAGCCTGAACTGTTAACAACATTAAAAGGAAAAAATAAAAGTTTGTGTGAAATACTCAAAACAGTTTCTCTTTGTTGTCATAATTTATATTTTTCTTTACCCTTTGTTCTTATGGTTTTGTACAGTGTTAGCTTATTTGTGTCTATTTTGAATGCAGTGACACTTTTCACACTTTCTTTATACTATCATTATAACATTCTGTTGTATGTTTTTTGACTTAATGACTGTCATTCTGCTTTATTCTCATAGGGCATGGTTCTACTTTTATGCCTTATTTCCCAGAATTAAATGATTTAATTTTAAGTATTTAAATTCCTTTCAATGTCCAAATAAAATGATATATGGTAAATATGTCTGAGTATAATAAAAAGAATTGGATAAATTATACAAGTCCTTAAAGAAAGAAATGCTGCGTTAGAATATCAATTTCACAATAAACTTGCTTAGTGAATATACAGTAGTCACCAAATCTCTGGGCCTAGATTCTTCCCATTAGGATAGAGATAACAATACTTAACTCTGAAAGTACTTATAGAGTGTAAATAAGCAGGTATATACAAAGCAGTATATTTGAGGAAGGTTCAAAACAATGAGGATAATGACAAAACAGACTTCAAACATAATTTTTATTTGTTTTTTTACAGCCAATCACCCAGCTTATGTTAAAATTTTAGAATATATGAAACATACAAAGAATTGCATAAAATTAGGTGTATAATTTAAGGTATTCTAGAGTGAATATTTCTAGAACTCAGCAACTTTTCTAAGTCCCTCTTCCTAATTACAAGTGCCTCTAAATTTGCTTAAAGTTAACAATTATCCTGGTTTTTGTTTATCACACTAAGTTTGGGAGAAAATATTTGCAAAACACATATCTGATTAAAGACAGTTATCCAAAATACACAGAGACCTCTTAAAACACAACAACAAAACATAAAAAAAATATTTTAAATAGGCCAAAGACCTTAACTGAGACCTCACCAAAGAAGATTGTAGATGATAAATAAGCAAATGAAAAGACACTACACATCACATGTCATCAGGAAAATGTAAATTAAATCAGTAAGACACTACTGCATCCTGGACTCTAACAATATCAGTTTTTGTTGAGGATGTGGAGCAACAGGAACTCTCATTAATTGCTAGTAGGAATGCAAAATAGTACAGCCATTTTGGAACAGTTTGGTAGTTTCTCATAAAACTCATCATTTACTTAAACATGCTCTTAACATATGATCCATTAAACATGCTCCTTGGTATTTGCCTCAAGGAACTGAAAACTTATGTTCACACACACAAAAAAACTTCACATAGATGTTTATAGCATTTTAGTTACAATTGTCAAAACCTGGAAACTACAAAATTGTCCTTCATTAAGAAAATGGGTAAGTAAACTGTGGAACATCCAGACAATCAGCACTAAAATAAAATGAACTATCAAACCATAAAAAGAATATGGAAGAAACTTAAATGCATATTACTAAGTGAAAGAAACTATTCTGAACTGGTTAGTTGCTGTATGAATCCAACTATATATAACATTCTAGGAAAGGCAAAACTGTGGAGACGGTATTAAAAAAAAATCAGTGGTTGCCAGGGGTTGGGAGTGTGGGGAGGCATGATTAGGCAGAGTAAATAATGTTTCTAGGGTAGTAAAAAATACTCGGTATGATACTGTAATGATTAGATACACTTTAAATTTGTCAGACCCTTATAAGGGTCCATATGAGTGAACCCTAAGGTAAAACTATGAACTTGGGGTGATTAGATGTATCCATGTAGGTTTATCTTTTGAAACAAATGTATCACTCTTTTTGGGGGTTATTGATAATGAAAGAGACTATGTATGCATGTGTGGTTTATGGGGAGTATGGAAAAATCCATAACTTCCTCTCAAGTTTGCTGTGAACCTAAAATTGTTCTAAAAATTAAGCTTTGGGGTGCTTAGGTGGCTCAACTGGTTGAGCGTCTGCCTTCTCGCGGTTCATGAGTTTTAGCCCTACGTGGGGTTCTGTGCTGACAGATCAGAGCCTGGCGCCTGCTTCAGATTCTGTGTCTCCCTCTCTCTCAAACCCTCCCCCACTCACACTTTGTCTCTCTCTCTGAAAAATAAACATTAAAACAATTTTTTTAAAAAACCTTAAAAATTTTAATTTTTTTAAATGATTGAACCCAAATTCCTTTCTGACAGTAATATATATCCATGATTTCCCATTTCTACACATACCAACCAGCAATTGGATTTTCAAACTTTTAAATTTAGATAATTATGAGAGGGGTTTTTTTGCAGTCAAATTATGTCAGTTTGACTTTAGTCTGTATTTTCACAATTATTATTGATTATGAACACTCTTAAATGTTTCTTAGGCTTTTAAATTTCTTTATTAATGAAGTTCCTTTCAAATTTTAATATGTTTTTCTATTGAGTTGTCTCTTTTTGTTGTTCTATAGGAATTCAATATGTTTTCAGAATATGCAGCTCACAGTAGTTATATGTACAGCAAATATTTTCTCCCTTTTTATTGTTGATGTGCCCATTGTGTTAATGGTGTCTTTGGATGAAATGAAATCCTTTCTTAAAAGGGTTTATTTATTTATTTTGACAGAGAGACAGAGAGATAGAGACAGAGAGAATCCCAAGCAGGCTTTATGCTCAGCATGGAGCCTGATACGGGGCTCCATCTCATGACTGCGAGATCATGATCTGAGTCAACATCAAGAATCTGATGCTTAACTGACTGAGCCACCCAGATGCCCCTGATGAAATGAAATTCTTAATTTGGATGCCATCCACTTTATTAAGCTATATTTTATTTATGATTACTGTTTTGGGTGCTATTTAAGGAAACTCTAGTTACAACTGGGTGGTGAATATAATCTCTTACATTATTTGTAAAATATTATATTGTTCATTTTACATTTAGCTGTAAAATCCAGCTACAATTGATGTTTGTGCACAGTTTGAATTTGGATTCAGTTTCACTCCCCTTTCATAGAGACACACAGTTTTTTCATGATTAATTGAAGCACTTATTCTTTTCCCATCACTTTGCTGAGCCAGTGCCATAGACTGAATTTTGTCTCCTCTCACCATTCATATGTTGAACCTAATCCTCCAAGTTGAACTTAATCTGCAAAGTGATGGTACTTGGAGGTGGGGCTTGGGGAAGTTGACTAGGTCATCAGGGCAGAGGCCTCACCAATGGGATTAATTAATAAAGCAGCCTCCAGAGAGCTTCTTTGCCCCTTCCACCAGGTGAAGACACAGCCACCAGATAAGCCATCTACAAACCAGGAAGTAGGCTGTCACTGGACACTGAAGCTACCATCTGTATCCTGGACTTCCCAGCCTCTAGAACTGTAAGAAGTAAATTCTTCTTGCTTAAAATCCCCAATATCTATCTATCTATCTATCTATCTATCTATCTATATCTATCTATCTACCTAATCTATGTATCTATGTATCTATCATCTATGTATCTATCCATCCAGATGTAATAGGGCAGGGATGAAAACAAAAGATGAGTAGTTGACAAGATATAAAGGTAAGGAAGTGGTTGGTTAGAAATGAACCTTCAGGAAATCTTTTAGAGTGAAGGAACTGCTCTTTTTGGTACCAGGGGTAAGGATACATAACTATGAATTTTTCAAAAACCATAAAACTTAATAACAAAAAGAGTAAGCTTTAATGCATACCAAACTAAAATAAAACAAAAAATAATAACAACAAAGCAGGACATCAGGGGATCCTGATATGAGATATGGATGGTGACAAATGAATGGAACTATATTATAAGTGTATAATACAACGTCACTTGAGAGGGCGGGGAAAAAAAAGAAATGATCTAAGTAATGTTGGAAAATTGTGTTTTGCCTGCAAACTACAGGTCTAACGTTAAAGATAAAAGGAACTATTTTCTGTATGTAAATACCTTACTGTAAGTGATAAATTTGTTTCTCATGGGATATAGGTTTAAACTTCTGAATCTGCTTTACATATTTACTGGATTGAAAAAATAAACAAATTGATGGTACTTGCAGTATTTTAAATTTTAGCCACTCTAGTGTTTCTTTAATAATAGTTAAGATTTTAATTTATATTTTCCTTAATACTAATGTGTTCAGCAAAGTTATATATGCTAATTCACCAATTTAAGAATCCTTTACATATTCTAGAGGTAAGATCTTCAACGGATAAATGCTTTCCATACATTGTTTCCCAGTCTGTGATTTTGCTTTTTAACTTTCCTAATAGTGTATTTTGAATGATAAATGTTTTTAATTTTGATGAAGACAAGTTACTCAAATTTTTATTCTCTTTCTCTTCTATTTCATAAATGGATTAATCTACAGTAACTAACATTTTCTCTCTTTTTTAAAAAATATGTTTTGGGCTCCAGGGTGGCTCAGTCAGTTGAACATCCAACTATTGATTTTGTCTCAGGTCCTGATCCCAGAGTTGTGGGATAGAGCCCCGCATCAGGGTCTGTCCTGAGTGTGGGGCCTGTTTAGGATTATATCTCTCTCCTCTGCCCCTTTCCTCCACTTGTGCTCTCTATCTCTCTCTCTCTCTAAAATAAATTAAAAAAAAACTTAAAGAATAAATAAAATCCTTGTTTTGTAGTGTCACATTTTATATTAAGGACTATAATAGATTAAAAATTAATTTTTATATTATGTAATATAGGTGTCAAATTATTATTTTTTGCACAGAAATACCCAATCGTTCCAGTCCTTTTGTTGAAAAATATTTTCTCATACATTAAATTGATATATTTTTTAAAAATAAGTTACTGTGTTTTCTTTGTTTATATTTTATATTGCTTTTCATAAATGCATATACCTATATTTATGACAATGACTAACTGAAATGATCACTGTAGTTTTATACTTAAGTGTTAGAAGTAGATACAATAAAATCCAACTTAGTTTTTCTTTCTTAAACTTATTTGGCTGTTCTGGTCTTTTGCATTTGTATATAATTTTAGAATCAACTTGACCTTTTGTACCAAAACCTATCAGGAGTTTGATTGAAATTTTCTTAAATCTATAAATTAACTTGAGGAATATTATCATCATAATGATAACTAGTCTATTTATTAGCAAAGTATATAACATTTAAATTTTTAATTTTGCTCAGCTAAGTTTTATAGTTTTAAGCTTTGTGTATCATTTTAAAAAGTCTCTCTAAATATTTTGTTTTTTCTATAAGAGGTGGTGCTATTTATTTAGCTTACTAATTTTATTTTTTTTGGTAAATAGAAATATCATTCATTTTTGTATGTTGACCTTGTATTCTGCAACCATGTTAAACTCACTTATCAGTTTCAGTGTTTTTTTTTGTAAATTTAATGTGAATATTTATATAAATGATCATGTGTCTATAAACAGAAGCATTTTTACTTCATATAAAGTACTTCATTTGTTTTGCTTCTTATTGAATTTTCTAGGTACCTCAATACAATGTTGAATTGAAATAGTGACTATATGTGAAAAAAGAGATATTTGAAGTTATAGTGCTCCTAAAGTTCTTATATTTTCTAGGATAAAAATGCAGGTAACAATTAATATGACACTTGGATAATTTTATGACACTACATTGCAATTTCAAGACAAGTCATTAAAAAAGAAAAAATGATGTATGCAATGATAAAATTTTTAAAATGGAATAAAATAAGTTCAAATAATCAAAAACTCATGGAGTATAGATGAAAATGAATAGAATAATTGAAGTAACTTGAAAACACATAAGATGAAAGATTTAAATTAGGAAATTAATAATATAAACACCTACATCATGAAAGAAATAAGTACTCTATTTAACAGACAAAAATCATTAGGCTTAAAAGGTATAGAAAAATATCTTTCATTAAGATATATGTACAATTCCTGAGAAAAATGTTAGCAATATAAATTAAGCAAAACAAGAGCATCAATCATCAATTTGATTTTCTAACAAGAATACAAGTTTACTTAAATATAAGTTTACTTAATACAAGTTTAATTAAAAACTATTTTAACTATATTAATGCATTAAAGATGAACATATGTGCATCTGATATGTATATCTGTATTTTAATTGATACAGAAAGTTTATTTGATTAAAAAAATCACCAGTCTTTCTTTATGAAAGCCCACAAAAAAACTCAAAAATAAAATGAAACTTCCTTAATTTGATTTTTAAAATTGCCTACTAAAAAAGATATTCCTAAATCATCTATACTAAATTATAAAATTTTGGAAGGCTATTTCTAAGAGTAATGAACCAAGTAAGCTTTCTTGGTTCACTTCTATTATATACTATACTGAAGTATGTAACCCATGTATTAAAGAACAAAAATGTAGTGGAAAGTATTAGGATTGAAAACCAAGATAAATTAATAATTCATTGATAAATTCATTGATAAATGTTTTCAAATAAATTGCTATAATTAATAATTTAGATATATTACTGGATAAAATTTAATAAATAAAAATCAATTTTATGTTTATATAAAGCAACAACATACAAGAGGAAAAAGTTAAATATCATAAAAGCATTGTATACCTAGGAATATTTCTGACAATAACAACAAAAATTTGAGACCTCTAATTCAACACAATAAACAATAACATATTTAGGTAAATAAAAGGAAATATAAATACATAAAGGTAAGTACAATATATGTAGCTTTGAGAACTCAATATTTTAAAGAAGACAGTTCTTCTCAAATAGATCTTTAGATTCAAATCAATTTTAGCAGAATGTAACATTGTAGAGATCTTGAAACTCATGAAATTTAAATGAAATTCAAAAGAAGAAGAATAGCCAGAATCACAGTAAGAAATAGTAGGTGGGGACATCTCCACTAAGTGTGGACAGTTGCTATAATTACATATTATTATCAAGTTATAGTGCTATTAGTATAATTAGCAAAACAGAGGCCAGATATAAATTCAGATTCATCCATAGGTGATTGTCTTATTCCATTTGATCTGCTATAACAAAAAATATTCTAGATTGGGTGGCTTAAACAACAATTTTTTTTTTTTTTTCTTATAGTCCTCACTATTCCTTACTTGGTGGAAGAGACCCGGAAGCTATCTTGAGTATGTTTTATAAGGGCACTGATCTCATTAACCAAGGCCTTGTTCTCGTGAACTAATTACCTCCCAAAGGCTCCACCTCAAGTTATCACTGCTTTGGGGATGAAGTTTCAACAAAAGAATTTTGGGGAGACACAAAAATTCAGTCAAGAGCAATCCTTATAGTTTTGCCTTTCCAAAACATCTTAAGAATGCATTCCTACAGTATGTAATTTTTGATCTGTCTTCTTTCTCTTAAGATTTATCTAAATTGCACTTAAGCCTTATCTAAATTGATGGGGATTAAGAAATACGCTTTTGATGAGCACTGGGTGTTTTGTGATGCATTGAATCACTACATTGTACACCTGAAACTATTATTACACTGCATATTAACTTACTGGAATTTAAATAAAAACTTAAAAAAAAAAGTTGTATAATTTCAAAACAAAAGTAGATCCTTAGGTTCTGTGTAAAATGAAAGTTGTTTAAAACAAATGTCTTGTGGTCAACAAGTTCACAGTGTCCTTGGAAGAAATAAAGGTCTCAGTCCAATTTCTTCAAACTCTGTGAAATAACTGCCTTAACTTCAAAGCTTCTATTTTAATTTTACACTTGCTGAAGATTAGGCATTTCAGAGTAACACAGAAATATTATTTTCTCCACTAAATAGACAATTTAACAACAACAAAAAAGGTACATCATAGCCAAAATGATAGAAACAAAGGTAAGAGTAAATATATTTTTTAAAATTAGAAAAAAAAAAAAGGGGGCACCTGGGTGGCTCCATTGGTTAGGCGACAGACTTCAACTCAGGTCATCATCTCTCAGTTTGTGAGTTTGAGCCCCACGTCAGGTTCTGTGCTGACAGTTCAGAGCCTGGAGCCTACTTCAGATTTTGTGTCTCCCCTTCTCATTACCTCTCCCCTGCTCACACTCTGTGTCTTTCTGTCTCTCAATAGATAAACGTTAAAAAAATAAAAAAAAATTAGAAAAAAAGACATATTAGAAAAAAAAGACACCATATATATATATATATATATATATATATGAATGATGCTTGAATTTTCTACAGGAAGTAGAGGCCAGAGGAAAAGAAAATTAGTTTTTAAAGTACTGGAACTCAAAACAAACAAACAAAAACTATTAACATAGAATTCTACATCCAGAAAAAAATATCTTACAAATGAAAAGGTAAAATGTGTTCACTTTGTGGAAAGTAAAAATTGAGAGGATACATTGCCAGCAAACCCACAATACACGAAATATAAAGTCTTCAGCTGGGGTAGAGTGATTCTACACCCCAAAGTCAGCAACTTTGATATACTGAAAATTAAAAAAAAGGTCACAAGAATGGATAAATATGACAGTAAATATAAAATATCTCTTTAATATGATATAATGTATTATGTTCTAAAAAGACATGGGGCTCAAACTCAAGAACTGTGAGATCATGACCTGAGCTGAAGTTGGCCGCTTAAATGACTGAGTCAACCAGGTGCCCCCAAAATAAGTTCGTTTAAATCCCCTACCTTTTATGATATTTAAAAAAATTTTACTTCTACATATATGATAGACTCTTTAATGCAGTTGTTAGTTTTGCTTTATGTAATCATAAAGAACATATGTTCATATGTAATCATAAAGAACATATTATTATGTTTATAGAACATAATACATGTATATCATGTGATAACAGCTCAGACCTTGGAGCCTGCCTCAGATTCTGTATCTCCCTCTCTCTCTGTCCCTTCCTTGCTCATGCTCTCTCTCTCTCTCTCTTTCTCTCTCTGTCTCTCAAAAATAAATAATAAACATTAAAAAATTGTTTACAAAATAAGTTCACTTATTTTTTAAATTAAACTTTTTATTTTGAAATAATTGCAGATTATCATGTTTTCTAAGAAATAATACAGATAGAATCCTTGTACCCTACACCCAGTTTCTACCAGTGGGTAACATCTTGCAACACTATAGCACAATAGTACAACCAGGGTATCCTTATTAATATAGTAAAATCATAGAACATTTCCACCACACCAGTGATCCTTCATATTTTGCTTTGATAGCCACACCCACTTTCCTCCTACCAATTCCCCCTCCTTAACTTCTGATGATCACTAATCTGTTCTCCATTTCTACAATTTTGTCACTTCACTATCTTATATAAATAAAATCCTACATTATTTGACCTTATGGGATTGGTGTTTTTCACTCAGCATAATTCTCTAGAGATTCATTCGGGTTGTTCTGTGTATTAATAGTTTTCTGTTACTGAGTAGTATTACACTCCATGGATGTACCACACTGTGTTAAAATCTGTCTTCATGAACATATGACAGAATGATTTATGTAAAAATCTTAAATATTTCATTTTTAAAACTACTAGAATTTCTAAGTAAATTGAGCAAGGTTATAAGATACTAACTTAATATGAAAATCATTTGAATGTCTATATAATAACTTATTGTGGATTCATTCTGAGGTTATTATAATAATTACCACAAACTTGGTGACTGAAAACAACAGGGATTTATCCTCCCCCAGTTCTGAAAATGAGAAGTTCAAAACCAAGGTATCAGCAGGGCCATACGCTCTCCAAAGACTACAAGGAAATCCTTTCTGGCCCCTTTCCTATTCTGGTGGCTTGTGGCATTTTTTGGCTTGTTTTATTTTATATTGAAAAAAAAAATCGTACCTTTTAATGCCCTTTACCTGTTTGCCCATATGTCCCCTTTCCCTCTCTCTGGTAATTATCAGTTTGTTCTCTGTATCTATGAGTCTGTTTCTGTTTTGCCTTATTTATTTGTCTTGTTTTTTTTATGTGACACATATGAGTGAAACTAAATGGCATTTGTCTTTCTCTGACAGATTTATTTCACTTAACATCATACATTCAAGACCCATCCATGATGTCACAAATTGCAAGAGTTTATTCTTTTTGATGGCTGAGTAATATTCCATTATATGTATATTACACATTACGTATCTATAACTAATATCTATATTTATACCACACCTTCTTTATTCATTCACTTATTAGTGTACATTTAGGTTGTTTCCATACCTTAGCTATTGTAAATAATGCTATTATAAACATAGGGGTGCATATGTCTTTTAAAATTCCTGGGTTTTATTTGTTTGTTTTTAGATAAATATCTAGAAGTGGAATTGCCAGATTGTCTGGTAGTTCTGTTTTAAAATTTTAACACCGTTCTTGCCAACATTTGTTATTTCTTGTCTCTTTGATAATAGCTATTCTGATAGGTGTGAAGTAATATCCCATTCGTTGTGGTTTTGATTTGCACTTCCCTAATGGTTCGCGGTAATGAGTATCTTTTTATTTGCCTGTTGGCCATTTGCGTCTTCTTTTTTTTTATCCATTCAGATCCACTGCCCATTTTTTAAGTTGGATTGTTTGCTTTTTTGATACTGAGTTGTATCTTTACGTATTTTTAATGTTTATATATTTTTATGTTTATATATTATATATAGTATTTATATTCATATTATATTTATATTATATAACATATATATTTATATATAAATATAATTTTATATTTATATATTTTATATATTTATATATAAATTATATATTTATATAAATTTATATAATTTATACTTATGTAAGTATATCATTATATATTATATAAATTATATATAACTATAATTTATATAATATACAAATATATTATGTAAAATATATGTATATATTTATATATAAATTATATATATTTATAAATATAATATTTATAAATATAATATAATATAAATACTTATATAATATTTACATAATATATATTTATGTATATATTTTAATATTTATATATTTTTAATTTTTAACCCCTAATTCATTATATTATTTATGCTGGTGCTTTAAATTATCAATCGGGCATGTTAGTTATATCTGTTTTGTGTAGGTCTCTAGCCATGGTCTTATTCTGTTCTTTCATTTGGGGTAAATTCCTCTGTCTTGACATTTTGTCTAAATTCTTGCCTTCTTCTCTATGGTAGAAAAGCCAGTTATGTCTCCTGCTCCTGAAAGTAATGACCTAATGAAGAAGAGGTCATGTAGTGCCCACGGCCTGGTGCTTCAGGGAGGGTATCTGGTGTGGGCTGCATGTACCCACATGCAGTTTTTTGTTTTGTGGTTTTTGTTGTTGTGGTTGTGGTTGTTGTTGTTGTTGTTGTTTTGTTTGTTTGTTTTTGGCTGCTTTGCCCTCAGGTCAGTGATCTGCAGATGTTCTCCTTGCCTTCAGTGGGCAGTGTTTTGTCCCTGACCTGAATGCGGATAGTTTTAAGTAGGTGTGGTCTGGTCTTCTTGTGAAATAAGACATGACACCACCTCCACTAGAACTTAGTTACTGCAGAACTCTAGTCAGGAGATGTGGTGTGGGTGGGGGTTTGTGTTGCTCTTCTGTGAGAGGGTCCCTCCACACTGGGACCGAAGCAAGCATGACTGAGAAGGAGAGTTTCACTGGAGTACAAGGGAGGCGATTTGTACAAGCAAGGTAGGCAGCCAGTGTCCATGCTGAGCTGTTTCCCACAGGTGGCTCTGTGCTTATGCTGTCAGATTGGGGAGAGAAATGGTGCCAGCCAGTTACTTTGTTCCCAGAGAAATGTCTCCATGACACTCCAGCTCAGCAATGCAGTCTAAAAAGAGCAAATATCTCCCCATTCTGTGCCCAATGTGCTCTTCAGATTGCTGTTTCCAAGCTGTTTTCCCCCAGGTCATTTCCCTGCCTTCTCTTCAAGAGCAGCTCAGTTCCCACTGGCTCTATCATAGTCCAGCTTGCTGACTTTTAAAATTCCAGACTTTAAGCTCCACCCCACTGATTGCAAGAACTCATAAAACTTAGCCCCTCTCATTTTACAAGTCAATGACTTTGGGAAAACATTCTTGTCTATTCTCCTGTGTGTTCCTCTATCTCTCACCCTTTTCCAAGACCACAGTTCTCTCCGTTCTGCAGCACCCACAACCTGTTTCTCCACTAAGATCAGTTTCCACACTTCCTACATTCTTTGATATGGCCTCTTATTTCCCTTTAGTTGTAGAGTTTGTTCTGTCAGTCCTCAAGTTGATCTCTGGAGTATTTAAGGTGGTTTGACAGTTATCTAGTCATGTTCATGGGAGGAGAAAAGCCTAAGGTTCTCCTACTCTGCCTCCATCTTCCTCCTCCCCAGAAACATGTCTTCTTTTCTGGATTTAAGGAAACCTTTTTTCCTTAACATATCTATGACTAACATAAATTTGGTAAAATGTTTTTCTGTGAGCAAATTGAAACATCTTTTTCTCCCTACCCAATCATTCTAGAATTCAGGAACTCAGTGAATGTTTTTTTTCTTCCATGGCAATTATAGTTATTTGCATAAATTCAACAAGAATCTGTTCTTTTTGAAACAGGATCTCATTGGAAAGTTGGTTATATTACCAGGGCTTTGGCTAGAATATCATATTGGAGAGAGAGAGAGAGAGAAAGAGAGAGAGAGAGAGAGAGAGAGATATGCATAGACTCATGTATGACTAGACAGCTTTGGGGAACTAAGGTTGAGTTCATGCAACTAATGAAGCCCTTTGGAAAAATTAGCCTGGTACATTACTTGCAGAGTTCCTAAGGGTTTTACCATGTGTGTAAGGAAGGTCACCTCCTGGGAGGCTCAGGAACCTCAGGATATTTAGGGAATCTTGAGAAGAGTGAAAGTAACCCAAATCTATAGGTGAGTCTGATGGTAACTATTTGGCTTGACTCTTACCCTGGAAAGGATATTAAAAGTTCAATTTGAGATTTCTTAGGAAATGTTTCAGCAAAGAAGATTTAAAAGAACCTATATGGTCAGTGACTATTCTTAGGGAACTTATGTAAATAATTAGGCAAAATTTGTTACAAACAACTTACCTTAATTTGCTATCTGTGATGGAAATGAGGGTAATTTTAAAGAGAAAAAAATATGTTTTAGTAACACATCTTTATGGATGATTTTGTTAGATTCTAGTTTGAATTAATTGTCCTTGAATGAATGTTTTCTATCTTTAAAGCTGGTCTATATCCTGAATTCATCTTGTTTTCTTAAGTATCTGGATAATTTTCTACCTGATTTCTTGCAAAGTGTAGGACTTATTTTGAAAGCCTATTTGTAGGACCATGTCCTGACATGAAACAATTGCTTTACTGAATTTACCTAATTTATCTTGTCATGAGATATGCAATAAGATGCTGCCTGAGACTATGCATGAGAGTTCCAAAATAATGGTTCCACAAAGGATGAGGCTCAACCTTGTACCAGTGAATATCTGCAGCTGGATATTCATTATAAGGTAGTTTCATTTCTCAAATTCTGATCTACACTCTTTTTCAGCATGAAGTAACTAGAATTGGCCCTATCCATCAAGAATTAGGAATGATCAAAAGTCAGGAGTGGTATTGGCTCATGGGAACTAAACAGCTACTGTGTCATTGATAAATGAAGATTTGCCATGTCTATTTCCTGTAAAACATTTGTCTTTTCACCCATAGCCTCACACTGCTGATGTACCTCCCATCCCATCCCCACTGCCTCAGGAAGTGTCTCCTTCATGGGCCACCACATCTGCTGAAAATCACAACTGCTTTCACTGCTGGGTCTGTGAAAAGAGTCTCTTTTGCTGATGCCTTCACTAGATGGTTCACCTCTTTACTGGGTTTTCTTCTTTGTGTGTATTACAGGCGTATTAATCACATGTTGCTGTTTATATTGCTGCTGTGACATAGTGATGCAAGTCACTTTCCAATATCTGGCTGTAGAGTCATTTGGAAGAGTGATGTGTAAAGGCTGTAAGGTCTATAAAGATGTTGGGGGTGAAGTGTAGAAGTGCTGACGATACTGACTCCATCTTTGGCCCTCTATCTTGTTCATGTATGCAAGATGATCTTCTTTTTGGTTATGTTTTCCAGACCCTTGGAGACTAATGTTCCAGATTCTGTCCTGAATGCAGTATTCCTTGTTCTGATCTTCCCTAAATTTGTTTAGATAACTGATAGAGATAACATATTTCCCCCCCCCTCCCTTTCTGGTGCACAGGTGTGCCATGAGGCCTGTTAAATGTTAGACCCTTTGACTTCACCACAATACACTCTGCACGTTCCTTTACTCTATAAAATTTGTGAACTAAGTTCTGGACTTTGTAGAGTATAGCTGTGAAATGCCTGTAATATCACCTACCCAATGCCCCCACCAGTAAGTTACGCTGAATAAAACTATGAAAACTGTATTGCATTGCCTCCTTCATGTGTCCTCTCAAAGTGTCTTCTTAGTTTGAAGGATAC
This sequence comes from Felis catus, assembly GCF_018350175.1. Taxonomy (NCBI): domain Eukaryota; kingdom Metazoa; phylum Chordata; class Mammalia; order Carnivora; family Felidae; genus Felis; species Felis catus. The sequence goes on from NC_058377.1 coordinate 36,358,149, forward strand.
TGTACTGTCTCTCTTCCATCTTCTAACATATAGGTTTTTGGTTACCATAAGTTCATATATAAAAACTTTTGTATACAGCAGTCTATTTTAAGTTAGGTATTGCTTAAGCCAAACAAATTCAAAAAGCACTACACTTTTACTGCCATCCCCCATGTTTTATGCTTTTGATGTTATATTTTATATGCTTTTATTTTGTGTACCTCTTAACTAATTATTGTAGATATAGTTGGTTTATTGCTTTTGTTTTTTTAATCTTCATACTAGCTTTATGAATGATTGACCCACTGCCTTTACTATATATTTCCTTCATCAGTGAGATTTTTTCTTTCATATATTTTCTTATTTCTAGTTATGGTTTTTACTTTTTTTTCTTACAGAAATCCCCTAATATTTCTTGTAAATCTGGTTTACTAGTGATGAACTCTTTTAGGTTTTGCCTGTCTGGGAATTCTTTAAATCCCCTCCAATTCTGAATACTTACCTTGCTGGGTAGAGTATTCTTGGTTCTATGTCTTTTTTCCTTCAACAACTTGAACATATTCTTCTACTCACTCTTGTTTGAAAAGTTTCTGTCAAACATAAGCTTATAGTCTTATGTGGGTTACCTTATATGAAATTAATTGATTTTCTCTTGCTGTTCTTATGATTCTCCCTTTATCTTTAGTTTTTGAAATTTTAAAAAATACTTATTTATCTTTGAGAGAGAGGGAAAGAGAGAGAGCAGGGGAGGGGAAGAAAGAGAGACAGAATCTGAAGCAGGCTCCCCACTGTCAGTGCAGAGCCTAGTGTAGGACTTGACCCACAAACATGAGCTAATGACCTTTGCCAAAGTCAGGTGCTTAACTGACTGAGCCCTGACATTTTAATTATAATATAGCTTGATATGGTACTTTGAGTTCATCTTTTTGGGAACCTCTGTGTTTCCTGGATCTGTATGTATGTTTCCTTCCCCAATTTAGGCACATTTTCAACTATTATTTTTTCAAATATGTTTCTGCTTTAACTCTCTCTTCTCCTTTTGGGACCACTATAATATGAATGTGAGTATTCCTTCTGTTATCACAAAGGTTCCTTAATTTTTTTCTCATTTTTTTACCTTTTTTTTTTCTTTTTGCTATTTAATTTGGGTAATTTTCACTACAATGTTTTTTTAAATTCCTTATTTGTTCTGTATTATCTCTTCTACTGTTTATTGTTTCTAGTATCTATTTAATTTCTGTTATTGTATTCTTAGACTCTAACTGGTACTTTTTAATATTTTCTATCTTTTTGCTGTAGCTTTCACTTTGTTCATTCATTCTTCTCCTGAGTTCAGTAAATATCCTAGTGACCATTACTTTGAACTTTTTGTCTGACAGACTGCTTATCTCCATATGGTTTAGTTGTTTGTTTTTGTTTTTGTTTTTTTAAGGTTTTGTCTTGTTGTTTCTTTTGGACCATATTCATCTGTCTCCTCATTTTACCTAACTGTTTCTATGTATTATATATTTCAGCTACATTTCCTAGTCTTGAAGGAGTAGGCTCATGTAGTAGATGTCCTGCGGGACCCAGAAGCACAATTCCTTGGTCACCAGGGCTAGATGCTCCAAGGTTGTCCTCTGTGTGAGCTACATGTGCCCTTCTCATGTAGCTGCCATTCTCATGACTTCTGCAGACATACTGGTTGGTGTGGCTGGCTACCAACCTAGCTAGCTGTGAGCCCGGGCCATGAATGGTGTGGGTGTTCCAGTGGCCTGCAGCCTCACTGGTAGCAGAGACTTTCCCTTGACATAGTTGACCAGGAGGGCTGTCACAGCCATTGTGGGCATGTTGGGAAGTAGGTGGCTTTACTCTACCATGGGCTGTGAGGTCCAGCCTAGATGCATGGTTTTGTGGGGCTCTCAGTGGTACCCACTCTTAGTAGTTTGGTGGGAGAATTCCAAAATGAAACTCACTAGTGCAATAATTAGCATGAATGAATAAATAGAAAAAATGTCTACAGCCAGTGTCTCTTCCTAGGAAGAGGCCCAGCTGCTTCCTGCCTTTCCAGCAGGGACTTCAAGATTACTTAGTGGGTCTCCTTTAACCATAGCCCATATATTTTTCCAATATGATTTTTTTCTCTGGTTTCCAGGTTAAATGAGTCTGCACTTGAGTCTTTTAAGGGAAAGTTTTCCTTTCCTTACATTTCTACAGTTTTCCTGGACATATTCCCTGTTGGTTTTTATAGCTATGTATTTTGGTGGCTCATTTCTCTTGTGCAGAACCTAAGGTTTGGGGTGCCTGATATAGAGCTTAAGTCTCTTGCTCCTCAGGGAGATGTATCCTCAGAGATACATTTGAGATCCCTCCTGACCATGGAAAGCCCTGCCTGGGGTGTGCTATTTTTCATTTCAGTGAGACCATGCCTCTCCCTCTTCTACCCATATTGGTGCTCTCTCTTGTTGTGGAGGCTCTGTTTATTTAGTTTCTAGGTCCCCTTAAGAAGGAAATATTATATTGTAGTCAATTTGTTGTGTCATTGGGAAGAGGTGAGCTCAGGAGCTTCCTACACCTCCAGCTTGAATTCTCCCCACATATTCTATTATTATAGTTCTGGGTTCTGTTTACGTTAGTGAGCCATTGCATCAAGATAGTCAATCTTTGTTGTTTTCATTTGTTTTAAGGACAATCAACAATTTGGTTGAATAGCTATGCCCCAGAAGTTTACTGAAGCCCTTCTACTCTTCACATATTCACAATCATAAACATAAGTTAAACTTTCCTATGAATTTACACTTATCCAATAATTAGGCCTATAACTTTGGCTATGTTGTAAAGATGAGATAAGGCTTAAATATGATTCCATTTATCTACTTAATATTCTAGTTTAGAAGGAAGATACCATTTCTAAAGAAGAGTTATGATTGTGTCAAAACTAACTCCATTAAGTAAAAATTTATCTCATAGAAATAAATACCTCTTCTGTATTGTTTAATAAGAAACAATTATGAAATTTTCCTAGTATCACTGGCTACTTCAGATAATGAGTTTCCCACTATTCTGAAATAGTCACATATTATTTAACTAAGTCATGGTAACCAAAAGCTTATCTTGGTACTAATATATGAATGGGAATGTTATGATTTAACATTGGCTTTTCACTACTCCCTCTTCTAAAACTTCATAATTAGCAAAAACATTCAAGTTTCATTTTGACAGTTTGTTTCCCCATCTCCAGAAAAAGTGATCATGAGATAATTTGATTTTTGCAGGAAAAAGTATAAGCCTTAATTTGAGATTTGAAACAGTGAAGACTTAAGGTGAATTTTGGATGGCCTATTTCTTTTTTTTTTTATTTTTTTTTTCAACATTTTTATTTATTTTTGGGACAGAGAGAGACAGAGCATGAACGGGGGAGGGGCAGAGAGAGAGGGAGACACAGAATCGGAAACAGGCTCAGGCTCCGAGCCATCAGCCCAGAGCCCGACGCGGGGCTCGAACTCACAGACCGTGAGATAGTGACCTGGCTGAAGTCGGACGCTTAACCACTGCGCCACCCAGGCGCCCCGGATGGCCTATTTCTAGATCATGCTTTCCATGAGGCAAGGAGAATAGGTAAAAGCAAGCATTCAAAGATTGACATAGATATACAATGTCAGTAAGCCCATAGAAATTTTCACTCAAAGAGTTTGTAAAACAAAGAAAGTATTATTTCAAAATAAAGCTGCCCTAGACATAATATTACCTTTCAAGTACGTTTATTTTTATTAATTTTTTAATGTTTATTCATTTTTGACACATACAGAGTGAGAGCAGGGAGGGGCAGAGAGGGAGGGAGACATAGAATCTGAAACAGGCTCCAGGCTCTGAGCTGTCAGCACAAAGCCCAACCCGGGGCTCAAACCCATGAACATGAGATCATGACTTGAGCTGAAGTCAGATGCTCAGACGACTGAGCCACCCAGGCACCCCTCAAGTCTGTTTATTTTAAAGAAGAACATTGTATTTATATTTCTGCTTACATCAGAGATTATTAATATTGTTAATAACTAGCACAAACAAAATTATAAAAATTGAATCTTTGGCTATTATTCCTATATGGTATTCTGTCAACTTTTTGGATTGAAAATAGAATCTGTAGCTTTGATTTAATTGATGCTGTCTTGGCTTCTATTTTAAATAGACTAAAAACTCTTATGTTAATCCTTTTTTTTAGAATGTATCTGCATTTTAGTATTTTAATCTGCAGTCTTGAGTTTTAAGTGTTATTTACACCTATTGTTCAATTAAATACTCCAACATGGAAATATTCAACAAAAGCAAATAAATTTTATATATATATATATATATATATATATATATATATATATATATATAAAACAACCACCACTGGAATCCTGATGTATGTTCGTGGTGTGGATTTGACTCATCACTTTCCCAGGCTAATTCCAGCTTGGGCTATTAATGACTAAATTAGAACTGAAAATTGACTTGATATGTTAACATGGCTTTTATGACCTATATCGACATGACTTACTTGTGCTTTTCAAGAAAATTTTCTGTGAGAGAGATAAGACCATAAACCAGTAAATAACTTTAACTTACTATTTTTAAAGGAAATTCTCACATATAGATTCATCAGATAAAGTAATCTACTCAGTTGGACAACTTGTCCACTACTTACCAAGTGTAGCTTGCTTATCAAGACTAACTTTAAGAGGGTTACTTCATGTGTCTGTCAATCATAAACAATTAAAAACACACACACAAACTTTGTCCAATCCTAATAAGTTCTCTACCTTGAATCTTTAATCACATGGACCCAAATTGAAAAGTGTGATAAATATTCCACTTCTGTCTTTGCTTTTTGAGACACTGTCAAGATGTTAAGATAGTGTGCTTCCTTACTGAAGTTAAGTCCTGATAAATTTACTTTTACTTTATTAACAGGTCTCCGGTGTTATTTTGAGTGAACTCAACAGTTTTCATCCATAAGTGATTCTTGGGAGACAGCATGGAATAGGAAATTATGAAACATAAATTTTATTACTAACTTTTTTTTATTTATTACCATTCTGTGCCTCAATTTTCTCATTTCTAGAGGAAGAGACAGTGAAGATATTTTATACTTCTTTTTATTAAATTTTAATGAATCAGTGACTTAATATAAGGAATTTTTATAATCAGATATTTACTTAATTGATTTTGTGAGTGATTTCTAACATTTAATGTTTTTCTTCTTACATTAATCATTTCATTTTATTTTTAATTTTTAATTATTTTTTAAATGTTTATTTGAAGGGGAGAGAGAGAGAGAGAGAGAGAGAGAGTGTGAGGGAGGGGCAGAGAGAGAGGGAGACACAGAATCCAAAGTAGGCTCCAGGCTCTGAACTGTCAGCACAGAGCCCAACGCGAGGCCCTACCTCATGAGCTGTGAGATCATGAGCAGAGCAGAAGACAGAGGCTTAACTGACTGAGACACCCTACATTAATTATTTCAGTACCAAGGTGTATGTATGCATGTATGTATGTATGTGTATATATGAATTTACTAGATACCCATAGATTCAGTACACCTATTATATTCAGTGGTTGATACCTCACATTACATTTCCATTTCATTTATAACTGGATTCTATTTTTAAGGCCAACTGTTCAGTTCTTAACCATGATATTTTACTTACTGGGTTTATATACTACTTTTTGCATTCCTGATATGAGTATAACAGAAGGCTCATATAGTAAACAAATGTACACAATTCATTTCCTTAACTGCTCCTTACCCACGGGAAAAATCTTTTGCTTTAAAAAAACTTCAAAACATTTTTTTGGTAAATAATAAAATTTGACATCACCTACAGAAAACAATAAGGGCTGAGTGTAACTTGCATTGAATTTCTCCAGGCAAAGTCAAACTTTGAAGAATGTTTTGAGACTCCTGATGTCCCTGAATCCTTGGGTATTATGGACTTCTCAGGATCACAGATAAAATTTGTGCTGCTAGAAGCATTCTGTGAAAATGCCTTTTAAGTATTTTTCCCTGTAGACTCAGATTTCATTATTCTTTTCTTCAGGCAATAGGAAATTTGAATATGTGCTTTTTTATCACTTTGTGTTTGGGAATAATTTACTTGAATATGTAAATATTGGCAAAAATGGTCATTATCCTATCCAAACTATAATTACCTTGTTAATCAATCAACTAAATATGCAGATACAGTTTATGGGTAATTTTCTAAAGGGACAAAGAAGTAAATTTCAAAGAAACATTTCAAAAAGGTAAACACCAAGCTGGGAGGAATAGGTATATAAATGAGTGAATGAATGAATGAATGAATTTTTTTTAAATGATGATCATACAATAACCATAGTAGTATATGACATTTTTAAAAGGTATGTTAGTCAAATTGAAAGGTAAGTAAATTCCAGAGCTGCAGATTAAACTGGTTAATGAAAATTCATTAAAAAAAATGTGTGGTGAAAGATTAGGCAGATTTTGAATAGACAAAGAAGAAAAGTTCAGGCAGCGTTAGGAGCATACAAAGACCCACAATTGTGAGTATAGTGGCAGTATCTTTGGAAGCAGTGGATAAGTTCAATTTACTGTATAAGATGATATGGGAAAAAGTGACTTATGAAAATAAACACATTATTTTTTTTCATTAGAGTAATATAGTGTTTATAAGCCACCAGTTAGTTTTACATTACTAAACATAGTTTTTCTGTGCACATATATAAATCAGAAAACATAGCTTCCTATACATCACTGACAAAGATACCTACTATTAACTCTGGTGTGTATAGTATGCTAATATGATAGATATTTTTCTAGATGGACTTGCTTATATATGTGAGGGTTTTTGTTATTTACGCTTTTGTTAATATTAAATGTTAATAATCTAAAACTAATTTTTCTTACCACACCTTGGTGTGAGTTTTTCCAGTTTTTGCATTTAAACACACAAATATTTACTGGATGGGGTCATACTGTTCTATACATCCCTTCATTCACAAAATTGATGTAGACTTTTTCTTTGTCATCTTTACATCAACTTCAAGCTATTTAAAACAGGACTTTTAAAACAATTTTCTATTGTGAAAATTTAGTTGTTTTCCAATAGTTCAATATTGTCAGTAATGCATTTTTTTTATTTTTGCAGGCTTGTGTGAATATTTCTATGAGATAAATTTCTGTAAGTAGAATAGCTAATTTAAAGATTACCTGCATTTTAAATTTTGATTTCTGCAAACAATATAGTAGTGTATCTGTTTCAACTCTCTGAAGAATACAGTGTGGCATCATTGTCTTTAATACCTGTTGGTCATAATTAATTGCTGCTGCATATTAGATGTTTATTATAAAAGAGGTGCTGTTTTAAATGTTTAACATGAATTAACTCATACAATACTCATACAAATTCTATAGTATGTCATCTTTTTCAGATGAGAAACCTGAGGAACAGGGATAGTAATAATTGTTATGGTCATACAAGCAGTTGATGGCAGGCATAATTTGAAGTCTAGCCTGTATCTGCTACCTTCCTCTTAACTACAATTCTAATATGCTGCTCACATGAAAATTCATTTTAAAGACAAAGAAAAGGGGCACCTGGGTGGCTCAGGTAAGCATCTAGCTCTTGGCTTTGGCTCAGTTCATGATCCCGGGGTTCATGAGTTTGAGCCCAACGTCAGACTGTGGAGCCTGCCTGAGATTCTCTCTTCTCTTTCTGCTCCTCCTCTGCTCGCTCTCTCTCTCTCTCTCTCTCTCTCTCAAAATAAATTAAAAAGAAAGTAAAGACAAAGAAACGTACATCAAAATTAAATAATAAATCTAAGTACATACAGTGGATACAGAACCTGAAAATTTCTTCCCCAGTCAACAGTGGATTAGTTAAAATATAATTTACTACAAACTATTTTTAAAAATAATAATTGTATGGTATAAAAATCAACACCATCAGCCAAGACTATTAAAAAGAAACCTACCCAGAAAGTCATCAATAAAAAGCAAACCTAAGGACAATCTTTAAGTTTACAGTTATCTTATAAATTTAATGTAAACAATTCTATAACACCAGAAATGTATTAAGTGTAGATATGCTACTTATGAATGTATTAAATTATATTATGGTTTGGATTAGCTCAATTATTCATAGATCCATTTCTGTGATCACGCTTTAAGAAGTGTGATACTAAAATGTCACCACAGATTCATGCCCCAGGAAAATGTACAAATGTGATTTTGAAAATGCAAACAAAGCTCTAAAATCTATGCCCATCCATAAAGGAAGCTTGACTGTCCCTCTTTTATGCAACACTTTTGCTTGTTTTCCCTATAATGTAAGATAATATTTGAGTAGCTGAGAACTGGTACTTAGGCTTCTAAGGAAGTGAATATGTTAAAGAGCAGAAGGTGACATTAAAAAGTAAGGCTGAGAAATTTTCCTCTTAAATAAGCATATGGCTGTGTGTGTGTATATATACGTATATTAAAGTCTTTATATACATATATGTATAGAAAATTTTTACATATGGAGAGAGAGCTCACATATATAATACATAAGTAAAAGTTTATAATGGGTTAAAAAATTTGTTCTTTGCTTCTTAATTTTGAAGGCATTGATAGAGTATGTATTTCTAAATATTATATTCTTATATTCCATATATTGTGATATGTGTACCAATATGAAAATATTCACATATAAACAATATAAATGTATAAGAACATATAAACTGTGATATACTTAGTGTTCTGAGGATGCTTGAAAATGGAATGCTGTTGTTTCATTTGGGGGATTATTGTTCTCTAAGAATGAAATTTATACATTTGTAGAAACATGGCAGGAAAATACCAAGAAACTTTAAAACTTAAAAGGATAACATTGAGTCTCATTATGCAATTTGATATCTTTTAGCATTTTCACACAGCAAATATATACATTTAAAAATATTGTGAAAAGTGGAAAATAAAAACACCATGGCATGAGGATTTGTGACCACTAATAGTCTTGGCCAGTTTCTCATAGCAGTGTGTTGTACAACAAGGACACTTGTTTTCTGGAGCGGCTGCACGTTTGAGTCAAACAACTATAACATAATTAGTAACAACCACCTGTTGAAAATGGGCCTTTGTGAGCCTTCTACATTGTTTATTTATAATGTATTTTTACCTAAAAGTACTTTATATTTTACATGAAAGTATTTTGCATTCTATATTTTTGTGAACTCATATCTGATTTCTGAATTCTGCAGAAAACTAAAGGAACTGTTTATAGATTCACAGGGATTGTTGACTTCTTTGCTTGGTAATTTGACTTAACCAACAAGGAAATGTATTTAAAGCATTATTCTACTCTGGTATTGTATGGCTATGAAATTATGGTGACTAAACTCATAGAGACCTTTATTTTAATGATGCTTATCTATTTAATTATTCATTTTATATTTTTAGACAGTCCTTCAATTAGTTAATATTTTACTCCAATGACTATATAGATAGCTGAGACTATTATGTATTATTTACAAATCTGTATTCTGCTATAATTAAAATTTATTTTAAAAGTTACAAGATAAAAACTAAAGCCAACAAAATTTCCAGCCCCTGTGTTAATACTGAAATCAAGCAAAAATGTCTTAGGTGCTTCTCCAGGACCTATCTCCTCCAAGGAGATAAGACTGAACCTTTGAAACAGATCACTTATCAAGACTAATAACTTGCTCATGAAGAACTATATCAAGACTTTCTTTTTTTGCTATGTTCACCAATTCAGTGGCATTTCATTATCACTTCTTCCCAATCCTAATCAGCTTCCCATCTGGCAAGACTTGTCTTTTCTGCCTTTTTATCCTCCTTATTCACCCATTTTGAGACACTACTAAGACTTGGTCACAGTGAGGTTTTCCCTTACAGAAGGAGGTCTAATAAATGTATCAATACCTGATCAAGAGAAATTCCTGGTGGTCTTTTGGGGTCTTTATTTTTCTTGTAACTTTCACCCAGTTTCACCACTTGTGAACATTTGCTACATTTACTTTACGAATGTCTCTCTTTTGACCTTTTTTTCTGACCATTTGCAGTAAATTCTAGACATCATGACCCTTTAGTTCTTTTGTTTTTAATGTTTATTTATTTTTGAGAGAAGGAGAGAGAGGTAAGGGCAGAGAGAGAGAGAGGGACAGAAAATCTGAAGCAGGCTTTGTACTGATGGTGGAGAGCCTGATGCAGAGTTCAAACTCATAACCTGTGAGATCATGACCAGAACCGAAGTCAAGGGCTTAACTGACAGAGACACCCAGGCATCCTCCCCTTTAGCTACTAATGCCTCAGTGTATATTTTCTAAGACAGGACAGTCACTAACATAAAAATAGCACATCTTTCAAAATCAGTAAAATTGACATCATAGAATACTATGATTTAATGTACACACCATATTATAAATCTGTCTAAAGCAAATATATTTTTTCCTTTTCTTTCTTTCTTTCTTTCTTTCTTTCTTTCTTTCTTTCTTTCTTTCTTCTTTCTTTCTTATTTTAATATAATTTATTGTCAAATTGGCTAACATACAGTGTATAGAGTGTGCTCTTGGTTTCGGGATCCTCGTGATTCCTTGTTTACATACAAAACCCAGTGCTCATCCCAACCAGTGCCATCCTCAATGCCCATGCCCTATTTTACTCTCTCCTCCGTGCTGGTCCCCCCACCCCCATCAACCCTCATTTTGTTCTCTATATTTAGGAGTCTTTTATGGTTGACCTCCCTCACTTTCTGTTTGAAACTACTTTTCCCCTTTCCCTTCTCCCATGGTCTTCTGTTAAGTTTCTCAAGTCCCACATATGAGTGAAAACATATGATATCTTTCCTTCTCTGACTGACTTATTTCACTTAGCGTAATACACTCCAATTCCATCCACATTGCTGCAAATGGCAGGAATTCATTATTTCTCATTGCCAAGTACTATTCTGTTGTATTCTGTGGTTTATATAAACCACACCTTTACCCATTCATCAGTTGATGGACACATAGGCTCTTTCCATAATTTGGCTATTGTTGAAAGTGCTGCTATAAACATTGGGGTACATGTGCCCTTATGCATCAGCACTCCTGTATCCCTTGGGTAAGTTCCTAGAAGTGCTATTGCTGGGTCATAAGGTAGTTCTAGTTTTAATTTTTTGAGAACCTCCACACCGTTTTCTGGAGTGGCTGCACCAGTTTGCATTCCCATCAACAGTATAAGATGATTCCCCTTTCTCCACATCCTCACCAGCATCTGCTGTTTCCTGAGTTGTTAATTTTAGCCACTCTGTTGTGTGTGAGGTGGTATACCAATGTGGTTTTGATTTGTATTTCCCTGGTGTATAGTGATGTTGAGCATCTTTTCATGTGTCCGTTGGTCAACTGGATATCTTCTTTGCAAAAGTGTCTATTCATGTCTTCATCTGGTTATTTTTTTCAGGTGTTGAGTTTGGTAAGTTCTTTATAGATTTTGGATACTTTATCCAATATGTCATTTGCAACTATCTTTTCCCATTCCTTTGATTGACTTTTAGTTTTGTTGATTGTTTCCTTTGCAGTGCAGAAGCTTTTTATCTTGATGAGGTCTCAATAGTTCATTTTTGCTTTTATTTCTCTTACCTTTGGAGACGTGTTGAGCAAGAAATTGCTGTGGCTGTTTTCTCCTCTAGGGTTTTGATGGTTTCCTGTCTCAGACTTAGGTCTTTCATCCATTTTGAGTTTATTTTTTTGTATGATGTAAGAAAGTGGTCCAGTTTCATTCTTCTGCATGTTTCTGTCCAGTTCTCCCACACCATTTGCTAAAGAGACTGTCCCCCCGCCATTGGATACTCTTTCCTGCTTTCTAAAAGATGAGTTGGCCATACATTTGTGGGTCCAAATCTGGGTTCTCTATTCTATTCTATTGGTCTAGGTGTCTGCTTTTGTGCCAATACCATACTGTCTTTGTGATTACAGCTTTCTAGTAATGGCTAAAATCTGGGATTGTGATTCCTCCCACTTTGGTTTTCTTTTTCAACATTACTTTGGCTATTCAGGTCTTTTGTGGTTCCATACAAGTTTTACGATTGTTTTTTCTAGCCTTGAGAAGAATGCCAGTGCAATTTCGATTGGGATTGCACTGAATGTGCAGATTGCTTTGGGTAGTGTTGACATTCTAATAATATTTGTTCTTCCAATCCATGAGCATGGAATAGTTTTTCATTTCTTTGTGTCTTCTTCAATTTCTTTCATAAGTTTTCTGTAATTTCAGCATACAGAAATTTTTCATCTTTGGTTAGGTTGATTTCTAGGTATTTTAATGTTCTTGGTGCAACTGTAAATGGGATAAATTTCTTGATTTCTCTTTCTGTTGCCTCATTATTGGTGTATAGAAATGCAACCGACTTCTGTACATTGATTTTGTATCCAGCGACTTTGCTGAATTCATGTATCAGTTCTAGAAGCTTTTTGGTGGAGTCTTTCAGGTTTTCCATGTAGAGTATCATGCCATCTGCGAAAAGTGAAAGTTTGACTTCTTTGCCAGTTTGCATGCCTTTTATTTGATTTTGTTGTCTGATTTCAGAGGCTAGGACTTCCACCACTATGTTAAACAACAGTGGTGAGAGTGGACATCCCTGTCGTGTTCCTGATCTCAGGGGGAAAGCTCTCAGTTTTTCACCATTGAGGATGATATTAGCTCTGGCTTTTCATATATGGCTTTTATGATGTTAAGATATGTTCCTTCTGTCTCAACTTTCTTGAGTGTTTTTATTAAGAAAAGATGTATTTTGTCAAATGTTTTTTTCTGCATCTATTGACAGGATCATATGGTTCTTATTCTTTCTTTTCTTAATGTGATGTATCACATTGATTGATTTGTGAATATTGAACCAACCCTGCAGCCCAGGAATGAATCCCACTTGATCACAGTGAATAATTGGTTTTATACGCTGTTGAGTATGATTTGTTAGTATCTTGTTGAGAACTTTTACATCCATGTTCATCAGGGATATTGACCTGCAATTCTCCTTTTTAGTGGGGTCTCTGGTTTGGGAATCAAAGTAATGCTAGCTTCATAGAATGAGTCTGGAAGATTTTCTTCCATTTCTATTTTTTTTGGAACACCTTGAAAAGGATAGGTATTAACTATGCTTTAAATGTCTGATAAAATTCCCCAGGGAAGCCACCTGGCCCAGGACTCTTATCTGTTGGGAGATTTTTGATAAATGAATTAAAAAACCGATTTCTTAGCTGGTTATAGGTCTGTTCAAATTTTCTATTTCTTCCTGTTTGAGTTTTGGTAGTGTGAGGGTGTCTAGGAATTTGTCCATTTCTTCCACCTTGTCCAGTTTGTTAACATATAATTTGTCATAGAATTCTCTGATCATTGTTTGCATTTCTGTGGTGTTGGTTGTTATCTGTCTTTTTTCATTCATGATTTTATCTATTTGGGTCTTGTCTCTTTCTTTTTGAGGAGTCTAGCTGGGATTTATCAATTTTGTTTATTTTTTCAAAAAACCAGCTTTTAGATTCATTGATCTGGTCTACTGTTTATTATTATTATTATTATTATTATTATTATTATTCTATATTGTTTATTTCTGCTCTAACCTTTATTATTTCTCTTTTTCTGCTGGCCTGGTGTTTTTTTTTTTTTTTTCTGTTCTGCTTCTAGTTCCTTTAGGTATGCTGTTAGATTTTGTATTTGAGATTTTTCTTGTTTCTTAAGTGAGGCCTGGATTGCAATGTATTTCCTCTTAGGACTGCCTTTGCTGCATCCCAAAGGGTTTGGACTGTCATGTTTTCATTTTCTTTTGCTTCCATATATTTTTTTAATTTCTTCTTTAATTGCCTGGTTGACCCATTTCTTCTTTAGTAAGAGGCTCTTTAACCTCCATGCATTTGAAGGTTTTCCAAAACTTTTCTTGTGGTTAATTTCAAGATTCACAGCATTGTGATCTGAAAATATGCATGGTATGATTTCAAATATTTTTTTTTATTTATTAAGGGCTGTTTTGTGACCCAGTATGTGATCTACCTTTGAGAATGTTCCATGTGCACTTGAGAAGAATGTGTATTGTGCTGCTTTTGGATGAAAAGTTCTGAATATACCTGTCAAGTCCATCTGGTCTAGTGTATCATTCAGGGCCATTGTTTCTTTATTGATTTTCTGCCTAGATAATCTGTCCATT